>NC_090374.1:161113358-161419989 GCF_036365525.1 Heterodontus francisci | reverse complement strand
TCGCTGCTTCACCTGAAAGGAGTGTTTGGGGTCTGGGATAGTGAGGAGAGAGGAGGTAAATGGGCAGGTATTACACCTCCTGCAATTGCAGGGGAAGGTGCCTTGGGAAGGGGGATGAGGTGGTGGGTGTAATGGAGGGGTGGACCAGAGTGTCGCGGAGGGAACGATCCTTTCGGAATGTTGACAGGGGAAGGGAGAGGAAAATGCATTTGGTAGTGGCATCACGCTGGAGGTGGTAGAAATGGCGGAGGATGTTCATTTGGATATGGAGGCTGACGGGGTGGAAAGTGCGGACAAGAGGAACCCTGCCATGGTTCTGGGAGGGAGGGGAAGGGGTGAGGGTAGAGGTGCGGGAAATGAACCGGACACGGTTGAGGGCCCTGTCAACCACAGTGAGGGGGAATCCTCGGTTGAGGAAAAAGGAAGACATATCAGAAGTACTGACATGGAAGGTAGCATCATCTTCCTACAGTCTTCCTACCTCCCCCAGACGATGACCCCACCACCGAACTTCAAGTGTTTATCCACAGGACAAGTGTTTGTCCACAGAAATCTTTGCATCCTAATTGGCTACAGGTGAGGTCCCAGAGGACTGGAGAATAGCCAATGTTGTTCCTTTGTTTAAGAAGGGTGGCAAGGATAATCCAGGAAATTATAGGCCGGTGAGCCTTACGTCAGTGGTAGGGAAACTATTAGAGAGGATTATTCGGGACAGGAATTACTCCCATTTGGAAACAAACGAACTTATTTGCGAGAGACAGCATGGTTTTGTGAAGGGGAGGTCGTGTCTTACTAATTTGATTGAGTTTTTTGAGGAAGTGACGAAGATGATCGATGAAGGAAGGGCAGTGGATGTTATCTATATGGACTTCAGTAAAGCCTTTGACAAGGTCCCTCATGGCAGACTGGTACAAAAGGTGAAGTCACACGGGATCAGAGGGGAGCTGGCAAGATGGATACAGAACTGAGAATATTGCGTGCAATTCTGGTCGCCACACTACCAGAAGGACATGGAGGCTTTGGAGAGGGTACAGAAGAGGTTTACCAGGATGTTGCCTGGTCTGGAGGGCATTAGCTATGAGGAGAGGTTGGAAAAACTCGGATTGTTTTCACTGGAACGACGGAGGTGGAGGGGCGACATGATAGAGGTTTACAAAGTTATGAGCGGCATGAGCAGAGTGGATAGTCAGGAGCTTTTTCCCAGGGTGGAAGAGTCAGTTACTAGGGGACATAGGTTTAAGGTGCGAGGGGCAAGGTTTAGAGGGGATGTGCGAGGCAAGTTTTTTACACAGAGGGTGGTGAGTGAGTGGAACTTGCTGCCAGGGGAGGTGGTGGAAGCAGATACGATAGCGACGTTTAAGAGACATCTTGACAAATACATGAATAGGAAGGGATTAGAGGGATATGGGCCCCGAAAGTGCAGAAGGTTTTATTTCAGGCAGGCATCAAGATCAGCGCAGGCTTGGAGGGCCGAATGGTCTGTTCCTGTGCTGTACTGTTCTTTGTTCTTTGTCACTGACCTCAACTCCTCTGGAGAACTTCCCTCTCTAGCTTCCAACCTCATAGTCCCGCAAATCCAGACATCCCGCTTCTACCTCCTTCCCAAAATCCACAAACAGGACTGTCCCGGCAGACACATTGTGTCAGCCTGCTCCTGCCCCACTCAACTTATTTCTTCCTATCTTAACTCTATCTTTTCTCCCCTCATCCAGTCTCTTCCCACCTAGAACCGTGACTCTTCTGACGCCCTACATCATTTTGACAATTTCCAGTTTCCTGGCCCCAACCGCCTCCTCTTCACTATGGACATCCAATCTCTCTACACCTCCATCCCCCACCAGGATGGTTTAAGAGCTCTCTGCTTCTTCCTTGAACAGAGGCCCGACCAGTCCCCATCCACCACCACCCTCCTCCGCCTGGCTGAACTTGTTCTCACATTGAACAACTTTTCCTTCAACTCCACGCACTTCCTTCAAGTAAAAGGTGTTGCTATGGGTACCCACATGGGTCCTAGTTATGCCTGTCTTTTTGTGGGATATGTCGAACATTCCTTGTTCCAGTGCTACTCAGGCCCCCTCCCCCAACTCTTTTTCCGGTACATTGATGACTGTATTAGTGCCGTTTCCTGCTCCCGCCCCGAACTGGAAAACTTTATCAACTTTGCTTCCAATTTCCACCCTTCTCTCACCTTCCTTTCCTCGACTTCTCTGTCTCCATCTCTGGGGATAGGCTGTCTACTGATATCCATTATAAGCCCACCGACTCCCACAGCTACCTCGACTACACTTCTTCACACCCTGCCACCTGCAAGGACCCCATTCCATTCTCTCAGTTTCTCCGCCTCCGACGCTTCTGCTCTGATGATGCGACCTTCAATGACAGCGCTTCTGTATGTCATAGTAGGGAAAAATGGTAAAAAGGCAGAATCAAAATCTCTTTATCTGAATGCTCACAGCATTCGTAACAAAGATGGATGAATTGAGAGCACAAATAGAAGTAAATGTGTATGATATGATAACCATTACAGAGACGTTGTTGCAAGGTGACCTAGGCTGGGAACTAAATATTTAAGGATATTTTACATTTTGGAAGGATAGGAAGAAAGAAAAAGGAGATAGGGTAGCTATGTTAATAAATGATGAGATCAGTACAGTTGTGTGAAATGATCTTGGCTCAGAAGACTAAGATGTCGAATCAGTTTGGATGGAGATAAGAAATAGCAAGGGAAAGAAGTCACTGGTGGGAGTAGTTTATTGGCCCCTAACAGTAGCTGCACTGTAGGACAGAGTATAAATCAAGAAAAAGCTGGGGCCTACAGGAAAGTTACTGCAATAAGCATGGGCAATTTTAATCTTCATTTCGATTGGACTAATCAAATTGGCAAAGGTGGCCTGGAGGAGGAGGTCATAGGGATAGTTGCTTACAACAATATGTTCGGGAATGAACCAGACGGCAGGATATTTTAGACCTGGTAATGTGTAATGAGACAGGATTAGTAAAGGATCCTCTAGGCAAGAGCGACCATAACATAATGGAATTTCACATTCAGTTTGATAGTGAAAAATTTGGGTCCGAAAATCATGTCTTAAACTTAAATAAAGACAATTACAAAGTATGAAGACAGAGTTGGCTAAAGTGAACTGGGAAAATAATTTAAAAGGTGAGACAGTATAGAAGCAGTGGCAGACATTTAAGGAGATATTTCATAAACCTCAACAACGATATTTTCCATTGAATAAGAAAGACTCTATGCAAAGGATGCACCATCCGTGGCTAACTAAGAAAGTTTTTGATGGCTTCAAAATTTAAAATCGGGAGTCAGGTTGTGGGGATTTTAAATATATTGGTTTCGAGTAGGTCTTGAATAACTTAATCAACAATTCTATTTGCAACATATTACTCCCATCCATGTTATGGTCAGTTGAGCTGGTTGTGCACTCAGACCAGACCAGATGCTAGTTTTGATGTACAGGAGTTAAGTACTAAACACTCTAAAGTACAAAATGTTTTAAGGGCAAATAAGACATTAAAAAAAGTTAAATCTGGAGAAATGCTTACTTAAGTTGCCATTCTTAGGTGACCTGAAGAACATGAAGCTTATCATTTTTAGCAATGCTTCACACGCTAATCTTCCTGATGGGTATTCCAGTGCAGCTGGTTTCATAACTTGGGAAATATTGCCCTTTAGCTTGGGGAGCCAAGAAAATAAAAGGTGTTGCTAAAAGTACTTCAGCTGCTGAATCACACATTTCTCAAATTCCACAGTACCACCTCATAAGAAACCATCAATATGCAAAAGCGCTGCACAAAGAACAGCCAGGCACTGTACAAATGACTACTGGCAACACCTATGCAGTCGTATTCAGCTGGCCTCCGACACCGGAAACATCAGAGGAATGTATGATGGCATTAAGAGAGCTTTTGGGCCAACCATGAAGAAGATCGCCCCCCTCAAGTCTAAATCAGGGGAAATGATCACTGACCAATGCAAGCAAATGGACCACTGGGTGGAGCGCTACATTGAGCTGTACTCCAGGGAAAACGTTGTCACTGATACCGCTCTCAATGCAGCGCAGTCTCTGCCAGTCATGGATGAGCTGGACGAACAGCCAACAAAATCGAAACTCAGTGATGCCATTGATTCTCTAACCAGTGGAAAAGCCCTTGGAAAGGACAGCGTTACACCTGAAATAATCAAGAGTGCCAAGCCTGCTATACTCTTAGCACTCCATGAACTGCTTTGCCTGTGCTGGGATGAGGGAGCTGTACCACAGGACATGCGAGATGCCAATAGCCTCACCCTCTATAAGAACGAGGGTGACCACAGTGACTGCAACCACTACAGTGGAATCTCCCTATTCAGCATAGTGGGGAAAGCCTTTTCTCGAGTCATTTTAAACAGACTCCAGAAGCTGGCTGCGCGTGTCTACCCTGAAGCACAATGTGGCTTCCGAGTAGAGAGATTGACCATTGACATGCTGTTCTCCTTTCACCAGCTACAGGAGAAATACCGCGAACAACAGATGCCCCTCTACGTTGCCTTCATAGATCTCACCAAAGCCTTTGACCTCGTCAGCAGACGTGGTCTCTTCAGACTACTAGCAAAGATCGGGTGTCCACCAAAGCTACTAAGTATCATCACATCATTCCATGACAATATGAAAGGCACAATTCAGCATAGCTGTGCCTCATCAGACCCCTTTCCTATCCTGAGTGGCGTGAAACAGGGCTGTGTTCTCGCACCTACACTGTTTGGGATCTTCTTCTCCCTGCTGCTCTCACATTCAAGTCTTCAGAAGAAGGAATTTTCCTCCACACAAGATCAGGTGGCAGGTTGTTCAACCTTGCCCGTCTAAGAGTGACGACCAAAGTACGGAAAGTCTTCATCAGGGAACTCCTCTTTGCTGACGATGCTGCATTAACATCCCACACAGAACAGTGTCTGCAGAGACTCATCGACAGGATTGCAGCTGCCTGCAACGAATCTGGTTGAACCCTCAACCTCAAGGAAACGAACATCATGGGACAGGACGTCAAAAATGCTCCATCCATCAATATCGGCAACCACACTCTGCAAGTGGTTCAGAAGTTCACCTACCTAGGCTCAACTATCACCAGTAACCTGTCTCTTGATGCTGAAATCAACAAGCGCATGGGAAAGGCATCTGCTGCTATGTCCAGACTGGCCAAGAGAGTGTGGGAAAATGGCGCACTGACACGGACCACAAAAGTCCAAGTGTTTCAAGCCTGTGTCCTCAGTACCTTTGCTCTACGGCAGCGAGGCCTGGACAATGTATGTCAGCCAAGAGCGACGTCGCAACACATTCCATCTTCGCTGCCTCCTGAGAATCCTTCCCATCAGGTGGCAGGACCGTATCTCCAGCGCAGAAGTCCTCGAGGCGGCCAACATCCCCAGCATATACACCCTTCTGAGCTACGGCGCTTGAGATGGCTTGGCCATGTGAGCCGCATGGAAGATGGCAGGATCCCCAAGGACGCATTGTATAGTGAGCTCGTCACTGGTATCAGACCCACCGGCCGTCCATGTCTCCGCTTTAAAGACGTCTGCAAACGCGACATGAATCCTGTGACATTGACCACAAGCCGTGGGAGTCAGTTGCCAGTGATCGCCAGAGCTGGTGGACAGCCATAAAGGTGGGGCTAAAGCGTGGCGAGTCAAAGAAACTTAGTGGTTGGCAGGAAAAAAGGCAGAAGAGCAAGGAGAGAGCCAACTGTGTAACAGCCCCGACAACCAATTTTATCTGCAGCACCTGTGGAAGAGTCTGTCACTCTAAAATTGGCCTTTATAACCACTCCAGGCGCTGCTTCACAAACCACTGACCACCTCCAGGTGCTTACCCATTGTCTCTCGAGACAAGGAGACCAAAGAAGAATGTGCATCATGAAGATGCCTGAAAGTTTTCCTTTATGATACCAACACAACCTATTGTCAAATTTGGAAGGAGCCATGATGAACTAAGCAATGAACTTGAGAAATTACAAAATGAAAAAGTAAAAAACTATGGCTCTTAACTATCCAGATAAATGGAAGAAGAGGTCAGTTGATACACCCCCACCCCGTCCCCCTGCACTGTAAATATACATGCTTGTCTGCTGAAGATGAAACTCATTAACCTCATCTGAATTAGCTTTGGGTAGAACCCATTGCAATTGAAAAGATCCCATTATGTATTGATGACTCTTAGCGACAGGAATGAACTAACAAAGACGTTTTGCAGATAGAAGCATAGAAACATAGAAAATAGGAGCAGGAGTAGGCCATTTGGCCCTTCGAGCCTGCTCCGCCATTCATTATGGTCATGGCTGATCATCCAACTCAGTAGCCTGCTCCTGCTTTCGTCCCATACCCTTTGATCCCTTTAGACCCAAGAGCTATATATAACTCCTTTTTGAAAACATTCAATGTTTTGGCCTCAACTGCTTTCTGTGTTAGCGAATTCCACAGGCTCATCCCTGTCTGGGTGAAGAAATTTCTCCTTATCTCAGTCCTGAAAGGTTTACCCCGTAACCTTAGACGATGACCCCTGGTTTTGGATTCCCCCAACATCGGGAACATCCTTCCTGCATCTACCCTGTCAAGTCCTGTTAGAATTTTATAGGTTTTTAGGAGATCCCCCCTCACTCTTCTGAACTCCAGTGAATATAATCCTAACTGACTCAATCTCTCCCCATATGTCAGTCCCGTCATCCCAGGAATCAGTCTGGTAAACCTTCGCTGCACTCCCTCTATAGCAAGAACATCCTTCCTCAGATAAGGAGACCAAAACTGCACATAATATTCCAAGTGTGGTCTCAACAAGGCCTTGCATAATTGCAACAAGACATCCCTGCTCCTGTACTCGAATCCTCTCGCTATGAAGGCCAACATGCCATTTGCCTTTTTTACCGCCTGTTGCATCTGCATGCTTACCTTCAGCGACTGGTGTCCGAGAACACCCAGGTCTCGCTACACATTCCCCTCTCTCAGTTTATAGCTGTTCAGATAATAATCTGCCTTCCTGTTTTTGCTACCAAAATGGATAACCTCACATTTATCCACATTATACTGCATCTGCCATGCATTAGCCCACTCACTCAACTTGTCCAAATCACCCTGAAGCCTCCTCACAACTCACCCTCCCACCCAGTTTTGTGTCATCTGCAAATTTGGACATATTACATTTAGTTCCCTCATCTAAATCATTAATGTATATTGTGAATAGCTGGGTTCGTAGCTCCGATCCCTGCGGTACCCCACTAGTCACTGCCTGCCATTCGGAAAAAGACCCATTTATCCCTATTCTTTGTTTCCTGTCTGCCAACCAATTTTCTATCCATCGCAATACACTACCCCTAATCCCATGCGCTTTAATTTTACACGCTAATCTCTTATGTGGGACTTTGTTGAAAGCCTTCTGAAAGTCCAAATAAACCACATCCACTGGCTCCCCCTCATCAACTCTACTAGTTACATCCTCGAAGAATTTTAATAGATTTGTCAAGCATTATTTCCCTTTTGTAAATCCATGCTGACTCTGTCCGATTCTATGACTGTTCTCCAAGTGCTCTGCTATAAAATTTTGATAATGGACTCTAGAATTTTCCCCACTACTGATGTCAGGCTGACTGGTCTATAATTCCTTGCTTTCTCTCTACCTCCCTTTTTAAACAGTGGGGTTACATTAGCTACCCTCCAATCTGTAGGAACTGTTCCAGAGTTTATAGAATCTTGAAAGATGACAACCAATGCATCCACTATTTCTAGTGCCACTTCCTTAAGTTATCTGGGATGCAGACCATCAGGCCCTGGGGATTTATCGGCTTTCAATCTCATCAATTTCCCCAACACTATTTCTCTACTAATACTGAATTCCTTCAGTTCCTCTCTCTCACTAAGCCCTCTGTTCCCCAACATTTCTGGTATAATATTTGTTGCCTCCTTTGTGAAGACAGAACCAATGTATGCATTTAGTTGGTCAGCCATTTCCTTATTCCCCATAATAAATTCCCCTGTTTCTGACTGTAAGGGACCTACATTTGTCTTCACCAATCTTTTTTTCTTCACATACCTATAGAAACTTTTACAGTCAGTTTTATGTTCCCTGCAAGCTTGCTCTCGTACCCTATTTTCCCTTTCTTTATCAATCCCTTGGTCCTCCTTTTCTAAATTCTAAACTGCTCCCAATCCTCAGGTCTGTTGTTTTTCCTGGCAAATTTATATGCCTCTTCCTTGGATCTAATGCTATCTCTAATTTCCCTTGTAAGCCATGGTTTGGCTAACTTTCCCGTTTACTTTTGCACCAGACAGGGATAAACAATTGTTACAGTTCCTCCATGCGCTCTTTAAATGTTTGCCATTGCCGATCCACCATCATCCCTTTAAGTAACGTTTCCCAATCCGTATGAGGCCAACTCGCACCTCATACCTTCGTAGTTTCCTTTGCGAGGATTCAGGACCCTTGTCTCAGAATCAACTATGTCACTCTCCATCTTGATGAAGAATTCTATCATATTATTTTCGCTCATCCCCAAGAGATCTCGCACCACTAGATTGTCAACTATTCCTCTCTCATTACACAATACCCAGTCTAGGATGGCCTGTTCTCCAGTTGGTTCCTCAATGTATTGGTCCAGAAAACCATCCCGTATACACGCCAACAATTCCTCCTCTACGGTATCGTGACGAATTTGATTTGCCCAATCTATATGCAGATTAAAATCACCCATAATTACAGATATTCCTTTATCGTACGCATGTCTAATTTCCTGTTTAATATCATTCTCAACATCACCACTACAGTTTGGGGGTCGATATACAACCTCCACTAACGTTTTTTGCCCCTTAGTGTTTCTCAGCTCTACCTATACAGATTCCACATCGTCAGAGCTAATATCTTTCCTCACTATTGCGTTAATTTCCTCTTTAACCAGCAATGCAACTCCACCGCCTTTGGCTTTTTGTCTGTCCTCCCTCAATACTGAATATCCCGGGATGTTCATTTCCCATCCCTGGTCACCTTGCAGCCATGTCTCTGTAATCCCGACTATATCATACCCGTTTACATCTATTTGCACGATTAATTCATCCACTTTATTGTGAATGCTCCGCGTGTTAAGGCACAAAGCTTTAAGGCTTGTCTTTTTAACATTACTTGTCCTCTTCCCAATATTTTTCACTGTGACCCTGTTTGATTCTGGCCCTTGATTTCTCTGCCTATCACATTTCTTATTCCCCTTACTGTCTTTTGTTCTTGTCTTTGATCCCCCCTCCTCCGACTCCTTGCCAAGGTTTCCATTCCCCTGCCATTTTAGTTTAAACCCTCCCCAACCACTCTAGCAAATACTCCCCCTAGGACATCAGTTCCAGTCCTGCCCAGGTGTAACCCATCCAGTTTTTACTGGTCCCACCTCCCCCAGAACCGGTCCCAATGCCCCAGGAATCTAAAACCCTCCCCCTCACACCATGTCTTCAGCCATGTATTCATCTGATATATCCTGCTATTTCTACTCTGATTAACACATGGCACTGGTCGTAATCCTGAGATCACTGCCTTTGGGGTCCTACTTTTCAATTTACTTCCTAGCTCCCTATATTCTACTTTTAGGACCTCTTCGTTTTTTTTACCTATGTCGTTTGTACCAATGTGTACCACGACCACTGGCTGTTCGCCCTCCGCCTTCAGAATGTCCTGCAACTGCTCTGAGACATCTTTGAACCTAGCACCAGGGAGGCAACATACCACCCTGGAGTCTCTTTTGAGGCCACAGAAATGCCTATCTATTCCCCTTACAATTGAATCCCCTATAACTATCGCATTCCCACATTTTTTACTCCTCTCCTGTGCAGCAGAGCCAACCGTAGTGCAATGAATTGGGTTGTTGTTGCTTTCTCCTGAGAGGCCATTCCCCCCAACAGTATCCAAAGCAGTTTATCTGTTTTGCAGGGGAATAGCCACAGGAGATTCCGCCACTGCCTGCCTAGACCTCTTGCTCTGCCTGGTGGTCACTCATTCCCCTCCTGCATAGGCTCCACTCATGCCGTTCCCCCCACAGGTCCGCTCGTCTCCCGGAAGATAAGAGATTGGGCCTCTCCGGTCCCGAACCATGACCAAGGTCACCACAAAGGGTCTGAAGAACATCACATCATCAAAAATGGACTACAATCAGAGGCCATCATGCAACAATAGCTACCATATCCTGGAGCATTGACTGGTCACCACAGGGGAATGAAACCTTAGTCGTCTGACTGAGACTCAAACTTGAGGGTTTTTACCTTAATTGGAACCTTTGGGAGAGGGAGGGAGATCAGCCAAAGAAGACACTTGAAAGCCACATTCCAGCAAAAGGCTGAGAGATCGGTCCTCCTAAGGAGGAAGCCCTGCTGCCGATACTTCTTTCAACTTGCTGCAGCAGATAAATTAAAACCTGATTCTAAAAAAACAAAGTCATTCCTGACAACGCAGCGGCCCGACAATCTCATCAGAATGCTCCAAGCTGCGCACAAGTGCAAACGGTCTCCTGCGCTCAGTGAGATGTTGTGCATGTGCAGCCTACGTCTTGCCAGGACTAATTGACGCATGCTACTCTCTCCCACCCCACTGGCTGCTGTCCCCCCTCGGCCACTCAGTCCAGGCCTCAACGCTTTCTCCCCATCCTCCCTCCTCCCCACCAACCGCTTCCCCCCACTCTCCGGCTGCTCACTCTCCGCTCCTCACTTTCCCCCCCACCCCCACTTTCCAGCCGCTCGCTCCCTGCTTCCCCCGTGCCCATCCTGCTCTCCAGATGCTCGCTCCCTGCTTCCCCCCCATCCCGCTCTCCAGCCGTTCGCTCCCCACCTCCAGACGCTAGCTCCCATGCTCAATTGTTCTTCACTGCGCCACCCGAAGAAGCAAGGCGAGCCATGAGGGGTAATGGGGCGACATAGGAGCAAGTGGCTGAGAGGAGGAAAGCGGTGTGGCCTCAAGCTAACGGCTGGAAGGGGGGGTGAATGGGGAGCGAGCGGCCACAGAGCGGGGCGGGGAGGGCAGGCCCGAGAAATGAGGAGCGGGGAACAATTAGCTGAAGGGAAGTGGGACAGCAGTGGCGAGGTCTGGATTAAGCGGCTGAGGCAGGGGTGAAATGTCAAGGCTGTAGAAAGCGTGAATGTGTGGATTGGGAGAATGGAAAATTGTGGAATGGAGGGGAGGTGGGACATAAATTCAAAGTTATTTCCTCCATAAACTTCACCATGTAAATGTTGACTTTACTGACTATAGAAAGTTGCTTTACATTCCTAATTGCAATGGCTGTATCATACCAGTGTTCTGTCTTGTTTTTCTGTGATAAATTGAGCAGTGCCATCTTTAATCCTGGCAGCTACCTGAACATCACAGACAGTGACATTTCAGTGGAAAAGGCTGCATTTGCGCATGTGCTAGTACTGCGCCACCTAGTGGTTGCATTGCCAGCAAACAGAGCCTTAAAAGAAAGCTCCCCGCCTGCAGAAATAAACTAGGAATTTCCATCACCAAATCCGGACTAAAATTTTAATCACTGGAAATCTAATACACCTCAGCAAATCCAAGACTGAAAATATCCAGGCCTGCCCATTTGAAAAGACTTTCATCCTGGGAAGATTCAATAGGTTTCTGTAAACTACTAATTCTTACACCACTTCAAACTTTAACTGCAAAATTACCCTTTTCCTTCTATCTTACTATCCTTATGTGTGCATGTGTATGTGAATACATGGGTGGGTGAAGTTTGCGAACAATTTGGGTTTGCTGTTTAAATGAAAATTTAACCTTCCTTTGCTGTCAGTTTATCGGCAAAGAAGGTACTCAGGGGCTAAACACCTTTTTTTTTAATAGTGTCTCTGGTCAGTTGGGAGGTGAAAAGTGGAAATTACCCACACCATTTCTCCATTTGTCCATAACACTATTTTCAGCAAAACAGATCTCACTGAAAAATGTCACACCTTGGAAGCATCATTCAGGCCATAGATGTATGAGCACATCCCAAAATTGTCACTTTCCCCCATTCACTAGACCCCCCTGGAATATATGTCACCGAGTACACACTCTGGGCAATTGGACTTTGGATGTGATAGCTCTTTCCTGTGTGTCATGATCACTCACATTACCAATACCCAGCCCTTGATCTACAGTATTCTGTTCAAGACCTTTATTACAAAATGCATGAGCACTTGACGTAAAAGATGCTTTGTTTACTTCAAAGAGCTGCTCAGGGTCTGAGATTTTGTAATTAATTTTGCTTGATCATGAGGAATGAACCTGAACAGTTTGATTGCCATGTTTGATAAGTACTGTCTTAAATCACAACCGATTACCTTGCCAGGGTCTTCCATTCCCTATGACCCTCTCTTTCATAATACATCGAATCTCCTGAATTAAATTCTGTCTCAGATAATCTTATACAATGCCTCACTCAGTGCTCTCGGAATTTTCTCCAAGACTTCAGCCTTGATGCAAGCCTCTCTCCCTGCATATAAAGCATTCAAACATGCATAAGAAAATAGGTGTTTTGTAGTACCTTCTAGAGCAGGAGTACTATTGCACAGCACAGAAGGCATTTTGGGATTTCATCCATAGATTAATACAGAGGGAATATGCACTCCAAGCACCTGGAGTGATTTCTTTGCATGAACCACCTATCCCAGAGCAGTTGTCAACTGGCAGTCTGGTTGATCAGCTAAAATCTTATGCACCATTTCATCAATCACCACATAATTGCTTTCACATACTCCATTGCTAAAAGGACTCACAGCTGCGGTATTCATGACCATGATGTTCATGTTTTTACACATGTCTCTGGACTCGTCATTGGCAAATTCCCTTCCACTACAAGTCAGAAACTTTGCTGGTGCCCATGTCCATTCCCTATCTATTTTTTCATGATTGTGTCTACAACAGCCCTTTTGTCATTACAAATTATTAGTGTAGAAAGACTAAATCTGGTCACCAAGTCTACAAAATGTAGAAGGAAAATATTTCTGTCTTTCTCCCACATATTAAGATCCATTGTGACTACCTTGTTAAAGTCATGTGTCAAAGAAAGGCTTACAATAGGACATGGTGGTGTCCTCCATTATTTTCTACAGATTTCAGACCTCTCACTCATCTTTTCTATTAGGTCTCGTATACTCTCTATCAACAATACCTGCATCTTTTAGCAGGATTTTTAACCTTTGACAAGTGTTGTTTTTATTCATTCATGGGATGTGAGCATTGCTGTCAATGCCAGCATTTATTGCCCATCCCTAATTATCTTTGAGAAGGTGGTGGTCAGCCACCTTCTTGAATTGCTGCAATCTATGTGGTGTAGGTACACCCACAGTGCTGGTAGGCAGGTAGTTTTGACCCAATGACAGTGAAGGAGCAGCAATATATTTCCAGGTGAGGATAGTGTGTGACTTGAAGGGGAGCTTGCAGGTGGTGGTGTTCCCTTGCATCTGCTGCCCTTGTTCTTCTAGGTGGTAGAGGTCACAGGTTTGGAAGGTGCTGTCAAAGGAGCCTTGGCGAGTTGCTGCAATGCATCTTGTAAATGGTACACACTGCTGCCAAAGAGCGCTGGTGGTGGATGGGGTGCCAATCAAGCAGCCTGCTTTATCCTGGACGGTGGCGAGCTTCTTGAGTGTTGTTGAATCTGTACTCATGCAGGCAAGTGGAGAGTATTCCATCACACTCCTGACTTCTGCCTTGTAGTTGATGGACAGGCTTTGGGGAATCAGGCGATAAGTTACTCATCACGGAATTCCCAGCCTCTGACCTGCTCTTGTAGCCACGGTATTTATATGGCTGCCCCAATTAAGTTTCTAGTCAATGTTAACCCCCAGAATATTGAAGGTGGGAAATTCAGCACTGGTATTGCTCTTGAATGTCAAGGAGTGATGGTTGGATAGTTGGAGATGGTTATTACCTGACACTTGCATGGTGCAAATGTTACTTGCCACTTATCAGCCCAAGTCTGAATGTTGTCCAGGTCTTGCTGCATATAGACACGGACTGCTTCAGTATCTGAGGAGTCAAGAATGGTGCTGAATATTGTGCAATCATCAGCAAACATCCCCACTTCTAACCGTACGATGGAGGATAAGTCATTGATGAAGCAGCTGAAATGGTTGAGTGTAGGACACTACCTTGAGGAACACCCGCAATGACGTCCTGGCACCAAGATTATTGGCCTCCAGAAACCACAACCATCTTCCATTGTGCTAAGTATAACGCCAATCAGTGGAAAATTTCCCCAGATCCCCATTGACTTCAATTTTGCTCGGGCTGCTTAATGCCACACTCAGTAAATTCTGCCTTGATACCAAGGGCTGTCACTCTCACTTCATCTCTTGAATTCGGCTTTTTTGTCCATGTTTGGACCAAGGCTGTAATGGGGTCTGGAGCCGAGTGGTATTCAACATGGAGGAGCACTGATTCATCAGCTGAGGGAGGGCGGTAGGTGGTGATTAACAGAAGGCGACCTTGCTTATGTTGACCTGATGCCATGAGACTTCATGGGTTCTGGAGTCAATGTTGAGGAATCCAAGAAGCACTCCCTCCTGACCACCTCTGCTGCATCAGTCCTGCCGGTGGACAGAACATACCTAAGGTTGGTGATGGAGGAGTCTGGGTCATTGGCTGTAAGGTATGATTTGGTGAGTTTGACTATGTCAGGCTGTTGCTTGGCTAGTCTGTAGGACAGCTCCCCAAATTTTGGCACAAGTTTCCAGATGTTAGTGAAGAAGACTTTTCAGGGGCGACTGGGCAGGTTGTGCCTTTCTCGTTTCCAGTTCCTTGGTCAATGCTGTGTAGTCCACCTGGCTTTATTCTCATTCAACTTTTCTGTCATTGTTTCATGCAATTAGGTGGCTTGCTGGGCCATCTCAGAGGGCAGTTAAGAGTCAACCACATTCCTGTGGGTCTGGAGTCACATGTAGGCCAGACCGGATAAGGACAGCTGATTTCCTTCCCTAAAGGACATGAGTGAACCAGATGGGATTTTATGATTGGTAGTTTCATGATTATGATCACTGAAACCAGCTTTCCAGATTACTTGAATTTAAATTCCCCCAACTGCTATGTTGGGATTTGAATCCATGTCTCCAGAACATTAGTCTGAGCCACTAGATTACTAATCCAGTAATATCACCACTATTCTACTCTACACTAGAGTGAGAAAATTGTCTATGCAACTTTAAAACATTGCTTTTTTACTCTCTGATTCTCATCATCTGATGCTGTTAACACTTGTCTAACACTCAGAAAACCTGTCCGATTGGTTCTTGTTATGATTATAGCAAGTAAGTAATCAAACATCTTCTGAATTCACCAGTACATCTACTTTAAGAGAAAATGAAACCTTTTGTGGTCAAACAAGGAGAGGGAAAAGAGGAAAACCCTTCAGCCCCTCCTCACTTGACTGTAACACATGCATTATGTGGATTTCCAGAAGTGTGCTGAATATCAGTGGAAGACAATCCTCACTTCCTTGCGTGGAGACACCAATCTCACCATCCCCACAACTGAGCATCTGCCCTGGGTCCCCGCCAACTCCAGTGCTTCACTCACAACTGCTCAGAGAGGCTGTATGTCAGCAATTACTCAGCCTGCCACAAGGTCTTCCTGTTGTTATGGGCCCCATACTTCACAAGAAGAGCTACAGGACAGGTATGCAAGTGGCAGCCCCACATCACCTCGTTGCCTGCTGGGCTTTCCTATCTGCATGTCAGCTCTCAGGGGAGGTAATGGGGGTGAGCTGTAAAAGAAGGTGGCCTGTGGCCAAGATGGTGCTATGCATCTGGCAAGATGTTTTGATTCTATCCCCCTTTTCCAGTGACTTTGTAGCGTCTCCCTCCCCATGTCCCACACCGTCCTGTGTAATCACATACGATCCCCAAAAAGGAGAGTGGTATGTAGCACTAACCTTAGCAGACCGAACGAGGTCATTGACTGTCTTCCTGCACTGGACCCATGTTTGGGGGGTGACCCCACAGCTGCTTACCTCCTCTGTCATCTCCATCAAGGCTTTCTTGGTCAAACAGGAGTACCTCTTCTTACCATCTCTCGGGAAGAGGACCTCCTGATTTTTTCTTGCAGTTTGGAGGAGATTCTCTAAGAAGGCATTGCTAAACAATGGAGCCACTTGATTTCTTGCCTGAGCCGTCCTGCAGTTTCCTTGACAGAGAGGTGCGGGTTCAGCAGTCACTGCAACACAAGTCTCAGCAGCAAACAATGATTGACTCTAAGGCAGCAATGAAAGTATGGCTGGCAGGGCTTTAAATATGACACCAGAGTCATCCGACACCGCATGCGGCATCTCGAATCCCACACCTGTCATGTGATTGGCCAGGCCCCGCGCCTCCATTATTATAATTGGCTGTCCGCTGTGTGATTGCGGTGGGCCGGCCACACATGTGCCGAGCGGCAACAGTGCCCACTTCCAGGTCTGCCGCCAAAAGCTGTGACGCGAACATTAAATCCAGCCTTCTGAGACACCTTAGTACAAGCCAGCAATTTAAACGCTAGCACTGATCCAGGGATCTGCAAAAAGAATTTCATCAATCTTTTATACAATCTGTTAATATTCATGATATATTCCTCCATGGAATGACCATCTGTTTTCCAAAATCTATCAAAGTCTGACCACGCCTTGTAGATATTTAACAGAAAGTTAAATTGTACCAGGAGGCATTCACACCCTTGCCGATAGAGTCTTCTGATTTGGTCAGTGGTCAGGGACAGGAGAGTGTGGATGCAGCTGAGACAGGTAAAGGGACCCACAGAGCAGGAGTGCAGGAGCTTCAGCCTTTGCGATTGTCCAACAGGGTTGAGGTTCTTTCAGCTTGTTTGAATGAGACTGGGGGCTGCAGGGTGGATGAACAACCTGACCATGGCACCATGGTACAGGAAGCCATTTAAGTGGGGAGAGCAAAAAGGAATGCAGTGGTAATAAGGGACAGTATAGTGAGGGGGATTGACACTGTTCTCTGCAGCAAAGAGCAAGAGTCCAGACGGCTGTGTTGCCTAGCCGGTGCCAGGGTTCGGGACATTTGCTCAGGGCTGGAGAGGAACTTACAGTGGGGAGGAGGAGGATCCAGTCATCGTGGTCCATGTAGGTACCAATGACATCGGCAGGACAAGGAAGGAGGTTTTGCATAGTCAGTGTGAGGAGCTAGGCACCAAATTAAGAAGCAGAACCTCAAAGGTAATAATCGCTGGATTATTATAATCTTTGGATTATTACCTGATTCATGAGAAAATTAGCATAGGGCGAATAAGAGAGGGAAGTAGAGAGAGTTTTAAACTTAATAGTGGAGGCAAGGGATCAAATTTGCGAAGATGTGGTAAATCAAAGAGTAGAGACAAGACAAGAGAGAAAGGTATTAATATGGCAAATGATAAACAGACCATGACAGGAAGGGATAGAGAGCACAAATCTAAGAGTAAATCAGCAGTCAAGGTTAGATGTTACAAAAATAATAAAAGAACAAAACTAAAGGCTCTGTATCTGAATGTACATTGCATTCGAAACAAAACAGATGAACTGATAGCGCAAATAGAAATAAATAAGTACAATCTGATAGACATTACAAAGACATGGCTGCAGAATGATATAGATTTGGACCCGAATATTAGAGTCATAGAGTCATACACCACAGAAACAGGCCCTTTGGCCCAATACGTCTGTGCCGACCATCAAGCACCCGTCCAATCTAATCCTATTTTCCCGCACTTGGCCCGTAGCCTTGTATGCTATGGCATTTCAAGTGTTCATCTAAATATTTCTGAAATGTTGTGAGGGTTCCTGCCTCTACCACTAACTTCAGGCAGTGTGTTCCAGATTCCAGCCACCCTCTGGGTGAAATTTTCTTTCCTCAACTCCCCTCTAAACGTCCTGCCTTAAATCTATGCCCCCTGGTTATTGACCCCTCCGCTAAGGGAAAAAGTTTCTTCCTATCTATCCTATTAATGCCCCTCATAATTTTGTATACCTAATTCAAGTCCTCCCTCAGCCTTCTGTGCTCTAAGGAAAACAACCCTAGCCTATCCAGTCTCTCTTCATAGCTGAAATGCTCCAGCCCAGGCAACATCCTGGTGAATCTCCTCTGCACCCTCTCCAGTGCAATCACATCCTTCCTATAGTGTGGTAACCAGAACTGTACACAGTACTCCAGCTGTGGCCTAACCAGCGTTTTATACAGCTCTAACATACCCTCCCTGCTCTTATATTCATTCTGTGTCTCGGCTAATAAAGGCAAGTATCCCTTTTGCCTTCATAACCACCTTATCTACCTGTGCTGCTGCCTTCAGTGATCTATGGACAAGCACCCCAAGGCCCCTCTGACCCTCTGTACTCCCTAGTGTCATAACATCCATTGTATATTCCCTTGCCTTGTTAGTCCTCCCAAAGTGCATCACCTCACACTTCTCAGGATTAAATTCCATTTGCCACTGCTCCGCCCATCTTACCAGCCCATCTATATCGTCCTGTAATGTAAGACTTTCCTCCTCACTATTTACAACACCACCACTTTTCGTGTCATCTGCGAACTTACTGATCATATCTCCTATATTCACGCCTAAATCATTAATGTACACTACAAACAGCAAGGGTCCCAGCACCGATCCCTGTGGTATCCCACTGGCCACAGGCTTCCATTCGCAAAAACAACCCTCGACCATCACCCTCTACCTCCTTCCACTAAGCTAATTTTGGAATTTGCCAAATTACCCCGGATCCCATGGGCTCTTAACTTCTTAACCAATCTCGCATTTGGGACCTTATCAAAAGCCTTATTGAAGTCCATGTAGACTACATCAACTGCTTTACCCTCATCTACCCATCTGGTCACCTCCTCAAAAAAATTCAATCAAATTTGTTAGACACGATCTCCCCCTGACAAAGCCATGCTGACTATCCCTGATAAGTCCCTGCCTCTCCAAGTGGAGATTAATCCTGTCTCTCAGAATTTTTTCCAATAGTTTCCCTACCACTGATGTTAGACTCACTGGCCTGCTACCCTTCTCGAATAATGGTACCACATTCGCTGTCATCCAGTCCTCTGGTACCTCTCCTGTGGCCAGAAAGGATTTAAAAATTTGTGTCAGAGCCCCTGCTATCCCCTCTCTTGCCTCACATAACAGCCTGGGATGCATCTCATCTGGGCCTAGGGATTTATCCACCTTTAAGCCCCCTAATACAGCTAATATTTCCTCCTTTTCAATGCTAATTTGTTCAATATATCACAATCCCCCTCCCTGATCTGTACACTTACATCGTCCTTCTCCATAGTGAGCACAGATGAAAAGTAATCATTTAAAACCTCACCTATGTCCTCTGGCTCCATACAAAAATTGTCACTTTGATCCCTAATAGGCCCCACTCTTTCCCTGGTTATCCTCTTGCCCTTAATATACTTATAAGATGCCTTGGAATTTTCCTTTTTCTTGTCTGCCAGTGTTTTTTCATGTCCCCTCTTTGCTGTCCTAATTACTTTTTTAAGTACTCCCCTACACTTTCTATACTCCTCTAGGGCCTCTGCTGTTTTCAGCGCTCTGAATCTGCCATAAGCCTCCTTTTTTTTCCTTATCCAATCTTCTATATCCCTTGTCATCCAGAGTTCCCTGGACTTGTTGGTCCTACTCTTCACCTTTACGGGAACCTGTTGGAACTGAATCCTCATTATTTCCTTTTTGAATGACTCCCACTGGTCTGATGTAGACTTTCCTACGAGAAGCTGCTCCCAGTCCACTTTGGCCAGATTCTGTTTTATTATATTGAAATCTGCTTTCCCCCAATTCAGTACCTTTATTTCAGGTTCCTCTATGTCCTTTTCCATAACTACCTTCAATCTTAAGAGTTTTGGTCACTATCCCCGAAATGCTCCCCAACTGCCACTTCTACCACTTGTCCGACTTCATTCCCTAGGATTAAGTTCAGTGCCACTCCTCCTCTTGTCGGACTCTCTACGTGCTGGCTCAAAAAGCTCTCCTGAATGCACTTGAAGAGTTTCGTCCCCTTTAAGCCTTTTGCACTAATACTATCCCCTCTAATATAGGGGAAGATCCCTTACCATTATTACCCTATTATTTTTGCACCTCTCTGAGATTTGCCTACATATCTGCTTCTTTCTCTCTCCCTAACTGTTTGGAGGCCTGTAGTACACTCCCAGCCAAGTGTTTGCCCCTTTTTGTTTTTAAGTTCTACCCATATGGCCTCATTTGAAGAATCTTCTAAGATATCATCCCTCCTTACTGCAGTAATTGACTCCTTAATCAACAGTACAATGCCACCTCCTCTTTTACCCACTCCCCTATCACGTCTGAGGATTCTATACCCTGGGATTTTGAGCTGACAGTCCTGCCCTTCCCTCAACCATGTCTCAGTGATAGCAATAATATCATATTCCCATGTGTTAATCAATGCCATCAATTCATCTGCCTTACTAGTAAGACTCCTTGCATTAAAATAGATACAATCTAGCCTTGCATTATTTGTTTGAGCCTTGACAGGTCTAAATTTACTCTGCCCTCCAGACTGACTTAGCTTCTCTTCTATATATGATTGTACATCACCCCCTACTGTGCTTCCATTCTATATCCCATCCCCTTGACAAATTAGTTTATACCACCCACCCCCCTCCCCCCAACAGCACTAGCAAACCTCCCAGCAAGGATGTTGGTACCGTTCCAGTTCAGGTGCAACCCGTCCAACTTGTATAGATCCCACCTTCGGCAGAAACAGGCCCAGTGATCCAGGAAACTAAAGTCCTCCCTCCTGCACCATCTCTTCAGCCATGCATTCATCTGCTCTAACCTCCTATTCCTATATTCACTAGCCTGTGGCACTGAGAGAAAACCAGAGATTACAACCTTCGACCTCCTACACTTTAATCTGCTACCTAGCTCCCTAAATTCTTTTTGCAGGACCTCGTCCCTCTTTCTACCTATGTAATTGGTACCATTGTGGAGCCCGACCTTCGGCTGTGC
Source organism: Heterodontus francisci (assembly GCF_036365525.1). NCBI lineage: Eukaryota > Metazoa > Chordata > Chondrichthyes > Heterodontiformes > Heterodontidae > Heterodontus > Heterodontus francisci. The sequence goes on along the minus strand of NC_090374.1, from coordinate 161,399,008 downwards.
ACCCTCACCCTCCAGAATACTCTGTAACCGCTCGGTGATATCCATGACCCTTGCACCAAGGAGGCAACATACCACCCTGGAATCACGTCTTCGACCACAGAAATGCCTATCTGCTCCTCTAACCATAGAATCCCCTACCCTCTTGTTCCTTTTTCTCCATCCCAGCACAGCTGAGTCACCCATGATATTCCAGTTATGACTCTCGGTGCATTCTCCAGAGGAACCCTCTTTCCCATCGGTACTCAGAACTGAATACCAGTTAGAAAGTGGGACATCCTCTGGGGACTCCTGCAGTACCTGCCCTGACTTCTTTGTCTGTCTGGCAGCCACCCTGTCCCCACCCGCCCCACCTCCCCGGAATGTGCTTGCCGAGGCATCGGGTTGACCACGTCCTGCAACGTGCCATCCAAGTAGTCCTGCACCTTGCAGATGCGCCACAGTGACTCCAGCTGCTGCTCAAGCTCTGAAACCTGAAGCTCAAGCTTCTGCAACCGGAGACACTTTCTGCAAACATGTTCGCCAAGGTCACATGGCACGTCCACGACTTCCCACATTGCACAGGAGACGCTTGGCCAAGCTACCCTTCCATTACTTAACTTTACAATGAAAACTTGCTTGTGAAATAACTTATCAGCTATTTACAATCAGCTTTTATCCCCTGTACCTTTGAGGCTGAGAAAGAAAGAAACGAAAGAGCACCTTCCACTGCCCCCAGCCAGTGAAAATACCCACACTTCACTTACAGCCTCACTTCGTGCAAACAGCACTAGTACAGCTAGTAATTACTAATAATTTACAGGTAGCTATCCTAGGGCTTTAATTTAAAAGGAGCCTTTTTTTATTCCCATCTATCTCAGCTATCCCCAGGCAATAACAGATGTCGCCCACCGACCAATCAATGCACAGAATTTCAGTGATATCACTATTAATTTTTTTCCCACTCAATCCAAACAGAATGTGTGCAGAAACAGTCAGAGAGCCTGAACACTGTCCTGGATGTCAGGTTAGTGAAGGGCCTCAAGCCTCACTCTTTCTTTTATAGCTCTTCTCCGGCCCTGTTCCTTCCAGGTCTGCCACTGCCTGCCGCTATCCCAGACATCAATATTGAAAGATACATGGTAAGACAGAGTATAAAGGAAGTAATAATAGGAGCTTTTCAGAAAGGTACAGCAATAATCACGGGGGATTATAATCCACATACAGCCTGGAAAAATCAGATGGGCAAAGGTAGCCCATCATAGAATTCATAGAATGTTTTCAGGATAGTTTCTTCAAACAGCACATTCTGGAGCCAACCAGAGAGCAGGCTATACCTGGTATTCTGCAATGAGATAGGATTAATTGATGACCTCATAGTGAAGGCACCCTTAAGATCAGCGATCATAATATGATTGAATTTTACATGCAGTTTGAGGGAGAGAAGAATGGGTCCAAGTCTAGAATTTTAAACTTAAATAAGAGCCAGCAAAAATGCACTGGCAAATTAGGTGAAAGGATACGTCAATAGAAATGCAGTGTTAGGCATTTAAGAGGATATTTTAGAATACACAGAATAGATACATTTCAACGAGAAAGAAAAATTCCAAGGGGAGGACCCACCATCCGTGGTTAACTAAAAATGTTAAAGATAGTATCAAACTTAAAGCAAAAGTATATCATTGTGCAAAGATGGGTGGCAGGTCAGACGATTGGACAGAATATAAAGAACAGCAAAGAATGACTAAATGATTGATAAGGAGGGAAAAATTAGAGTACGAGAGAAAGCTAGCTAGAAATATAAAAATGGATATTAAGAGTTTCTATAGATATTTGAAAAAGAAGAGTTAACAAACTGAGTGTTGGTCCTATAGAAAGAGAGTCTGGGGATTTTATGATGGAAAATAAGGAGATGGCAGATGAATTAAACAGGTATTTTACATCAGTCTTCACTATAGTGGATACAAGTGACATCGCAGAAAAAGCCGTAAATCAGGAAATGGAAGGGAGGGAGGAACTCAAGAAAATTACAATCATCAGGGAAGTGGTCCTGAGCAAATTGTTGGAGCTGCGGGCTGACAAGTCCCTGGGTCCTGATAAACTTCATCCTAGAGTCTTAAAAGAAGTGGCTAGTGAGATAGTTCGTGCGCTGGCTTTAATTTTCCAAATTCCCTAGATTCGGAGAAGGTTCCATTAGATTGGAAAATAGCCAATATAACTCCTTTATTTAAAAAGGGAGGGAGAAAGAAAGCAGGAAACTACAGGCCAGTTAGCTTAACATCTGTCTTAGGGAAAACGTTAGAAACTATTATTAAAGATGTTATAGCAGGGCACTTAGAAAAATTCAAGGTAATCAGGCAGAATCAACATGGTTTTGTGAAAGAGAAATAATGTTTAGCCAATTTATTGGAGTTCTTTGAAGAAGTAACATGTGCTGTGGATAAAGGGGAACCAGTGGATGTACTGTATTTAGATTTCCAGAAGGCATTTGATAAGGTGCCACATCAAAGGTCATTGTGGAAAATAAAAGCTCATGGTGTAGGGGGTAACATATTAGCATGGATAGAAGATTGGCTAGCTTACAGGAAACAGAGAGTAGGCATAAATGGACCATTTTCTGGTTGGCAAGATGTAACGAGTGGTGTGCCACAGTGATCTGTGCATAACCTCAACTTTCTGCAATTTATATAAATGACTTGGATGAAGGGACCAAAGGTATGGTTGCTAAATTTGCTGATGACACAAAGTTAGGTGGTAAATTAAGTTGTAAAGAGGACATAAGGAGGTTACAAAGGGATTTAGATAAGTTAAGTGATTGGGCAAAGATCTGGCAAATGGATAGAATAAAAAAAGAAGCATATTATCTAAATGGTGAGAGATTGCAGAGCTCTGAGACACAGAGGGATCTGGGTGTCCTAGTGCATGAATCACAAAAGGTTAGTATGCAGGTTCAGCAAGTAATTAGGAAAGCTAATGGAATGTTATTGTTAATTGCAAGGGGAGTTGAATACAAAAGTAGGGAGGTTATGTTTCAGCTATACAGGGCATTGGTGAGACCACATCTGGAGTACTGTGTACAATATTTGTCTCCTTATTTAAGGAAGGATGCAAATGCATTGGAAGCAGTTCAGAGAAGGTTTACTAGACTAATACCTGGAATAGGCAGGTTGGCTTGTGAGGAAAAGGTTGGACAGGCTAGGCTTGTATCCATTGGAATTTAGGAGAGTAAGAGGTGACTTAATTGAAACATATATGGTCCTGAGAAGTCTTGACAGAGTGGATGTGGAAAGGATGTTTCCCTTTGTGGGAGAATCTAGAACTAGGGGTCACTATTTAAAAATAAGGGGCCAGCCATTTAAGACAGAGATGAGGAGATTTTTTTTCTCTCAGAGGGTCGTGAGTCTTTGGAATTCTCTTCCTCAAAAGGCAGTGGAAGCAGAGTCTTTAAATATTGTTAAGGTAGAGGGAGATAGATTCTTGATAAGCAAGGGAATGAAAGGTCATCAGGGGGAGGCAGGAATGTGGAGTGGTGGTTACAATCAGATCAGCCATGATCTTATTGAATAGCAGAGCAGACTCGAGGGGCCAAGTGGCCTGCTCCTGCTCCTAATTTGTATGTTTGTATGTAGATTATCTTCTTTGAAAATTGCACTCAAGAACTCTTATAGAAGGTCCCAACTTTCATCACGATCCAACTGACAGGCATACAGCTCACAAAATACCTTACCTCTGATTTTACTTCTGGTAGGCGGTGACAATGCCAAGGCCATATCTTGTTTCCTCTTTAGTAGGGACATAACCCTTGTCCACATATCCACTTTATTCTTCCACTGGTCATATGGTTCAGACTCCGAGAACATCGGAGGGTAATCATACCTCAAAAATTTACACATGCTTTCTGCCATTTGTCACAATGGCTATTAGTGTTGTAGCTTTCTGTCTGATCTTTTTTAAGTTAGTTTCCAAACTTCACCTTTCGGCAACCACTCTCTATTAACATGTTTTAGTGCAGAAAGTCAGTTGGTGAAGAATAGAACTGGAGCCAATCTTTACACACTTTTATATTTATTTACAGAGTTAATTACACATTACAAGCATACACCTCTTAAACCAACCACCACAGTTTTAATCTGTGTCTATTTATAGGGGTTCAAGTGAATCCCCACCTGAATCAATTGTCCACCACCTGCACACAATTAAATACAATTAATATACAATTAACATTGTATGAGCCTCCTGGAAGTAAGTTCAGCACATCTATCTATGGCATTTTAATGAGCTTCTTATTATTATTTTACTTCCAGATTTGGCCTCAATTACATTGCAGCGGGCAAGATGAAGACCTGCATAATGCAATCTCAACTCCAGTATTTAAAAAAATCAATCCAAAGATGAAATTTGGAGAAGTTAGAGTTGGGAACAGGGGAGAAAGAACTTTCACAATGGACTCAGGACAGTCAAATGCTGAGCCCTGCTTCAATGACAACTCCCCTGATGTGCTGTTGGGGGCTGTGAGGAACTGGAGAGTGATAGCCCTCCCCAGCAACAGAAGGCAAATATCTGCTGCTGACACAAAGAAACCATGGCTGGAGATGGTCCAAGAGGTCAGCAGCAGGCACATTATGCCATGCTCCTAGGCTCAGTGCAGGGAATAGTTTGATGACCTAAACAGGTCAGGAAAGCTGAGCACAGTTGTGCATTCACCAACATCCTGTTGTGAACATCACCCACCCCACCTCCACTCACACTGCCTCATCAAGCCTACTCCATCACAGCTTTCCTCAACCCAAGTTACCTTGCAAGTGCACTCTGCACCTCCACATTTCCATCTATACATCCGCTCACCCTCGTCCTTATGCAATGTCATGCTTCTCCCTGATAGTCACCTTCACCAAATGCACTTCAGCCAGCCGGTAAATAAATGCCATTGTAATCATTCATAGGTCTGCTCTTTTGCCTGTTGCAGGAGGAGAGCGGGAGGCACAGGCAAAAGAGAGAACCAGAGATAGTCCACCACAAATCTTGCAGCTGATGACTGCAGGGGAGAAAGGAATGGAGATCAGTGGTGTCACGGCGTTTCTTGCCATTGATGATGAGGAGCTAGGGACCTCCCAACTAACTGGTGACAGAATGAAATATAATACACACACATACTGCATGACACTCAGTCATGCTTTCAGCAGCGAGTGAAACTCTGCCAATATTAATTCATATATATTCTCTCTGATAGGACCTTCACAAGGGAAGCAGGAGTCTTGGACCTTGTGGAAATCTTCAGAAGAGCTGATTCCTCCTGAGGCCGCACTGTCAAAGAACTCCTGATTACACGCACCAGTTCAGATATGTGCATTTACTTGATTGGGTTTCTCATGCGTGTCATCTTCCATGGTTGAAACAGTTATCCCTTGTCTCCAAGCAGCCGCCTCCTAATTCTGCTTGCGAGCCCAAAAAGGTCAGGGAGCTTGGACTACCGCAGAAGCAAAGGATCATGGATAATCCCTGGGAATCTTGTGCACACCTGCAGATATATCTTTTTGTAATTGCCCACCAGCTGCACATTGATGGAGTGGAAACTCTTGCAAATGACAAATACCCCTGGTTGTTCTGTGGGTGCCTGGATTTCCGCATGTGCATAGTCGATGATGCCCTGCACCTTTGGAAAGCTAGCCAGAGATGCAAACCCAACTGCCTACTCATTTTAACTCGCATCATTGCAGGTGAAGTTCAGATAATTGCCAACCCTAGCAAATTAGCAATCAGATACCTGCTTTATGCATTTCCGCAGCATTGACAGGGAGATCTTGTATATGTCTCCAGCAGAACCCTGGAATGATCCGGAGGCAAAATAGCTCAGGATGGAGAGCACTTTGTTAGTCATTGGTAACACATGGTCAATGGACTCAGCAGGGAGCAGGTCTTATTCGAAGAGGCTGCAGATATTTGTCACTGACATTGTCAACCTGAGCCTCTAAAGCACTGCTGTTTCAACATGTCAAGGTGTGAAGGAATCCGCCTATAGTGAGGGGTTATGAGGTGAAAAGAGTTACTTTCCTATGAAGGAGGGATTTTTAAAAAATAAAAAGGGTTCAACTTCCTAAAAGGTAAAAAAAAAGTTAATTTCTATAATACTAAATGGACATGCCTCTGTATGAAAAAGTTTGCCTCATCTTAGAACCATAAAAGGCAGCTTTTGATAAGAGGGATTCACTCTTAATGTCACCAACCTTACCACACAGTAAAAGATTGATAACATACGGCTGGATTTTAAAGGCTTTCCGACGCTGGGAACAGTGGCAGGGGTGGGGACGGAGGGGGTGAAGATAGCAACGGAGGAGACCCGCCACCGACCACGACACTGGTAGGCCCCGTCCCGATCTCGGAGGCAGCAGCGAGGTCTCGTGGTGGCCACCCAGCCACTAGGTGACAGGACTCGCATTATAATATGCAAATGGCTATTTACCTTTCATTAATATGCAGTCTGCAGCAATTCTGCCAGCAGGTTGGGATTTTCATTTCGGCGGCCGTCAATGTCGCGCCTTGGAATCCCCGTTCGTGGAAATGACGCGTGACACCTGTGGGGAGGGGGGAGGAAGTGATGTTCTCAGTGCGGGAGAGGGAGATCAGGGTCAAACTCTTCAGATTGGTTGGGGGGGGTGATTGGAAGAGGTTGAGGGTTAAGGTTTCTGAACTTCAGGGGTGGAAGGTCACTTCATTAAGGTAAGTATATTGGGGAGTGAGCGGGCAAAGAATTTAATGTGTGGCTATTGGGGGGTGTAAGAGAGGATGGAAAACATTTTCAATTACTTTTATTGATGTGAGATATTATTTTCGTTTAAAAATTGAAATGGTCATTTAGGGTTCTAAGCCCTTTAAAATTGGCACCAGCGCCTGCACATTGATGCCAGACACCGTTGCCGGGGATACCTCACACGCCCCCTCCACGTCATCAGTGGGGCGGGCAGCCGCCCCAGCTATGCTAATCAGCCGTTGCATTTGAAATCGCGGCGGCTTCGCGACATGCGCCCCATGTGTGTGTGCCGCAAATGTTTCTGCCCCCCGCCTATTTCGGTACTGGACTTTTAAAATGCAGCCCATAGTTTTGCAAACTGTTACAAAAGCTACCACAGTGTAATATTTTATAAGATGGTTTTATGCTAATAGCCCTAAACCACAGTGAACTGAATTTTTGACAAAGCTAACCAAACACAGAAAACTGGATTATAATTTTGAAACACAGTTAGATGACAAATGAAAATTTAACTATCTCAAGTCTCACAGCTTGGCTTCCTCAGAAATCAAAGAGGCTCGGACCTTACTTCGAAATTAATAATTATAGAACCTTTCTTAGGAATCAAAGAGGATGAACCTTACCTAGAAATTAATAGTCATACAGTCTTATTTGGGAAATAAAGTGGGATGAACTTACTTGCAGTTGCGGTAACACCCCCATACATAAGAAACTTGAAGACAGTATAAATATAGGAAGCACACATTGGATTTTTAGATTAAGTGGACGCGCTTGTTATGCAGCACTTTAGAAGTCCATGTACACCACATCAACCGCATTACCCTCAATAACCTTCTCTCTCACCTCATCAAAAAAAACTTAAGCAAGTTAGTTAAACACGATTTACTGTCTCTCATGGTAAAGGTACAACTATTGGAGTGAGGCGGTGATAGTTCTCCCCTTAACTAGGACAGAACTAACTCTGTAGTCTTCTACTTGGGGATTTAAGGTAAATGTTACTTTAATAATTGATGGATATCCTCTTAAGATATTTTACGGTAACAATATTTGGGTTTAAAAATTGGATTCTCTACTTTCTATCTTTTCCTAGAACTATTAACATTGCGATTGACTGTCTCACCGACTGTGAATTGCATGTTTGATTCTTTAATAAACTTTTATATCATTTAGAATTTATACTGTCTCACATAGTCTTCTGTATCGCAACTTGTGAACCTATCACCGTACGGTCTTTGATGGGAGATACAATACGGAGGAGAGGTTCCTGGACCCTCATAATATTCCGGTTATTATAATTTGACTGAAACTTGTTAAAAAGGCTATCTAGAAGACGGTAATATTCTCAGCTGGTTCCTTTCCTTTAGAGAGAGTTAGATCAGTTCTTCAGACACATTCAGTGTCATTAGGATCTGAATTTGCAACCTTAATTTCAGACTGATCATCTGAGAAGTACACCTGATCCAGGATTGCCCCAAAAAGGGGTTAGGATCATAATCCACCACACAGGAAACTCAACCTCTATATGTACACCCTGTGTCATGGGTAGTGCCTCCTATGAGCTGCACCCCTCTGCTGCTCCCCTCCCCTTTCTGCAGGTCTCTCAATAGCAGCCTGTTGCTGCTGCTGATGGTCCTATTGCTCTTCATCTGTGGTTCAACCGAAGACAGCCAAGCGCTACTCATTCTGATCAGTCTGTGATAGCATCCAAAGTGTAGAAAGTTAGCTCTCACCAAAAGCACTGTGAACAAATCTTTGCCCACTAGCAGGTAAGAAAGCAGCTATGAGTACTGAGTATTTATTGAAGTATTGACAGGAGGAGAGATCTGGGCGTACAGGTCCACAGGTCACTGAAAGTGGCAACGCAGGTGGATAAGGTAGTCAAGAAGGCATACGGCATGCTTGCCTTCATCGGTCGGGGCATAGAGTATAAAAATTGGCAAGTCATGCTGCAGCTGTACAGAACTTTAGTTAGGCCACACTTAGAGTATTGTGTGGAATTCTGGTCGCCACACTACCAGAAGGACGTGGAGGTTTTGGAGAGGGTACAGAAGAGGTTTACCAGGATGTTGCCTGGTCTGGAGGGCATTAGCTATGAGGAGAGGTTGGATAAACTCGGATTATTTTCACTGGAACAACGGAGGTGGAGGGGCGACATGATAGAGGTTTACAAAGTTATGAGCAGCATGGACAGAGTGGATAGTCAGAAGCTTTTTCCCAGGGTGGAAGAGTCAGTTACTAGGGGACATAGGTTTAAGGTGCGAGGGGCAAAGTTTAGAGGGGATGTGCGAGGCAAGTTCTTTATACAAAGGGTGGTGAGTGCCTGGAACTTGCTGCTGGGGGAGGTGGTGGAAGCAGGTACGATAGCGACGTTTAAGAGGCATCTGGACAAATACATGAATAGGATGGGAATAGAGGGATATGGTCCCTGGAAGTGCAGAAGGTTTTAGTTTAGGCAGGCATCAAGATCTTTGTTCTTTGTTCTTTGTATTTTGCATGAGTTTGATTCTGCTCCTTGAATTGCTGTTGTGCTCGCACCTTGCTTTTACAGACAAGTTTCAGGAAGACTAGGAAACCCATGAATGTGCTGTTAAATTTAAAATTCTGTTGAAATATCACTCCAATTGAGGGATTACCAGATATTACTATGTAACTCACCTCTCCTGAGGGTATAAGCAGCCTAGTGCATCCAAATTAAATGCGGAAGCAGGCAGGTTGGAGCCGGCTTCCTGAAGAGCTTACATTTTTCCAGGCTTTAATCTCCCCAACTGCGCCCAAACCCATCAGCACCTCCAGGTTAAACTTCCCCCCACTAACTCTATTTCTCCTCCACAGATGCAGCTGAGCATTTCCAAATGTTTTTGTTTTTATTTGGGATTTCTAGCATTTGTGGGGGTTTTTTTTGCTTTTGTATTAGGAACACCAGGCACTGGGCATTCCCTGGCCGCAAGCCCTCTTGTTTGGGGTGGAGAGCAGGTGAGCAGAAGTTCCTGTGTCTGGATCCCAGCCTAATTTACAGCAGCAGTGCACCAGAGGACTGTGGATTTTCAACTCTAGTATTACAATTTTCTCTCTTTGTCTGCTGATGACACTGAATTACACTGGGATAAGATTCCACAGGCAATTACAGTCATCTTAACTTCCAATAACTTGCCTAAGTGACATACTTGGCAACAACACTCAAGAAGCTCAAACATGGACGCATATTAGCTGAGCATGATTGTGTCTGCACTCAACATTCACATCTGCTCACCTCCAGCAATAGTTGGTAGATAGCAACCAGGAATGGAAACTTTGGCTGATTGTTCTTTTCACCTCCATAGCTTCAGGGCACAGTGGCAAATTATAGTGCACCCTGAATCCTACTGTAACTGAATGGTAGCTTTCTTGTTCTGAGTCAAAAGGTTGTGGGTTTAAGTCTTACTCCAGAGCCTTAAGTGCATAATCTAAGGCAGATACTTCAGTGCAGGACTAAGTGAGTGCTGCAATGTTTGAGGTTCTGTCTTTTAGATGAATTGTTAAATTGAAGCCCTGTCTGCCCACTCAGGCATCCATAAAAGATCCCAAAGCACTATTTGAAGAAGAGCAGGGGAGTTCTCTCTCATGTCTTGGTCAATATTTATCCAATCAAAAGCAGTAAAACTGACTATCTGGTTATTATCACATTGCTGATTGTGGGGCCTTGCTGTGCATAAATTGTCCTTCGTGTTTCCTATATTGCAGCAGCAACTACACTTCAAAAAGAACTTCATTGGCTGTAAAGTGTTTTGCAATGTCCACAATTGTGAAAGCCCCAATACAAATGGAAGTAATTTATTTTCTCCTTCTATGACTGAAATCAGATAATGCAACAGGAGCTTAGTATTAGACCCAAGACCATTCTGTCCTTTTCACTAAATACCATAGTAGCCTGATGCATTTACCCACTAAACACCACCAGAAATGAATATAATTTGATCACAGCTTTTTGTGTAATTGTTTTGTATATTTTTTGCATTAGTTTGCTGGCCTACTTAGTATCAGTGGGTGAAATTTTATCCATGTCGCGTCTTTTCCAACAGTGGAACTGGAAGTGGGTGGCACTTCACTCCCTCCCTTCTTTGTCGGTTCCCACGCGATTATAATTGAAAATCAAAGGGCTGGCAGGGCACAGAAGACACTTGCGATATGCAGCAGGGAACGTTTTTCATTGGTGGATCCGCAATATTCAGCGAAGCATCACTCATGGCAGGGCTATAAATAATCCTTCAGTACAATTATGGAGGCTCATCAGTGCTGCCATTTGTCTTTAAGGAGAGTATTCTACATTTTTTCCCTTTAACTTAGTGTAATATTTTATCTGCCCTCACCCGTCTTTACACCTTTTTTTTATTCATTCATGGGATGTGGACGTCATTGGCTAGGCCAGTATTTTATTGCCCATCCCTAATTGCCCTTGAGAAGATGGTGGTGAGCTGCCTTCTTGAAGTGCGGCAGTCCATGTGAGGTAGGTATACCCACAGTGCTGTTAGGAAGGGAGTTCCAGGATTTTGACCCAGCGACAGTGAAGGAACGGCGATATAGTTCCAAGTCAGGATGGTGTGTGACTTGGAGGGGAACTTGCAGGTGGTAGTGTTCCCATGCATTTGCTGCCCTTGCCCTTCTAGTTGGTAGAGGTCGCGGGTTTGGAAGGTGCTGTTTAAGGAGTCTTGGTGCATTGCTGCAGTGCATCTTGTAGATGGTACTCACTGCTGGCACTGTGCATCGGTGGTGGAGGGAGTGAATGTTTGTAGATGGGGTGCCAGTCATGTGGGCTGCTTTGTCCTGGATGGTGTCGAGCTTCTTGAGTGTTGTTGGAGCTGCACCCATCCAGGCAAGTAGAGAGTATGCCATCATACTCTTGACTTGTGCCTTGTAGATGGTGGGCAGGCTTTGAGGAGTCAGGAGGTGAGTTACTCGCCACAGGATTCCTAGCCTCTGACCTGCTCTTGTAGCCATGGTATTTATATGGCTACTCTAGTTCAGTTTCTGGTCAATGGTAGCCACTAGGATGTTGATAGTGGGGGATTCAACGATGGTAATGCCATTGAATGTCAAGGGGAGATGGTTAGATTCTCTCTTGTTGGAGATGGTCATTGCCTGGCACTTGTGTGGCGTGAATGTTACTTGCCGCTTTTCAGCCCAAGCCTGGATACTGTCCAGGTCTTGATGCATTTCTACATGGACTGCTTCAGTATCTGAGGGGTCGCGAATAGTGCTGAACATTTTGCAATCATCAGCGAACATCCCCACTTCTGACCTTATGATTGAAGGAAGGTCATTGGTGAAGCAGTTGAAGATTGTTGGGCCCAGGACACTACCCTGAGGAACTCCTGCAGTGATGTCCTGGAGCTCAGATGATTGAACTCCAAAAACCACAACCATCTTCCTCTCCAACACCATCACCTTTGTAACTGTTTGGTTTATTTCATCACCAATGTCACCATGTCTTCGATTAGGCAGAGACTAGCCCCACAGTTCAATGATGCCTCCTTGCAGGTTATCCTCCAGGCCGTCAGAGAAAGGCAGAAGGTCCTCTTCCCTGCAGAAAGCAATAGAAGACCTTCCTGCCTGAGCAAGGTGGCCTGGATGGAGGTGGCAGAGGAAGTGTTGAACTGTGAGGTTCAAAGTAGAACCTGGGTGCAGTGTAGGAAATGATTCAACCACCTGCTCAGATCTGCGAGGGTGTGATATGCTGCCCAATCTTAATAAATGATATCTCATGGGATCCTCAAAATTTTATATCTGTCAGTGGGCATCTATGCCAGGCGGTTGAATGAGTGATCAACCTTGGTGCCACATAGCAATTGTGGCCAGAGAATGTAGAAGTCTGGAGTCTGGTTGCGCTTGGATGCAGTGTACATCTGACAGGCCAGAATGTGTGATGGGAATGCAGGCAAGAAAAGGGGCGTTAGGCATCACTTACATGTCATTAACTCAGTACTTTCTCTGCGGACATACAGACCCACAATCAGCAAGAGTGCACCAAGACAGGTGGTGGATTTTCAGATCTAAGGCTCGTGACCCCAGCAGAGGAGGAGGCAGTCGAGACAGGAGGAGAGGATGGAGGACAAGCCATTGTGGACGGCGAGGCCAGATCAATTAGGGGTAAGGATAAAGACCAAACTTACTGTTGCTGCCATATGGACACACAGGAGAATCGAGTCATAAAGTGATGCTCTCGTGCTGTGATGATGCTTAATTTGGTTTTGATGGTTTTCCACTGCAGGTGCCCCCAGATGTATAACAAAGACAATCTGTTGACTCAGCCTCTGGAGACAATCATACCAATGCCCCAGAGGGTGCAGCGTCACCTCTCGATTCGGCATCTTCCACCAGCGTAGTCACCTCCACTGGGTGGGAGTGGGGGGTTGCACGTAGAATCAGAGTTGCAGCCTGACGGTCGCAGTACAGACATGTCCCAACAGCTGAGCAAGAATGTTACAGCTGGATCCTCTGACATTTCTGTGGACCAGGCCCCTGCTGAGTCCTATGCTGATGATGCTCCTTTGGTCGAGGCCATAAGAAACCTGCTGTAAATGCAGTGAACGTTTTGGGAACATATGTTGGAGATGCCTGAGGTCATGTGTGGCTTTGTGTGAGCAATGGAGGACTACATGCAAGCCATGACATCTGCCATGTCCCAGGCATATGAGTGTATAACTTCCTCCATGGAAAGGATAGCGACTGCCATGAAGGACCAGGTTGAGCACTTGACCCATCGCTGTTGCCATGAGCTCCATGCAGCACAATCTAATTGAGAGGGGGATGAAGTACCTGAGCTTCCCTCTGGGTGCCCCTTCCCCTCAAGGAGACAGGCATGTGCCATCAGGCACCCAATGGAGGAGCAGCACATGCCAGCTGCCCGGGGCCTTCCTCTCAGGACACTCCCTGGGTCAGCGGTCTCTCCTCTTCCCCCACGACATTGACCCCCTTACCTCCATCAAGCCAGGCCAAGGGGAATAATCCTGCACCATTGCTGGTGACCCCCAGTAAGATGGAGTCCTCAAGGCCCCATACCTCCAGAGGACGCCTGCCATGGTCATCCACGGCAATGGGGCAGCGCAATGAGCAGACTGCCCCTAACTCAGCTGTTAATGCCGGGGTTGCACCAAGATGTAGTGGAAGGATGCATAAACGTAAGAAATAATGAGCACGACGGTGGCATGTGTGTTCAAATTACCAAGATTATATTTTCATAGCCTCCTCCTCAGGCTGATCCAAATCATCCTCATCGGAGGAGGATTGCTGCTCCTCTCACTCCTCTTGCTGCAAAATATGGCTGCGTTGCATTGCCAGGTTGTGCAGCGCACAGCAGACTATGACTATTTGTGACACCCTCTGTGGCGTGTACTTTAGAGCCCCTCCACACGGGTCAAGGCAGTGGAAGTGCATTGTCAGTACGCCAGTGGTGTGTTTGATAATGGCTCTGGTGGAGGTCTGAGCTGTATTGTATGGATCTTCAGCTGCTCTGTGGGGATGCCTCACTGGTACCATTAACCATATCCAAAGTGGGTAACCTTTGCTACCTAGGATCCAGCCATCAACTTGGACTGGTGCATCAAACATTTCTGCGAATTGTGAATTTTGCAAAATGTTTGCATCGTGACAGCTCCCTGGGAAACGAGCACAGACCTGCATGATTTTTCGCCTGTGATCGCAAACCAGTTGGACATTCAAAGAGTGAAAGTCTTTGTGATTCACAAATGCAGTAGGCTGGTCCCAGGGAGCACTTAAGGCCACATGAGTGCAGTCGATTACCCCTTGCACTCTTGGGAAATGAGCGATGGCGCCGAAGGCCGCTGACCTTGCTTCTTGGCAGTCCTTGTCTATTGATAAATAGATGAAATCGTTGGCAAGACGGAATAGGTCATTGGGTCACCTCCTTTGTGCACCTGTGAGTGGCAGCCTGTGAGATGTATGGTTGCAGGTCCTGCTGAATGATCCCACAAACTCAGTAACCATTTCCTGTGACATCCTCAGACGTCTCTGGCATTGCCTTTCCAACATCTGAAGGTAGTTAGTCCTTGTCCTGAGGACGTCTGCTATGATGTTGTCCCTGGATGGTATCATTCTGAGCAGCCGTCCCCTCTTGTGCTGACTGCTGCTGGCATTGTGGCTTCAGCCATTGAGCGGCGGGAGCCCTCCTCCCAAGGTTGCAAAAGTATTGGGTGTATGAGACCCATGTCATTGCAGCTTTATAACTGTTTGAATGAGACGAGCATTGAAACATGTTTAACCATGATTTTCAAACACTGAACTCATGAGTAGAGAGGTTCTGTGCACCTTCCATTGTGCACAGTAACAACTCCACCAACTGAGCTCTGACCCCCTCACACTTTGATCTACACTCCTTGCATGCCCACGTGAGTTTTCATCTCCTTTTGCAAAATGGTGTCTGTCCGGTTTGAGATAAGATCCTCCGCCATCCACTCTCCCCCTGCCGCCTACCAGCTTGCCCCAATCACCCTTGACCCACCCAACATTACCTTGCATCTTCCCTCTGTGACCCTTGAACCTCCCCCCATTACACTGGACCATGTAATTATCGACATCTACATGCCCCCGTGCCTACACCCATCCCCATCAAAATGCCCACTCTCACCCTCGGTCCTTAATGTAGTTGTTCAATTACGTCCCCCACACTATGAGGCCTTCCAATACCCAAACATGACTCTGGACCTGCCCCGTTATCTAATCACACTGCCCCCGTGACTGTGACCATTCCCTGCACCAGCCAGCACCCTGAATTCACCCCACAGGACACAAACATCGACATGGACTCCTCCCTTTAGGTCCATCATGCACCTCACCTTCATTATCTGCTCCAACACCACCCCCTCCCCCACCACCACTACTGACACTACACCCAGAACACTAGGCCCTTCCCTCCTCCGCACCTCTAGGCACCGAAGCCCCACCCTCTTCTTTCCCTTGTTTCCCTCCTACGCAGCTAAAAGCAAAACCCTCTGCCTTCCCTGGGTTCCCTCCCACACACCTCCAGGCACCAGAACTCCACCCTCTCAAACACATCCCCAACACAATTCGCTATTGGTGGTCCTGAGCCTGGAGCCAAACATCCATTTCAATGTTGCCCTCCCTTGTGCCAAAAAGTTCAAGAACGGAAACCACTGACCTCAGACTCAACTGCACAAGGTCGACTGGTGCACGCTACCTTTAAATGAACGTGAACAGGGTGCCACATATTCTCATGTGCCGCTGACTGAATCTGGCAGGTAGGACCTGATTTCAATTAATTATAAGTAATGAGTACTCATGTATGCAAATATATTAAAAGCTGGAACCTGCCACAGGACAGCGTGAGGCCCGACCTGACACAAAAATGCTGTTGGCTTAATGTCCACAATTTAACCCATCGTCAGGCGATCAATAGATCTCCTCCTGCCTAATTAAGTCACCCTGCCTGCCATGAATCTCACTCTTACAGGTGCCATAAAATTCTCCCCAGTGACTACAATTCACAAGTTATTCATTAACGATGAATCACTTTGACATGTCTTAAGGATGTGGAAGGCACTAGGCCAATGCAAGTTCTCTTTTTTTTATCCTGATTTTAAGGATTCTCCGGATTATATGTCATGCACCTGGATACATGAGAGTAGATTGTCAGGTGATGCATGCTACCTATCCTGCTTTGCAAATTGTTTCCAGAGTCACATGGGTATGGCTCAGTATGACTCACACTACAAGACACTTTCTATCTCCAGGCAGAAGCATCTCACTTTTACATGGTATATACAGCATAAAAACTGGCCAAAAAGTCCCTGTAGCGATATGTTCCAGATTCACAACACTCTCTACGTAAGAGATTTCTGCAGAATTTTCTATTTGATTTCTCGGTGACTTGGTGACCTTATATTGATGGCTTCCAGTTTTGCTCTTCTCCACAAGTGAAAACACTCTATCAAAACCTTTCATAATTTTAATGATTTCTATTAGGTCATCCATCAGCGTTCTCTTTTAAAGAGGGAAGAAACCCAACCTGTTCATTCTTTCCTGAAATTAATAACCTCTCATTTCTGTTAGCATCCTTGTAAATCTTTTTTGCACTCTCTCCAGCTGCCTCACTGCTGCTTAAAGTAAACCCTAACAGTTTACTGTGGAGCATCCAGCAGATTTTGGATGCTTAAACAAACCAACTAGAGAAATTTCTGGATTCTGCATTATACCTTAATGAAAATCCAGATGTGTAAAAGCCTAAAAGTCATACGTGTTACTTACAAGCTTTGTGAAACTTGTGCTTTACATCTGCAACGGTAAACGAAGGGAGGATCTGTAAAATATGAAGCAAAACTCAAGTTAGCTTTTGGCCCTGTTTCTTACAAAAGCCCTTCATTCTCAGCTGCATTGAACAACCTGACCTGCTTTCACAATCTGGAACTATGATGCTCATACTGAAACACTGGGAACAGTTTGTGTGGAGCTGAGACCATCACTGGCTTTTGCGTGAAGGCAAAGCTTCATGCTGGCCTCTCACTTGTTACTTTGCTGAATTATTCTTATCTCATGAATATGCATCCGATAAACATTTCACAAGCTGGCCAGTGAAGTTTGATGGTTTTTCTTAAAATTAAAACATGTCATGATCAAATTAAAATGGACTGTTGATGAACTTTGATAAATTAACAAATAACAGTGGGAATCATTTCTGATGACTAAACATCACACTGCACAATTTAGTTCATTTCCCAATTTAAAATACTCAAGGTTAGGGGACGGCTTAACATTTCATTACAAAAAATACCTTACACACCTGTTAGAAAGAAAACACTTCAGGGCCATCTTTGGGATATGATTTTTATTTACACTAGTGAGGTTTATTATACCATTGTCTCACTTGTGAGAATAAATGCATCAAAACACAGAGCTCTGTGAAGTGTTAATCATACATTATCTTACCTCAGTTCACCCAAAGCAATCTAAATTAATCATGTTTATGAGTCATTCTTGTTCTGCCTGCACCATTAATTACTAATGCTCTGACTAATGATGCTTATGACCAGGTATGAATAGATGATTTTTCCTTTGTCGATCTACAGTGATGCCATATGTATCATTTTAGTTATTCTAAGAGTCTGGAAGCAATTACATGAGCATGAAAAATTATTTGCCACTTTCCATTATTGACGATATGCATATAGTAGTTTATGAATGTTGATGTGCTTTACTATGATATTAATTGTACCGTGGTAGCTTTACATTTCAAGGTTTTGATTATAGATGATAGGGGTAATGCTTTAAAAAAAATACTACCACTGATTCATTCGTAACCGTACACTCCAGCTAATAAAAGTCCTTTATTTTATTCAGACAATTATCAATAATGTGAACATGGGGCAAGAAATTCCAATGATATTCTGATATCTATTGATAAGAACAAAAACCTGCTTAAACTCAGTAAGATATAATTTCAACATTTGCACGAATTATGCTGTCATTCTTGCATTCATGCAAATTGATTTTGGATGCCCATCATGGAAATGTGGCAAGATAATTGAATATTTTTAAGACAGAGGTAGATAAATTCTTGACTAACAAGGAAATCAAAGGGTATCGGGGGTAAGTGGGATGAGTTGAGGCCACAATCAGATCAGCCATAATCTTATTAAATGGCAGTGCAGGTTCAAAGAGGCCAAATGGCCTACTCCTGCTCCTAATTTGTATGTTTGTACAATTCAGCACTAGCCCAAATTTCCCGAGCTTCTGACAACATGAACTGGGACAGATCTGGATGGGGGGCTGGAACTTGGGGTAGGATCTGAATCCATCAGTTTTCCAATTTTTTCTCCCCATATTTGGAAACACTGATGGGGGTGAAGGGAGGGTGAGGGGGGCAGTGTGGTTACCTCTGCCTGCTGTCCTGATGTTTATTAAAAGGGCTGGGACTGGTAGGATGATGTCCTCTGCTAGAAATCCATCAATTCCATCTTCGACTTTGGTAGAAATGAGCAATTGCCCACCCCACCCCACACACCAGCACCCCGCCCCTGCCTCCGCCCCCGCCCCACTGGGTCCAAAAATTGGTTGTGGGATCAAACAGGGCCAGATTGAGTATGCTGGCTAGAGTCCCACCCTGCCATACTTCTGGGGGCAGAGTATAGATTGGAAAATTTCAGAGGCCTGAGATTTGCTTCAGAAGGTACAGATAATAAATTCAAAAATAAAGCAGACCTTTCTGCCTAATATATTTAGAAAAATGTTTCTCGCGTACCCACTGTGATCTCAAACTTTATATTAAAGATTCCATACTTTTAAGAAAGTACAGCAAATTTACTTCCTCTTAAAATATATACATATACCCATCTGCCTCTGATGCTGTCTGCCTCAAACTCAAACTCCAGTGTTCCCTTTCAGTTCTTGACCAGCATCCAGTTTTGAGCCTCGCATTCCCTAGCTATCTCTGATAACTCTTGACTTCCAGGTCAATTATAAACTTCATCTTTCTTCATTAAGAATCATTGTCTAATCACACCAGTACTCTAGGAACCACTCATATTTGCAAATCAAACATAATTATCAGCAATTTGTTTCCAATTGGTAGGGTTTCTCATATTGAACAATCCAACAATTGAGCAATTTATAGGAAAATACAGAAAGTACTTAAGTAAAATGTTAAAAGTAGATAATAGCCTAAAAGCCAATTGTTTGCTGACCAAAATGTTTACTTTTAATAGTATGTGATATTGTTAATCAAATTCCATAAGAAGAAAAAAAGTATATAAAGGTGCTTTCTTTTTATTCGGGGGATGTGAGCATTGTTGGCAAGGCCAG
The DNA here is from genome assembly GCF_036365525.1 of Heterodontus francisci. Taxonomy (NCBI): domain Eukaryota; kingdom Metazoa; phylum Chordata; class Chondrichthyes; order Heterodontiformes; family Heterodontidae; genus Heterodontus; species Heterodontus francisci. The sequence continues at coordinate 161,379,477 of NC_090374.1, read as the reverse complement.
CATTTATTGCCTGTCCTTAATTGTCCTTGAGAGGGTGGTGGACCACCACCTTCTTGAAACACTGTAACCTGTGTTGATTATAGTTTGTTGCAGCAGTTTTTGATACAACTGAGTAACTTGCTAGGTATTTCAGAGGGCAATTAAGATTAACCACATTGCTGTGTGTCTGGAATCACACAGAGAACAGACTAAGTCAGGACAGCAGTCTTCCTTCCCTAAAGGACATTAGTGTACCAGTTGGTTTTTAATGCCAATCCAGTAGTTTCATGGTCGTGTTACTGATACTATCTTTTTATTCCAGATTTATTTAATTAACTGAATTTAAATTCCCCAATTGTGTAGTGGAATTCAGGTTAAAATGCAAATTAAGGAAATCAAGTTTTTTTTTTTCTGACAGTTGTTAAGTACCCTGTGTGTGGCTTGATCAATTTGATCCCAGAAGATGCTTTTCCATTCTGGATTATTTGACATAAATTAACTAAACTCACTAAAAAAAAAATCCACAAAGGATAGTTAGCGCAGTAAAATAAAAGCAAAATACTGCGGATGCTGGAAATCTGAAATAAAAACAAGAAATGCTGGAACCACTCAGCAGGTCTGGCAGCATCTGTGGAAAGAGAAGCAGAGTTAACGTTTTGGGTCAGTGACCCTTCTTCGGAACTAGCAAATATTAGAAATGTCAAAGGTTGTAAGCAAGTGAGGCGAGGGTGGGGCAGGAGGTAACAAAGGAGAAGGTGTAGATTGGACAAGGCCACATAGCTGACCAAAAGGTCATGGAGCAAAGGCAAACAATATGTTAATGGTGTGTTGAAAGACAAAGCATTAGTACAAAAACAAGAAATGCTGGAATCACTCAGCAGGTCTGGCAGCATCTGTGGAAAGAGAAGCAGAGTTAACGTTTCGGGTCAGTGACCCTTCTTCGGAAGAAGGGTCACTGACCCGAAACGTTAACTCTGCTTCTCTTTCCACAGATGCTGCCAGACCTGCTGAGTGATTCCAGCATTTCTTGTTCTTGTTTCAGATTTCCAGCATCCGCAGTATTTTGCTTTTATTAAAGCATTAGTACAGATAGGGTGTTAACGGACTGAAGATTGAACAGCAGCAAGTACAAACATGAAAAAAAACAGTGGGTAAGCAAACTGAACAGACTAAGGTGAAATGAAATAAACAAAAAAAAATTCTAAAAAATGTAAAAAAGAAAAAAAGAAAAAATAACTAAAGATAAAAGTAAAATGGGGGGCCCGTCATGCTCTGAAATTATTGAACTCAATGTTCAGTCTGGCAGGCTGTAGTGTGCCTAATCGGTAAATGAGATGCTGTTCCTCGAGCTTGCGTTAATGTTCACTGGAACACTGCAACAAGCCCAGGATAGAGATGTGAGCATAGAGCACGGGGGAGTGTTGAAATGGCAAGCAACCGGAAGCTCAGGGTCCTGCTTGTGGACTGAGTGGAGGTGTTCCGCAAAGCAGTCACCCAGTCTGCGTTTGGTCTCCCCAATGTAGAGGAGACCACATTGTGAGCAGTGAATACAGTATACTACATTGAAAGAAGTACAAGTAAATCGCTGCTTCACCTGAAAGGAGTGTTTGGGGCCTGGGATAGTGAGGAGAGAGGAGGTAAAAGGGCAGGTATTACACCTCCTGCGATTGCAGGGGAAGGTGCCATGGGATGGGGACGAGGTGGTGGGGGTAATGGAGGAGTGGACCAGGATGTTGTGGAGGGAACGATCCCTTCGGAATGCTGACAGGGGAAGGGAGGGGAAGATACGTTTGGTAGTGGCATCACGCTGGAGGTGGCAGAAATGGCAGAGGATGATCCTTTGGATATGGAGGCTGATGGGGTGGAAAGTGAGGACAAGAGGAACCCTATCACAGTTCTGGGAGGGAGGGGAAGGGGTGAGGGTAGAGATGCGGGAAATGGGCCGGACACGGTTGAGGGCCCTGTCAACAACAGTGGGGGGAAATCCTTGGTTGAGGAAAAAGGAGGTCATTTCAGAAGCACCGTCATGGAAGGTATCATCATCAGAGCAGATGCGTCGGAGACAGAGAAACTGGGAGAATGGAATGGAGTCCTTACAGAAGGTAGGGTGTGAAGAAGTGTAGTCCAAGTAGCTGTGGGAGTCGGTGGGCTTATAATGGATATTAGTAGACAACCTATCCCCAGAGATGGAGACAAAGAAGTCGAGGAAGGGAAGGGAAGTGTCAGAGAGGGACCATGTAAAGGTGAGAGAAGGGTGGAAATTGGAAGCAAAGTTGATAAAGTTTTCCAGTTCGGTGCGGGAGCAGGAAATGGCACCGATAGTGCCGTTAGTTAGTTAGTGCAGTATATGTATCAATCTAGTACAACAAAGGGTTTCTCTTGATACTTATTTATTAGGATAATGTGGAGACATTATCTAGTCTAACTAGTGTGTTTGCTGTATACATTGGTTGGAAAATATTAAAATAACAATGATATTCTTCAATCATAACAAGAACTTGGGCTAAATAGATACAAAGCCAATGGAAAGATTAGGAGGATGACTTCAAGCTTAATCAGAGTTTTTTTTTAGAGGGATTTAAAGGAAGAGAGGGCAGTAGAGAGGTGAATGGTTGAAGAAAGGAATTTTAGGTGGTGGGACCTAGATGACCACCAATGATGAGGACAAGGGATGGGGTGATGCGCAAGAAGACAGAATTAGAGGAAATCTCCTTGCTGACAGAAGTTTCACCGAAATACAAGTGGTCTTATTTTCCTTCTTGTTTCATAAATGTCTGAAAAAGGTTGCTTGTCCTGCTTCACAACTTGAGTAGTTAGTTTTTCTTTTGGGCCTCCTTATCTCGAGAGACAATGGATACGCGCCTGGAGGTGGTCAGTGGTTTGTGAAGCAGCGCCTGGAGTGGCTATAAAGGCCAATTCTGGAGTGACAGGCTCTTCCACAGGTGCTGCAGAGAAATTTGTTTGTTGGGGCTGTTGCACAGTTGGCTCTCCCCTTGCGCCTCTGTCTTTTTTCCTGCCAACTACTAAGTCTCTTCGACTCGCCACAATTTAGCCCTGTCTTTATATAGAGATCAATACTGTTCATTTTTGAGTCTGACAATGCCTCTTTTTTCTCCATAATTTATCTATGATTTTGTTTAAAAAAATGTTCTTCCTATCCTAGTTTAACCTATCTTATCCTCATTACTTGCATCTGAATCTATGTGCTTGGTTATTTTGTTATTTATTGCTTTGGAATGCTCTATTTACATCTTCCAATTAGATATATTTTTAAATCCGTTATAAGTTACACCAATTAGTTCCTGAAGTCTAGTTATTGGATGTTCAGATTGTCTCATTCTCTACTTTTACCTTTCTCAGATGGCTTCACAGAATCACAAAAGCGTTACAGTGCAGAAAGAGGCCATTCGGCCCATCATGTCCGCACTGGCTCTACAAAAGAGCAATTCCCTCAGTTTCATTCCCCTGCCTTCTCCCCATAATCCTGCCCAGTCTTCCTTTTCATATAACTGTCTAATTCCCTTTTGAATGCTTCAATTGAACCTGCTTCCACCACATTGTCAGGCAGCGCATTCCAGACCTTAACCACTCGCTGCGTGAAAAAGTTTTTCCTCATGTCACTTTTGCTTCTCTTACCAAATACTTTAAATCTGTGCCCTCTCTTTCTCAATCCTTTCACGAGTGGGAACAGTTTCTCTCGATCTACTCTGTCTGGACCCCACATAATTTTGAATACCTCTATCAAATCACCTCTCAGCCTTCTCTTCTCCAAGGAAAACAGTCCTAACTTCTCCAATCTATCTTCATAACTGAAATTCCTCATCCCTGGAACCTTCTTGTGAATCCTTTCTGTACTCCCTCCAAAGCCCTCACATCTTTCCGAAAGTGTGGCACCCAGAACTAGATGCAATACTCCAGCTGAGGCCGAACTCGTGTTTTATACAAAATCAACATAACTTCCTTGCTCTTGTACTGTATGCCCCTATTAATAAAGCGCACAACACTGTCTGCTTTATTGACTGCTCTCTCAACTTGTCCTGCCATCTTCAATGACTTATGCACATATACACCCAGGTCCCTCTGCTCCTGCACCCCCTTTCGAATTGTACCCTTTATTCTATATTGTCTCTCCATGTTCTTCCTACCAAAATGAATCACTGCACATTTCTCTACATTGAACTTCATCTGCCAGTTGTCTGCCCATTCCACCAACTTGTCTATGTCCTTTTGAAGTTCTCCACTATCCTCTTCACAGTTCACAATACTTCCAAGTTTCATATCATCTGCAAACTTTGAAATTGTCTTCACAAAGGAGAGGGATGATGCAGACATTGTAGTAAAAGAGGAGTGTGAAATATTAGATAAGTTTAGCATAATAAGAGAGGAATTACTGGAGGGTCTGACATCCTTGAAAGTGGATAAGTCGCCAGGGCCGGATGGATAGGAAGCCAGGGAGGAAATAGCTGAAGATCATCTTCAAATCCTCACTGGATACGGGCATGGTGCCAGAGGATTGGAGGTCTGCAAATGTTATATCATTGTTTAAAAAGGGTGCGAGGGATAGGCTAAATAATTATAGGTTGGTCCATCTGACCTCTGTGGTGGGTAAATTATTAAAATCAATTCTGAGGGATAGGATAACATGCCAATTAGAAAGGCACAGATTGATCAGGGATAGTCTGCTTGGATTTGTTAAGGGAAGGCCATGTCTTACTAACTTAATTCAATTTTTTTAGGAAGTAACAAGGAGGATTGATGAGGGTAGTGCAGTGGATGGTCTACATGGATTTTAGTAAGGCATTTGACAAGGTCCCGCATGGCAGACTGGTCAGTAAAATGAAAGCCTATGGGATACAGGGGAATGTGACAGGTTGGATCCAAAATTGGCTCAGTGACAGGAAACAAAGGGTAGTAGTCGACGGATGTTTTTGCGAATGGAAGGTGGTTTCCAGTGGCATTCCACAGGGCTCAGTGTTGAGTCCCTTGCTGTTTGTGGTATATATGAATGGTTTGGACTTAAACAAGGGAGACATGATTGGGAAATTTTCTGCTGACATAAAAATCGGCCGTGTAGTCAATAGTTAAGAGGATAGCTGCAGACTCCAAAATGATATCAATGGTTTGGTTGAGTGGGCGAAAAAGTGGAAAATGGAATTCAATCCAAAGTAGTGTGAGGTAATGCACTTGGGGAGGGCAAATAAAGCAAAGGAATACACAATAAACGGGAGGATATTGAGAGGGGTAGAAGAAGTGAGAGACTTTGGACTGCATGTCCACAGGTCCCTGAAGGTGGCAGGAGAGGTAGATAGAGTGGTGAAGAAGGCACATAGAATGCTTTCCTTTATTGGCTGAGGAATAGAGTACAAAAGCAAGGATGTAATGCTGGGACTGTATAAAATGCTGGTTAGGCCACAGTTGGAGGATTGTGTATTGTTCTGGTCACCAAATTACAGAAAGGATGTAATTGCTCTGGAAAGAGTACAGAGGAGATTTACAAGAATGTTGCCAGGGTTTAAAATTTGCAGCTATGTAGAAAGATTGGATAGGCTAGGGTTATTTTCCTTCGAACAGAGGAGGCTGAGGGGTGATGTAATTGAGGTGTACAAAATTATGAGGGGCCTAGATAGAGTAGACAGGAAGGACCTGTTTCCCACAGCGGAGAGGTCAATTACCATGGAGCACAGGTTTAAGGTGATTGGTAGAAGGATTAGAGGGGACATGAGGAAAAGCTTTTTCACCTAGATGGTGGTGGATGTCTGTAATTCACCGCCTGGATCGGTGGTGGAGGCAGAAACCCTCAATTCTGTTAAAAGGTACCTGGACATGCACCTGAAGTGCTGTAACCTGCAAGGCTACGGACCAGGTGCTGGAAGGTGGAATTAGATTGGGCGGCTAGTTTTACAGACGGCATGGACACAACAGGCTGAATGGCCTCTTTCTGTGCCATAATTTTTCTATGGTTCTATTGTTCCCTGTACATCAAGGTCTAGGTCATTAATATATATAAGGTAAAGCAAGGGTCCCAACACTGATCCCTGGGGAACTCCACGACAAACCTTCCTCCAGCCCAAGAAACATCCATTAGCCACTACTCTTTGTTTCCTGTCACTTAACCAATTTCGTATTCATGTTGCTACTGTTTCTTTTATTCCATGAGCTACAAGTTTGCTCATAAGTCTGTTGTGTGGCACTGTATCAAATGCCTTTTGAAAGTCCATGTACACCACATCAACAGCATTGCCCTCATCAACGCTCTCTGTCACCTCCTCAAAAAACTCTAGCAAGTTAGTTAAACATAACTTTTCCTTAAGAAATCCATGCTGGCTTTCCTTAATTAACTCGCATTTGTCCATGTGACTTTTGATTTTGTCCCAAATTATTTTTTGTAGAAGTTTTCCCACCACTGAAGTTAAACTGACTGGCCTGTAATTGCTGGGCTTATCATGACACCCTTTTTTGGACAAGGGCGTAACCTTTGCAATTCTCCAGTCCTCTGGCACCACCCCCGAGTCTATGGAAGACTCAAAAATTATGACCAGTGCCTCTGTCATTTCCACCCTCACTTCCCTCAGTATCCTTGGATGCATTTCATCTGGTCCTGGTGTTTTATCCACTTTAAATACAGACAGCCTATCTAATACTTCCTCTTTATTAATTTTAAACCCCTCTAGTGTTTGACTTACCTCCTCTTTCAACATTGCCTGGATTGCATCTTCTTCCTTGGTAAAGACCGATGCAAAGTATTCATTTAATACCTCAGCTATGCTCTCTGCCTCCATGTGTAAATCCTCTTTCTGGTCCCTAATTGGCCCCACTCCTCCTTTTGTCACCCTTTTACTAACTGGCTTTATGATACTACTTAAATTAATTTAATTTAATTTAATTGACTTAATTTTACTACTGACAATGATATTTGGGGATTATTGTTTAACATGGGGTCAGCTGTCAGTATTCAGCTATACCCCTCCACCTTGATTCTATGACTTTTGCTATGGTATCTGACTACTTCTCTGGCATGAAGACATGAATGAAACAGAACTACATGCAGCCCAACACTGGTAAGACAAAATTTGTCCTATTTCCCCAGTCGAAAGCACTGTAATACAGCACCAATTCCATCACCCATTCTGGATGACTGTTCAGGATCAATCTGTCGATACGCACCCTAAAAGTGCTGCTTGACTCTGAGTTGGGCATTAACTGGCTCATCCAGTTCATCATCAAGATTGCCTACTTCCATCTCAAAAACATTGAGTACCTCTATCCCAACATTACCTACTCTATTGCTATTCAGTGCTATCCTCGCTGGCCCCCAATTTCCATCTTATATCAACTCCACTTTCTCCATATCTACAATCCCTACCTTGAAGCCTGATTTCAAATCAGGTTTGCTGCACCTTCTTCCCCTACCCTCACTATTGATGCCAGAGCCTTGAGCCAACCTTCCCCATACTTGGACCTCTTCCTCTAAATGGCTCCTCTTTGCAACATCTCTACCTCACCTTTAAAAAACTCTTTAAAAACCTACTTTTGTGTAGGGTAGTATATTGCATAATACGTTAACAGCTTGGTGTTTATAAAGAGTATCAATGGATAGTGAGCATAGAATGTTACAGTAAAGAAAGTGTAGAGACTATAGGCATATATTGGGCACAATTTTGTAGATGGTTTGGAAGATCGGGTGTGTAATAAGGAAAAATAGCTTAACAGTACAGAAGTCAGTATTACTAATGTTGTATTATGACAGCGTATTCTGTGTGATACAGGCTGACATATGGTTTCGATTAGGTTGCTAGAAATCTGAAGGTCAAAGCCAAGCAACAGAATGTGTTGTCAATTTAAGGAGCATCAAAGAATTTGTGTAAAAACTTATAGCAAGTTTGGAGACAACATGTCTGGTTTAACCCAGAAAAGAGTGTGATGTTTATAACCATGTAACATTATTTAATATTTTATAAATAGGAAATTAAATGCCACCCACTTGCCAGTGAGAATGAGCTATACATAGCGTAACATTGCCATCTATTGGTGTAGTAGCGTATGAAATATAAATATCACAGGACAGAACCTTAGTTAGGCCACACTTAGAATATTGTGTGCAATTCTGGTCGCCACACTACTAGAAGGACGTGGAGGCTTTGGAGAGGGTACAGAGGAGGTTTACCAGGATGTTGCCTGGTCTGGAGGGCATTAGCTATGAGGAGAGGTTGGAAAAACTCGGATTGTTTTCACTGGAACGACGGAGGTGGATGGGCGACATGATAGAGGTTTACAAAGTTATGAGCGGCATGGACAGAGTGGATAGTCAGAAGCTTTTTCCCAGGGTGGAAGAGTCAGTTACTAGGGGACGTAGGTTTAAGGTGCGAGGGACAAAGTTTAGAGGGGATGTGCGAGGCAAGTTTTTTACACTGAGGGTGGTGAGTGCCTGGAACTTGCTGCCAGGGGAGGTGGTGGAAGCAGATACGATAGCGACATTTAAGAGACATCTTGACAAATATATGAATAGGAAGGGAATAGAGAGATATGGGCCCCGGAAGTGCAGAAGGTGTTAGTTTAGGCAGGCATCAAGATCGGCGCAGGCTTGGAGGGCCGAATGGCCTGTTCCTGTGCTGTACTGTTCTTTGTTCTAGGACAATAATCTCAGAATTGAAAGATTTAGAGCATGTCATCTGACATTGTCCATCTAAGTGTATAAATTTGACCAGTTTCAGTAAGTCATTGATATTCTGAGCTGAAAAGTCGCCTAGGTTGGTTAATAATCCACAGATGGATATCCTGCTTGTAAGTATATGGATGTATAGATTTGCTTGTACTTTGTCTTGATATCAGTGAAACCAACAAGTTGATTTATCATTTGTATTCAAACCTATATAATTTGTATTAAATTATTCAGTTAATCTAACATGTTTGACTATGTTTTCAGTAAATTCCCCTAACCACCATGCTTCTAACTGTGTTTTGGTCTTAACCTCAACTGTAAAGCATCTTGGAACATTTTGCTCCATAAAAAATGCAATATAAATATATTCATTTTCATACTGTAATTAGCTGTTTTGCTTAAATCATGTGTCTTGAGCAGGTATCACAGCAAATGAGGAAGAGACAAGGTCTCCCGGTCCACTGAAGCTCAGAAGATCTATCGCCATTTCAGGATACTGTGTCAATTCATTTCAGCGCACATTCCGCCAGTGCAGATACACTCACATCAGTGGACTTTGTCACACGTGTAGAATGGGTGGCACAATCTGGTGAGCACAACACAGGCATACAGGAAGAAGTAACAGAGGCAATGGCAGTGGAAGCCACTTCCCTCAGAGGAGTGAGGAGAGCCCCAGCGATGCTCAGCTTCATGCACAAGGTGAGCCTTGGTTGCCATGAGCAAAGCAGCAGATGCCTCAACAGCAGAATAAAATGTATGAATATCTGTCAGTTTCCTGAACCAGTCCTATGCACAAATGATGGAGGAGTCCATCCATACCATGAGTGGTGCCATTTCTCTGGCATACGTGATACAGTCTAGCATATGGTTTAGATTAGGTTGCTGGAATTCCATTGAGAGAGTGGCGACCCTCATGGAGAGACGCATAGAGCATAACATCGAGTGGATGCAGGGGTTGTGCACAGACCGCCATAGCCTGACTTCACCCATGAGGTGTATGGAGCAATGGGTGGGCGAGATGGGCCAGCCATGCATCTCGCTGTTGCCAGGAGGTGACACACTGCAGGCAACCACGGAAGATCATGTGGGGCTTGAAAGTGCTGAGGAGAGGCAGGCTGAAGGCAATGAAGTATCCTCTCATGGCTTCCATCACTGAAGGTGGATCTTCAGCCCCTTTGACAGTGACACCAATGCTGCACGCTGATCTGATGACTGAGGCGGCCCCTGCACAGGTACAGCTGGCCCCGATTATGCTGGGCCCCAGTAAGGCTCAGGCACCCAGAGGACACAAGCCGCAGTGAGCTATGCAGAGGAGGTAGAATGGCAGCAGGCTGCCCCCAGAGCAATTCTAGGCGCAGGGCGAGCACAATATAGAAGTTACCCTAAGTGAGCACATAAATGCATGGACTAGCACTTGGGATTTCACTGGGCGATAATGATTTGTTCAATGCAGAAGCCTTAAATTTGTTATGAAAGTTGTGATGAAATGTATAATAACTCGTGTATTTATTTTCGTGCACTACTTTATAGTGACTAGGCATGAAATTAAATATATAGATGGTGTGTAAAAGTGAGGTCCTCATGAACACCTGTATTTGCAGAATGTTTTGACATATAGTGCTGACAGATCCAGAGAGATGATAAGGGCCTGATGAAAGGTCAGCAAGGCCACCTCAGGGAGAGAACATAATGTTTCGGAGGCCCCTTGCACTTGACCTCATGTGACATATCTGCTGATCAGAGAGTTGCAAGTCTCCTTGCCACGCATGTCACTGTCCGGTGAGCTAGACACTGTCACAGCATCCTCATCGGCCAGCAGCTGTTGAGGTGCCTCATCCTCCTCCTCTGAGGGTGCAGCTTGCTCAGTGTCTTCCTCTGGCTCTAGTGCTACTCCCTTCTGCAGCGCCAGGCAGTGCAATGTGCAGCAGACAACAATGATGTGGGATATCCTTAGTGTGCGTATTGCAGGGCTCCTCCAGATCTATCAAGGCATCTAAAAGTCATCTTCAAAAGGCCAATGGTGTGCTCAGTCGTGGCCCTTGTAGTCATATGGAATCTGCTGTATGTGTCCTTTGCCTGTGTGTTAGGGTTGTGTACAGGGATCAGAAGCCATGTCATCAGTGGATACCCCTTGTCTCCCAGTACCAAGCACAAATAGTTTCAGGTGGCCTGAAATGCTGAGGCAATTGGCATTGTCTAAGGATGTAGGAGTCGTGGCATCTTCCCAGAAACCTCGTGCACACTTGTATGATCTGCTTACGGTGGTCACAGACGATTTGAACATTCAAGGAATGGAACCCATTCCTGTTCACAAAAGTGCTTGGCTGCTCCAAGGGAGACTTAATAGCCACATGAGTACTGTCAATGACTCTGCACCTGGGGAAATACAGCCATGGCCGCAAAGCCAACTGCCCTCTCGCCTGACTGGCCTTACCGGTTGTGAACTTGATATATTGGCCAGCCTGACAGTATATGGCATCTGTGACCTCTTTTAGGCAGCAATGGGCTGCTGATTGAGAGATTCCACATTGATCTCCAGATGATTCCTGGAATGGACCACAGCCAAAAATGCTGAGTGCCAATATCACCTTTAAAGCGACAGGGATTGGGTGTCTGCCACTTCCCAATGGCTTCAACTCTTGCTCCAACATCCAGCCCAGCTCTGCCACCATTTCCCTGGAGAGACACTGTCTTCATAGACAGTGGTGCTTGGACATTTTGATGAAGCTGAGACTCTGATGGTACACCCTTTGAGCTGAGGAGCGCCTTCTGTGACTATGAGGCTGACCTCTTGACTCTCATCCATGTCCAATGGCTTCCTCAACCTTGAGCTGTCTTGGGTCACTGCACAGCCACTTCATGTCATTGCATCCCCATCTCAGTTCCACTCTGTTCCTCACTGGAGGAGTCAAAGTCTAAAAGCATAGACCCTATAGCTAAATGAAGCATCCACTGTGATAAGCCTCTCAAGAACCTCATCCTGCCTATAATGGCTACTGTGGACCTGGAAGACACCCTTTCACCAACAGCACTTAAGTCTGGATTCACCCTCTGCAGTACCAGTAAATTTGATACCCCTCACGCCTTCAAAACATAGCCTGCCTGTCTCAACAGAAAGCTGCAAACAATGCCTGCCACTTGCCTCCACCATTGAGCTGCCACACAACTCCCACCCCCTTTGAGTTTGCAAAATTCCAGTCAATTGGCTGTTTAACAGCCTTAATTAATTGCCTGCTGCCAATCTGTCAGCCATTGACCCATTGTACCACCACCATCTTATAAAATTGCTCAGCAGCGGGATGACATTGGTGGGCCATCCTGAAGAGGTCCCATGCTATTTTACCAATGCACCTTCCACCCCTCCACCCCCAGCTCTGTTCCCATTGCCACAGAACTGTTATAATTCAGCCCATCGAAGTATTGAATGGTTACAGCACAGAAGGAAGACATTCAGCCGTTTGAAAGGTGGCACCTTGTACAGCGCAGTGCTCCCTCAGTACTGCGCGAGAGTATAAGTTTAGATTTTGAGTTCACATTTCGAGAGTGGACCTGAGGAGGGTGCTACTACTGAGCCAAAGCCTGAGTATTGGAAAAGTTGGGTCTGAAAGTAATGAAGGAATTGGTTTTGCTTTCAACCAGGGTAAAAGGGCTGAAGACAAATTCAGTCTCTTTGTTGTTATGGCCACGTAATGGTGGGTGGTTCCCACTGTTCAACTCCCCGCCTGACTGCAAAAAGTGTTTTCCTATTAGGGTTTAACCCCTTGCAGTTTTATTTTTCAAATAAACAGCGACAGATTTTCTTGCAGGTTTTTAAAAACAGAAAATAAATTGTTTATTGATCAAGACGCCTTATCCTAAAATTGTCGCAATTCGCTCACGCGCACACACGACACACACAGACACAGACACACACAAAAAAAGACTGATAGAGAGGGCAAAAAATAAAAGTGACTTTTGGTGGTGGGGGAAGTCACGATAAACCTGTTGAATTCTCTTGGAAATCAAGTTCTTGATGGATGCAGGCCTGAGATGATTGCACATTTCTCTCTTGATTGAAAGTTCAGTTGAAGATGGTGGGACACTTCTAGTTCACTGCTGTCTAATATTGATGTAGGATTCTACAGCAGGGTAAGTGCTTTCTGGTTTGCTGGAACACAAGCTGCTAGTTGTTGTTTCTCTCTCTCTCTCTCACTGGCTTTAGACTGTCTTTTTTTTAAGATAAAGCTGTGTTACTTCTCACTTCCTGGTAGGTGATGTTCTCATCTCTTCCCCATGGTGATTGCAAAATAGCCCAGGACATGGCTACTTCACACCTTATTTGTTTCAGAAGAAGACAAACAATTCTGGAAGGTTTTAGGATGGGGTGCAATTGACACCTCTTAACTTTGAAGATTTGTCCTTTGTCTTTGTCTGACAGTTTGAATACACAAAGGCCAGACCCTTTTCTTTTGGTGACCATTTTGGACCATTGTTCACTTTTTAAAATGAAGGTTCGGTTTTTAAAAGAAAAAGTCAGTTTTCAGAACTCTTCAGAGTTCGTCCACAGTTTGTATCATTGCACTTCCAATGTGTGTGACATCACAAAACAACTATGATTCTAGAGTTCTACATCTCTTGATGGTTAGCATAGGGATGGGTGTTATTCTAACTTTAGGACTCATATCTAGAAAAAAAAAGCAGAAACCAAAATTCTGAGGATGGTCATTGTGATTTTGATGAAAAAGGATGAGTTTGTATGATATTTCAATGCTCTTTGCTGTTATGTCATGTGCTCAGTCATTAAGCCCTATTTTCTGAAACTAATTGGCTTTCCATTTTCCAAAGCTAACAGAAGCAACCTACCTTGAATTGCAAATGTCTCTTTCAGCTATCAAACATTCAAAGTTGTCTTATTCTGCAATAATTCTTCACACATTGCTAAACTGTTTGACAACATTTGGTTGCAGAATACAAATAGCACTAAAAATCACAAATTGATAATAAATAAAGCACAATGAAATGGTGACTGGAATAAACAGTTTCAGCTGTTTTTGTTGGGCTAAAACAATTTATTTTTCAGTTGACAGAGTACAAGTGTCATAGATAAAGCAGTCAGTGACGTGACATGATTACTATCTTCACTTAAGAGGCTGACTGCAGCCCACGTCTATATGCTACTCAGGCTATATTTAATATGTTACCAAAGCTCTTGATACGACATCATCAATTTCTTTCTTGCCTTATTTAATTTTCTGAATGGTTACAATTGAATTTCTCATATAAAAAGTTGATGATGCATTTTTCAGGAAACTAGAGTTCTAAAAATGTTCCTTGCTTTGAATGAATGATCTGCGGCCAAAAGCCAACTCCACATTTTATGAATGTCATTAGTTAGTTTCTAGTAAGTTTGGTCCAAAATCATTAGGTATTAGATGGGTTTAATCGCAGAATTCCAGCATCCACATCTCAATTGTTCACATGCCCTTTTCTCATTCCCTACATTCTTATGTTTTAAAAATCTGCATAAAGGTGATCGATATGCTAGATAAGAAAGAAAGCAATTTGGAGCTCTGTTCTAATGCTGATAATGATTTAATGTCTATTTATTTGGGCCTGCTGACTCTGACAGAGTGCATAATGAAGTCATATCAATATGATAGAGCACACTAACTAATAATCAGCTAAAGTTTTGAAGGAACCTTTGGAAAGAATAAACAAAAACTTAAACTACACTTATATCACACTTTGCAATTCACAGTATTACATCGAATTAGATCTAGCCTAAGCACAGAAAAAAACCATTTGGCCCAACTGGTCTATGCTGTGTTTATGCTCCACACAAGCCTCCTCCTTCCTTTCTCATCTAGCCCTGTCAGCATTTTCTTTCTTTTCTCCCTCATGTGATTATCTAGCTTATTCTTAAATGCATCTATGCTATTCACTTCAATTCTTCCTTGTAGTAGCATGTTCTACATTAGTAGCCACAGTGTTCAACCCTTATCTGCTATAATCCATATGTGGCACAACCCACGATCCATATAATGCAGGAGCAACAGGGTCTACAGAGTAGATGATCACCTATGTCTACACTCACCCTATATTTTTCAATTCCAATCTGAGGTTTTTAGTACAGTATTGAACCTTGTTTTTTTTTCAAATGCTCAAGGTTCTGGCTTCACTGTTTGCATAATAACACTTGATTGGAGCAACACACAGAAATATCTTCATTAAATATCAAGATCCAACCAATGACTAGCAGGTGCAGCTCTTAACTTGCCAAAAGTCATTTGATTACTTGATAAAAAATGTTGAGGATTTGGGATGTACTCTTTGGAACACTTTTTATTTAACTTTGAAATGGAAAATATTGGAAATACAATTGATCTGTATATTGATGAAGGATTTCCAATTAAAATGTCCACTTTTTTTTCTTTCATTAATCGAGAGACCTGAGGCTGAATTTTACCGGCCCCTCAACACTGCAGGTCGCGGTGCAGTGGGGCAGGTAAAATGCTGTGGGGAGAGGCCCTCCTCGACCCGCGACGTCGAGAAGGGCCCGCCGCAAATTACCGGCGGTGGCAGGAACTCGGTGCGGCCCCCCCTCCGCACGGCTGCAGCACCACAATTATCATATGGTAAACGGTACTTACCTTTGCTAATTATGCCACCCGCCGCCCCTCCATTGACACTTCCTGATTTTTCACTGAACGGGTGGCCGTCATGTGCCATCCCATTCATGATTTAAAAAGCCGGCGGGTTCGCAGAGGCAGAAGTTGTCACCAGCGAAGTTCTGCTATTCAGGGGTCTCACCCTACATTACGGAAGGAAGGAGGGAAGGGGGATATCTAGGGGTCTAACTCTGCATTCTTAAAGGGAGGAGGGAGGGGGTATATTCACGGGTCTCACTCTGCATTACCTAAGGGAGCCACTGCGATTACGCCTTCCTTAATGGTTGGCAGCCATTGATTGCCTCTGTCATTGAAGGAACAATGGCACTTGAGTCACGCTGTATGTGGGGAGAGTGCCAGAGATGGTAGGCATGTGAAGCTTGTATGTCTTGTGGGTCAATTTATGCAGCATGTTCAATCTTTATGTAGTCATGCGGTGTCACTCTCAGTGGGAGCTAAGACGGGCGATGTTATGCCATACCACATAGCTGCTGCATTAAAGCACCTGATGTACCACTCAACATCAATCTCTGCCCTGTCAGGAACCTTCAAAACATTGAAGGAACCGAGTTGAATTGCAACTTGAAGATGGGGATGGTTCATCCTATATTCATTGATGCGCTTCTTGAGAGGATCCATATGTGCCACAGGCAAAACCAACAGGCAGATGCAGCACACATAGAGGACCTCGGTCGTGAGCAGCAGCATCCAAGGACAGCTCGCCACTGCAGATCGCCGTGCATCTACAGGTCCCACATGATACCTGCAGATGTCAGAGGTGACTGTGGATGTCAAGAGAGGCAGTGACACATCTCTGTGCCCTGCTGAATGACGACCTGCAGCATAAAGTCTTTGGGGGAAATCCTATGCCTGTGGCCCTCATAGTGACAGCAGCTGTCAACTTTTACACCTCTGCATTATTTCAGGGCCCAGTCGAGACCTTTGTGAGGTCACACAGTCAGCAGTGCACCGCTGCATCAGGGAAGTCACCATTGCCCTGTTCCGGAAGGCTGGTGACTCTATCTATTTCATGACAGACCCTGGACACCAAGCCGAGAGGGCCACCGGTTTCAGCTCCATCGCGGGATTCCCACAGCTGCAAGGAGTCATAGACTGCACCCATGTGGCCATTAAGGCTCCCACTGGGCGACCAGCTGAATATGTAAACCGTAAGGGCTTTCACTCAATAAATGTGCAGCTGGTATTTGATCACCAGAAGCGATTCATGCAAATCTGTGCCCGCTTTCCAGGCAGCTGCCATGATGCCTTCATCTTGCGCCAGTGGCAGGTGCCATTGCTGTTCACTGAAATGGCTCAGATGGAGGGGTGGCTTCTTGGGGACAAGGGCTACCCTTGGCAGACATGGCTCCTGACACCGGTGACATCCCAGCACTGCTGTAGAAGAGTGATACAATGCCAGCCACGAAGCTACAAGAGCCACCATTGATTAGGCGATCGGCATGCTTAACATGCGATTCTGCTGCCTGGATAGATCGGGTGGTACCCTGCAGTATGGGCTGGAAAGGGTAGCTTGCATCGTTGCTGTTTGATGTACTCTGCGCAACTACACAGTCAATAGGAGGGAGGCCTTGCAGGATGAGGAGAGACATGAGCAGGTCTCATCCTCGGACGATGATGACGCTGAGGTCTTGCAGCAGGGAAGGCACATGGGATGACAGAGAACATCTGGACACTGCAAGCAGGGCAAGCAGCAAGCTAGGGATGCACGGCAGCGCTTCATTGCTCAAAGGTTCTCCACGCCACAGGAACCACCGTGGTCTCTGCATGCGACACAGCACCCTCATTCACCTGTTGTGCAGCGGTCTGCATCTCCAAATCTTTGCGTCCCCCATTACTGGCAGATAGCCCCACGGCTACTCACCTTCTCTGCCACCTCCAGCCAGACTGCCTCGTTCAGGCGGGAGGGCGTCTTCTTACAATCGCTGGTGAAAAGGGCCTCCCGCTTTGCCTGCACAGCCTGGAGGAAAGTGAGCAGGGAAGCTTCACTGTGGGGCCACCCTAAAGCACTCCTCTGCCATCCTCGGCTTTTGGTGTGGTCCTTTAAATGCAAAGGTGACTCCGCCGTGTAACAGCTCTAACCTCTGGCAGCAAGGTTTGTCTTGCACATGTTTGAAAACCAATACAGGACTGTGGGGGTAATCTGTGCTACTGTCATGGTTTTCCAATAATTATACATCGACACATGTTCACGAACACTTTGCTTCTGCAGCAACTGATCATATTTATTTGTGTAATATTTGTAGTTGGTAATGCAGCTAGAATATGAACATATTTTCCTGTTTAATTTTTAACAAAGATGGTATAATTGCAGTTATATGTATTTTCATATCACAATTAGCAAAGAAATGAATACAGATTCCAAATGCAAATTAGTCTGTGCCTTTTTACAGTCAGATGATTAGATGCTCGTAGTTGGTAATTATTCTTCAATTATGGTTTTATTTCTGCTGTGTATTTGCCTTTTATGGTATATTTAAGTCTCACGTCATGGAATGTGCAAAATTAAGATTATTCACCCAGGTGCGGCACGCCTACAAGAAGGAATGTTACATTCGAGTGGAAGAAGAGGATCACAACTTCATAGGACACTGGGACACAGCAGGGTAAGTATGTGGCAGCAAAGCAGAAAGTGCTCGAGAAACGCAGCAGGTCAGGCAGCATCTGTGGAGAGAGAAGCAGAGTTAACTTTCAGGTCTGTGAACTTGGTCAAGTTAACTCTGCTTCTCTCTCCACAGATGCTGCCTGACCTGCTGGATTTCTGCAACACTTTCTGCTTTGCTGCCAGATTGACAGAAGCCCCACTCTTCAGCAGTCAGGTAAGTATTCTTTGACAGCTGTCAGGAAGCAGGTTCTGGGGCACTTAAAATAGGTCCCCAGCACGTGCTGCACAACTGTCAAAAACTGTCTCACTGCGCCGAATGTCCCGCCTCTCCCCAAGTAATATGGGTGGTGGGGTGGCACGCGGCCTTTATGGAAATGAGCCCCCGCAATTAATATCGGATGGGCTCGTCGGCGGCCAGCGAATGCAGGCGTGCCGCTGAGTTCAAAGGGTACGCCGCGGAGGACGGCATCCCAATAAAATTCAGTACTGATGTGTATTTTGGGCATTTCCAGTTTTCACTTCAGATTCCAAACATTTGCAACTCTTCTTTCCAAATAAATATTTCACTTGTCTTTTACTGGCCAATTAATGCAATGCAATAATAAAAGAGATCATCTTTCACCCCAACACACATACAGCAGACAATCTGCAGTAAATGCAGAATTGTGAATTTCTTTCAAGAATCTTTTCAATATTAAGAAAGAATAAACAAACTTTCATGACCTCAAGATGTTCCAAAGTGCTTTCCAGCCCATTGAGTACTGTAGTAAGGTAGAAAATGCAGCAGGCTATTTGAGCACAGCAAGCTTCCACAAACAAGCAACGAGATAAATGGCAAGATCATCTTTTTTCAAAGATGCTGGTTGAGGGATAAAATTGGCCTGGACGGTGGGAAGAATTCTCCTGCTTTGCTTTGAATTAGTGTCATGGGAATTTTTAGATCCACCTGAGAAAGCAGATGGCGCCTCGGTTTAATGTTTCATCCAAAACATGACACCTCTAACAGATCAGCACTCCCTCAGTATTCCGCTGAAGTATGTTTTCCATGAATTAATCGTATGTTAACAATTATATTAGGACCTTAACAGATTTTTTAAAAGTATTTTAGAAGAACAGCATAGTTAGTAATGAAGGATAGATAGGTACTACCATTTGAGAACAGGGTCCTTACTATTACCATAGCGCAAAATAGACCATTCGACTCAACTGGTTCATGCCGGTGTTTATGCTCCAAACAAGACTCCTCCCATCCTCCCATCGCTCTTCATCTAACCCAATCAGCATAATCTTCTATTCCTTTCTCACTCAAGCATTTATGCTAATTTGTCTCAACTGTTTCTTGTGTTACCGAGTTCCACATTCTCTGGGTGAAGAGGTTTTGCTTGAATTTCCCATTGGATTTATTAGTGTCTATCTTATATGTATGGCTCTTAGTTTTAATCTCCCCCACAGTGGAAACATCTTCTCTAGCCAGTGCCACCTAACTCTTTCATAATCTTAAAGCCCCCTATCAGGTCAACCACCAGCCTACTCATTTCTAGAAAAAAAGCACCACAGCCTGTTTAATCTTCCCTGACAGGTGTAACCTTTCAGTTTTGGTACCAACATGTTAAATCTTGTTTTGCACCTAGACCAGTGCCTCAATGTCAGTTTTATAATAAGGAGATCAGAATTGTACACAGTACACAGTATGCTCTAATCAAGGTTTTTACAAGTTAAACTTCTCTACTTTTCAATTATATTCCTCTAAAAATGGATCCCGATGCTTTGCTTGCCTTTTTTTATTGCCTTATTAACTTGTGGCACTATTTTAGTGGTTAGTGTACCTGCACCCCTTTATTCCTCGACCCCATTTAGCCTTTTATTTTCCAAGGAGAAAGAGGACTCTTTCTTTATACTCCCTATCAAAATGCATCGCCTCATATTTATCAATAATGAAATTTATTTGCTAATTACAGGGTGGTCCTAGGACACTACCCTGAGGAATTCTGCAGTGGTGTCCTGAGGCACAAATGTTTGGCTTTTACAAACCACAATTGTCTTCCTTTTTGCTAGGTAAAACTTGAACTAGTGGAAAGTTTTACCCCTGTTTGCCAATGACTTCAGTTTTGCTAGGGCTCCCTGATGCCACACTTGGTCAAATACTGCCTTGACGTCAAGGGCAGTCACTCTCGCCTCACCTCTTGAATTCAGCTAATTTGCCCATGTTTGGACCAAGGATGTAATGAGGTCTGGAGCTGAGTGATCCTGGCAGAGCCCAAACTGAGCATTGATAAGTAGGTTATTGCTCTGTAAGTGCCACTTGATAGCACTGTCAACAACACCTTCCATCACTTTGCTGATGATCAAAAGTAGACTGCTGGGATGTTAAGTGGCCAGATTGGGTTTGTCCTGCTTTTTGTGAACAGGACATACCTGGGCAATTTTCCACATTGTCAAGTAGATGTAAGTGTTAAAGCTGTACTGGAAGAGCTTAACTAGGGACATGGCTAGTTCTGGAGCACAAGTTTTCAGTACAATTGCCTGGATGTTGTTAGGCCCCATAGTCTTTGTTGTACCCAGTACCTTGAGCCATTTCATGATATCATGCAAAGTGAATTGGGTTCACTGAAAACTGGCATCTGTGATGTTGGATACCTCAGGAGGAGGCTGAGATGGATCATCCAATTGGTAATTCTGGCTGAAGATGGTTGCAAATACTTCAGCCTTGTCTTTTCAACAGTTGTTCTGGGCTCCACCATCATTAAGGATGGGAATGTTTGTGGAGCCTCCTCCTCTGATTAGTTTTTTAATTGTCCACCACCATTCACAACTGGATGTGGCAGGACTACAGAGCTTAGATCTGATCCATTGTTGTGAGTTTGCTTAGCTCTGTTTCATCGCATAACTCTTCCGCCATTTAGCGTGTATGTCGTCCTGTGTTCTAGCTTCACCAGGTACCACTGGTGCTGCTCCTGGCATGCTCTCCTGCACTCTTCATTGAACCAGGGTTGATCACCTGGCTTGATGGTAAAGGTAGAGTGAGGAAGATGCTGGGCTATGAGGTTATAGGTTGCAGTTGAATACAATTCTGCTGCTAGCTTTAGCCCACAGCACCTCAAGGGTACCCAATTTTGAACTGCTAGATCTGTTCAAAACTATTGTATTTAGCACAGTGGTAGTGTCACACAACACAATGTATGGTATCCTGAATGTGAAGACAGGATTTCCACAAAGACAGTGTGGCAGTCATTCCTACCGATACTGTCGTGGACAGATGCATCTGTGACAGGTAGATTCGTGAGGGTAAGATCAAGCAAGTCTTGTTGGTTCCCTCATCATCTGTCGCAGGCCCAGTCTGGCTGATAGGTTCTTCAGGACTCGGGCAGCTCAGTCAGCAGTGGTGCGACCAAGCCACTCTTGGTGTTGGACATTGAAGTTCCCTATCCATAGTAGATTCTAAGCCCTTGCTACCCTCAGTGCTTCTTCCAAGTGATGCTCAACATGGAGGAGTATTGATTCATCAGCTGATGGAGGACAGCAGGTAGCAATCAGCAGAAGGTTTGCTTGCCCATGTTTGACCTGATGCCATGAGACTTCATGAGGTCCGGAGTCAATGCTGAGGACTCCCAGGGCAAATCCCTCCCAACTGTATACCACAGTGCCACTGGCTCTGGTGGGCCTGGCCTGCTGGTGGGACAGGACATACCCCGGGATGGTGGTGGAGGAGTCAGGGACATTGACTGTAAGGTATAATTCGGTGAATATGACTATGTCAGGCTGTTGCTTGACTAACCTGTGGGAGTGCTCTCCCAATTTTGGCACAAGTCCCCATATGTTAATAAGGAGGACTTTGCACGGTCGACAGGACAGGGTGTGCCGTTGCCATTTCAGGTGCCTAGGTGGATGGCATATGGTCTGTCCGGTTTTATTTTTTGAGTTTTCTGAAGTGGTTTGGTACAACTGAGTGGCTTGCTAGGCCATTTCAGAGGTCCGTTTGGAGTCAGCCAGATTGCTGTGAGTCTTGAGTCAGACCGGACTGTGTAAGGACGGCAGATTTCCTTCCCTAAAGGACATTTTTGAACCAGATGGGTTTTTACGATAATCTGGTACCTTCGTGGGCAACATTTTTGAGACTGGCCTTTAATTGCAGATTTATTAATTGATTTTAAATTCTACCAGCTGCCATGCTGTTACTTGAACTCCTGTTCCCAAAGGATTCGTCGGGGCATCTGGATTACTAGTCCAATAACATTACCACTACAGTACCATCTCCGAGAGTCCACTTTGTTTTTGTAAATGTTGAGCAACAGTGAATCCAACACCGTGCCTTGTGGAACATCACTTCCCACCATCTGCCAGTCTGAGTAACTCCAACTTAACCCCTTTGAGGCCCGGCCATAAAAATTGTATCCATTGGGCAGTAAATGGGCACACACCATTCGCCTTCCTCCTGATTGCCGAAGATTGTCTCTCCATGAGTATTACTCGTGTCGCCTGATGACTCTGCAAATTTATTCAGTGAGTGGATCCAACATATTAACCAGGAAAGTTTCATGCTCGATGATCTGTGCTGGGTTTGCGAGTCTCAGCAAGGCCTGCATTCTAGACATTACAATAGGCCCCAGTGCCGTGGTCAGTGATCCAGCTTCTTAGGCACAGAGTAGGCCAGACGCATTCACTCTACTGATCTGTCAGGCTTTAAACTGTACAAAGTTAAGGGAAAAAAACAGGAACTTGCATCGTTATAGCAGCTTTCACAATTTCAGGGACCCCAATCGCATTCCAGCCAGTGAAACACTTTTGAAGTTGAGTCACTGTTGCAATGTAGGGGGAATTAGCAGGTATTTGTGATTTCTTTAAAAAGTGTTGTGACAGTGTAGCCGGGTAACAGGCTCTGATGCTGTAACAATTGTTTTTTAAGCATTTATGGGATATGGCCCTCACTGGCAAGGCTATTGCCCATCCCTAATCACCCTTTAGAATATGGTGGGCAGATGCCTTCTTGATCTGCTGCCGTCCGTGTGGTGGTTGCTTTGCCCACAGCACTGTTAGGTAGGAAGTTCCATGATTTTGACCCAGCAATGATGAAGGAACAGTGATACATTTCCAAGTCAGGATGGTGTGTGACTTAGAGGAGAACTTGCAGGTAGTGGAGTTCCCATGCACCTGCTGCTCTTGTTCTTTAGGCTGTAGAGGTCACGGGTTTGGAAGCTACTGTCAAAGAACTTTACCAAACAACTTTTGAATGTCAATATATACAACATCAACTGCACTACTCTCGTTAACCCATCTCTTCAGTGATGCAACGGAAAGGTATTTAAAGAACCTCCAATAGAATGAATATGAAAACATACTGGGAGGCCCAGCAAAAGAAAGAGACAGGAAAATGGATGAGTTGTTGAAAAAAAAGACAAGATTGCATCACTAAACAGGAAGGCTCTGGGGTTGGAACATGAAACAAGTATCAATACTTGAGTCATGTTGTATGAACTTCAGAAATAGGAACAGGATAAAAGCATATGACTCCACATGCCTGCTCTGCCATTCAATAAGATCATGACTGATCCTTGACCTCAACTCCAGTTTCCCACCTGTTCCCCATATTCCTTGATTTCGCTAGAGTCTAAAAATCTATCTATCTCAGCCTTGAATGACTGAGCATCTACTGCCCTCTAGGGTGCAAAATTCCAAAGATTCACAGCCCTCTGAGTGAAGAAATTCCTCATCTCAGTCTTAAATGATCAACTCCTTATTCTGAGACTGTTCACCTTAGTTCTAGACTCTCCAGCCAGGGGAAACAATCTTTCAGCCTCCAACCTGTCAATTCCCCTGAGAATCTTACGAGTTTCAATGGGATCACCTTTCATTCGTTTAAACTTCAGAGAGAATCAGGCCATTCTACTCCACCTTCCCTCATAGGGAATCAATCCAGTGAACCTTCCCGGCACCACCTCCAAGACAAGTATATCTTTCCTGAGATATGGAGGCCAAAACTGTGCACAGTAATCCAGGTGTGGTTTCACCAAATCCATGTACAACTGTAGCAAAACTTTCGTACTTTTGTACTCCAGTCCCCTTGCAATAAAGGTCAACATGCCATTTGCTTTCCTATTCACTTACCGTGCTTGTACGTTAACTTTCTGTATTTAGTTTAGAGATACAGCACTGAAACAGGCCCTTCGGCCCACCGAGTCTGTGCCGACCATCAACCACCCATTTATACTAATCCTACACTAATCCCATATTCCTACCACATCCCCACTTGTCCCTATGTATTTCCCTACCACCTACCTATACTAGGGGCAATTTATAATGGCCAATTTACCTACCAACCTGCAAGTCTTTTGGCTTGTGGGAGGAAACCGGAGCACCCGAAGAAAACCCACACAGACACAGGGAGAACTTGCAAACTCCACACAGGCAGTACCCAGAATTGAACTCGGGTCGCTGGAGCTGTGAGGCTGCGGTGCTAACCACTGCGCCACTGTACCGCTCGGATTGCATGCACATGGAGACCCAAATCTTTCTGAACATTAACATTTAAAATTTCTCTCCATTTAAACAAAATTCTGCTTTTATATTCTTCCCACCAAAGTGAATAACCTCATATTTCACCACATTATACTCCATCTACCACCTTATTGCCCACTCACTTAATCTGTTTATATTCCTTCACAGCCTCTTTGTGCCCTACTCACAGTTTACTGTCCCACAGCTTTGTATCATCAGCAAACTTGAATACATTACTCTTGGTACCTTCATTTAAGTCATTAATATAGATTAGTTATAGCTGAGACCCCAGCACTGATCCTTGCGCCACCCCACTAGCTACACCCTGCCAACTTCAAAATGCCCTGTTTATCCCTACTCTGCTTTCTGTCTGTCAACCAATCTTCTATCAATGTTACCTTAACCCATGAACCCTTACCTGATGTAATAACCTTTTATGCAGCACCTTTTTGAATGTCTTTTGGAAATCCAAGTATATTACATTCACTGGTTCCCCTTTATCTATCCTGTTGGTTACATCCTCAAAAAAACTCTAATAAATTTGTCAGATGTGATTTCTCTTTCATAAAATCATGTTGACTCTGCCTAATCATATTATGATTTTCTAACTGCCTTGTGAACACCCCCTTGATAATATTTCCAGCATTTTCCCAGAGACTGATGTCAGGATAACTAGCTTGTCGTTCCCTTTTTCCTCTCTCACTCCTTTCTTAAAAGCAGTGTTACATTTACTACCTTCCAATCCACTGGGATCATTCAAAATCTCGTGAATTTTGGAAGATCACAACTAATGATTCCACTATCTCTGCAGCCAACTCTTTTAGAACATTAGAATGTAGGCCATCAGGTGCAGGGGATTTGGTGTAGAGTTACAATGAGGAGCATATGCAGTTGTGCATTGCTGATTGATATTATTTATTAGTTACAGAAAAGTGATTCGGCCTAATTTAAGTTGTGGCTCATTTAATAAATTCTACACTGGCATTGCTTCAGGATTTTATTTTCTAATTTTTCAATCCAGGAGTTTTTTTTTTTCTGAAATCAGTTCACTATGCAACTTCTGCACAATTTCTTTTTCCCTTTTGTAAAAACGCAAAACAACTTAAAGAAATTAGTTAAATTTGATTTATATTTCCATGCATTCTTTCTGAAAACCTAAGTAATTAAGAATGTGTCTTTAGAACTGTAAAGGTTTAATTTTTAGTTTGTATAGTAGTAGACAGATGTGAAACTGATTACTCCAAAAAAATAGCAGTAAAAGTGTAATTAAAGATTGGGAAATTACACGGCTAATCAATGCTCAATTGTTCAGCTGAAATTTATTTCCCTGCTAATTTTGCAGGGAAAATGGGTTATTGCCTTCACTCAGACAGCAGACTATGGAATTACAGACAACCTGGTTAAGCACCCATTTCAGGGCCAACGTCTTTTAGACAGCTTGAAGTGTCAACTTAGGTTTATGTCAATTAGTAATTAAGGGCTTAATAAGAAAATCACAAGTTTGTGTTTGGCTGGAGCTATATCCATGGGCCATGAACAAGGGGGACTCATGTCACTTTAACAAAGTCAGAAGCTAGGCTAGAGCCAAATTCCTGTTGGGCTCCCCAGTAAGATACAAACGGTCGTGCACATAGTTCCCCTTCCATGTTGTATTCCACATGTCCACTTTTGTGAAGTTAGATCATTTTGATTGGTTCTTAACCAATATAAATTTTTTTCACACTATTTTTTATCTCAAACATGGGAAAAGTTCAATATAAATACCAATGTGACTTTTATCATTACTTCATGCTTGATAAGCAATCTTTCCTGTTTGCTAACCATTCTTTAATATCCAATGTTGTTCTTTAAATCCCAACATTCTTTAATGCTAACCTTCTTCATTTATGTCCAAGATTGTTCTTTTAACACCCAATGTCATTTCAGCAGACTAATTCATAGACAGGCAGGACTGGTGTGGTAATGATTTCACCTTAGTCCACACAATTAAAAAAGGAAATCGCTTACCTTTTCCAGGACACAAATCTGCTTCTTTGTCTGAGCATCAAGAATTTCCACTTCAATATAAGAAATTTTCGAATGCTTTTGTATTGCATACTGTCCAAGTTGGCCCGAAGTCAATACAAACTGCGACAGAGAAAGGAACGATTTCAGCTCACTTTGTTTACCAGGTAACACAACCTCTTTTATAGCAGGTCTTCCTTTATAAAGTGCATGCATTCTCTTGCTGCTTAACTTGCCTGAAGTAGAACAGATTGTCAATAAGAAGACAATTGTCTAACATTTAAATAGATTCAGGGGCGGACAATGCACCAAAAGGTCATGCAACATTCCATTTCAAGTGTATAATCTTATTCGACATGACTGAAAACAGTGGCCCTCTAATCCTCTTCTATATTTAACTTGTCATTGTGTGATGTGTCAAGAGTGTTCTTTTTTAATGACAGAATAGCTTTCAGGGAGGCTGACTATCCTTATCACCATGACTTCAAAGTGACAGCTCGGTGCTGCATTATTGAAATATTCGAGGTAGACAGAATTCAGAGTTGAGATTAACAAATTCCACTGGTATCATTAGAACTCCAGGGGTTGAGAACAAAACCTTATATAGTAAAATATTCTAAAGATAATAATTTGGATCTCTAAAATGTTAATAAAATGTATACATAAATAGATGAGACAATTTAACTTGCTTAACATACTTAGCTGTAAAAATAAATATGTGCCCTAATTGCCCGGTAAGTTATTTACTGAGTAGCTGAGCTAGGAAGAAAAATAGAAGTTTCACATTCGATCCAAGTCTGTGCTAAGTAAGATGATCTCAGCTATGGTGATTTTAGGCTCAGTAAAGTTGACTTCAGTGTCCAAGTTAGGCAGTAGAAAATTGGACAGAGTTCACCTTCCTGATCACTGTACAGAGAGTTTTGCTGCAAGTGTATGTGGTTGGACGTCAGGTGTGAACAGGATGAACTTTGATCATGATGCCAACCCCCCCCACCACAGCCCCCCCCCACCCCCCCGTCACCCCCCACCCTCTGCCCCATGACAGGGATCACCCATGAACAATAAACATTTGGGGAAGTACTGGAAGCTGCCTAGCATGAGTTAAACCATACCTAGGAGGGAGTCAGTGCCTTCAGGCGATAAGGAAATTGGCAGAGAATTTTTTTTTAACTCTCTAGCTGACTATTTGGGTTTGATAATTATTTAACATTCATTGTTTTTGTTGCTAAGGATTTAATTTTGCAATTATAGTATATGAATTTGAATTTACTTTGTTATAATTTATAATTTAAGCTATCATTTATTCCTGCTATGTTTAAAGCTACGTACCTAACCTGACTTTTATAGTTCATTGGATCAATTCCAATACGAATGAATCAGAAGGTTTTGGATTTAAACCCCATTCCAGAGACTTGAGCCAATCGTCTGACAGTCCAGTGCAGTACTGAGAGAGTGCTACATTGTCAGAGGTGCCACCTTTCAGACGAGGTTTAAACCAAGACTCCATCTACCAACCCACTATTCGATGAAGGGCAAGGGAAATCTTCTGATATCCTGGTCAATATGTATCCCTGAACCAACAGCTAAAAACATATTATCTAGTCATTTATTCCATTGCAGTTTGTGGAACCTTACTGGGTGTGAATTGGCTGCTGCATTTACTGCATTACAAGATTACTTAGTAGTCTGTGAAGTACTTTATGTTGTCCTGAAGGCATGAAATACATTAGATAAATGCAAGCTCTTTCAGAATGGAGCGGTACAAGTAGGAGTTCATGAACAACCTAAAGAACTGCAGAACTAGGCAAAGGAAATGAGGCAGGGCAAAAGCTGTACAAAAGCAACAAAAACCCAGCAACAAAGTAAAACTAAGTTGGCTTTATTCTGCAAAAAAATGTGATTCAGTAAAAGCAAAGACCCATTGCAGATCTGTCAGCAGAAGTGTTGATTTTAACATCTAAATATGTGAGTGACATTAATATCAAATCCAGCCTGTTGGGATCAGTACTTCAGATAACTGACAGTGCGCCCATACCCTCACTAAAACGGAAAATATGCTTCTTAGAGTATTGGAAAAACAGCTGCTAGAATGAAAAGACAATATAGCAGGATAAAACAATTAAACAAATGGGTTAACACTTCCATTTAAAGAATAGGAAGAGGAATTTGATATGCCTTCAATAAAGATTACAATGATTTCCAAACATAATTTCACATAAACTGCAAAACAATATTTTTACTTTTAAATTTATAGGTACCTGAATAAAGTAATAGAAACTCACTAATTATACATAAAAATCAAGGAACAAGAGAGAGATTTAAGCCCTGAAAGTGGTTCAGGGGCTGATAACTAGTGTCAGGAGCCTCGAGTTATGAATCAGGGTGTCAGCCTTGACTCAATGTTAACATTCTTGCCTGAATCAGAACATAGGAACAGGGGGAGGTCCTTTAGCTTCTGGAATCTATTTCACCATTCAATTAGATCATTGCTGATTTGTATCTTAATTCCATTTACTTACTTTGCTTACCATAACCCTTAATAACCTTACCTAACAAAAATCTATCAATTTCAGTTGTGAAATCTTTAATTCAGCTCATCTCAACTGCTTTTTGGGGGGAGGGACTTCCAGATTCCCAGTACCTTTTGTACGAAGATGTGCTTCCTGACTTCACTCCTGAACAGCCTAGCTTTGAATTTAAGATTGTTCCCTCTTTCTGTGAGTTCAAACCCTACTCCAGAACTTGTGCACAAGATCTAGGCAGTACTAAGGGAATGTTGCACTGTCAGAGGAGCCATCTTCCAGATGAGAGAATATGTAAAAGCTCTGCCTGTCATCTCAGTTGGATGCAAAGGATCTCTGGAATTATTTAAAGACGTTCAAGAGAATTCTTTTTGGTTCCCTGGCCAACTTGCATCCCCAGCCAACTTACATTTGCCAGCCAAACAACACTACTAAACTAGATTACCTCATCATTTCTTTCATTGCAGCGAGACCATGCTGTGCGCTTACTAACTGCCACATTTGTCTATTGATTACATGTCAACATAAACAACTTGCAATTTATATCATACCTTATTTGAAAAGGTGCTTTTTAAAGAGCAGCTTGAAGGAGGCAAAAAAGGTAGAGAAGCAGAGGTTTGGGGTGAGACGCTTTTATTTATTCATTCACGGGATGTGAGCATAATTGGGTAGGCCAACATTTATTGCCCATCCCTAATTGCCCTTGAGAAAGTGTTGGTGAGCAACCTTTTTGAACTGCTACAGTCTGTGTAGTGAAGGTACACCCATAGTGCTGTTGGGTAGGGAGTTCCAGGATTGTGACCCAGCAACGATGAAGGAACAGTGATAAACTTTCAAGACATAATGGTATGCAACTTGGAGGGGAACCTGCAGGTAGTGGTGTTGCCATGAACCTGCTGTCCTTGGCATTCTAGGCGGTAGAGGTCACAAGTTTGGGAAATGCTGTCAAAAAAGCCTTGGTGAGTTGCTGCAGTACATCTTGTATTTGATATACAGGGCAGGCACATTGAACTGGTGGTGGAGGGAGTGAATGTTTAAGGTGGTGGATGGGGTACTGATCAAGCGGGCTGCTTTGTCCTGGATGGTGTCAAGCTTCTTGAACATAGTTTGGAGTTTTGTTGGAGTTGCACTCATAAAGTCAAAGATTCAGAGAATCACAGGAATGCAGAGTACTGGGCTAATGGGAAGATTCTTGGTAGTGTAGATGAACAGAGAGATCTTGGTGTCCAGGTGCATAAATCCCTGAAGGTTGCTAACCAGATTAATAGGGCTGTTAAGAAGGCATATGGTGTGTTAGCTTTTATTAGTAGGGGGGTCGAGTTTCGGAGCCACGAGGTCATGCTGCAGCTGTACAAAACTCTGGTGAGACCGCACCTGGAGTATTGCGTGCAGTTCTGGTCACCGCATTATAGGAAGGATGTGGAAGCTATGGAAAGGGTGCAGAGGAGATTTACTAGGATGTTGCCTGGTATGGAGGGAAGGTCTTACGAGGAAAGGCTGAGGGACTTGAGGTTGTTTTCGTTGGAGAGAAGGAGGAGGAGAGGTGACCTAATAGAGACATATAAGATAATCAGAGGGATAGTGAGCGTCTTTTTCCTCGGATGGTGATGGCAAACACGAGGGGACATAGCTTCAAGTTGAGGGGTGATAGATACAGGACAGATGTGAGAGGTAGTTTCTTTACTCAGAGAGTAGTAAGGGCGTGGAACGCCCTGCCTGCAGCAGTAGTAGATTCGCCAACTTTAAGGGCATTTAAGTGGACATTGGATAGACACATGGATGAAAATGGAATAGTGTAGGTCAGATGGTTTCACGGTCGGCGCAACATCGAGGGCCGAAGGGCCTGTACTGCGCTGTAATGTTCTAATTCTAAAAAAAAAGAATCGAGTCATTACAGCACAGAAGAAGGTCATTTTGCCCATTGAGTCCAAGCTGGCTCTCAGAAGAGAAATCCCATCAGTCTCATTTCCCTGTTCTATCCCCATAGCCCTGCAAGTTTATTTTCCTCAAGTGGCCATCCAATTTCCTTTTGAAATAATTTATTGTTTCTGCTTCCATCACATTACCTGGACATGTTCCTGGACATTACCACTCACTGTGAAAAAAGGAATTCTTCACATTCCCACTGCATCTCTTGCCCAAAACCTTAAATCTATGTTCCCGAGTCCTTTTACCATTAGCTAATGGGAACAGCTTTTGTTTATCTGCCTTATCTAAACCTTAATCTTCTACACCTCTATCAAATCTCTGCTCAATCTCCTTTGCTCCAGGGAGAACAATCTCAGCTTCTCTAACCTACTCTTGTAGCTAAAATCCCCCATTCCTGGAACCATTCTGGTAAATCTCCTCTGCACCCTCTGAAGGATCCCCACATCCTTCGTAAAGTGTCATGACCAGAACTGGATGCAATACTCTAGTTGTGGCCTAACAGAGCTTTATACAATTTCATCATAGCCTGTCTGCTTTTGTACTCAATGCCTCTATTTATGAAGCCCAAGATTCCATATGCTTTGCTAACTACACTCTCAATATGTCATGCCACCTTTAAAGATCTATACACATGAATCCCCAGGTCCCTCTATCCCTGGACACTTTTTGGAACTGTGCCATTAAGTTTATATTTCCACTCCCTATACCTTCAGCCAAAATGCATCACCTCACACTGCTTTGTATTAAATTCCATCTGACTCAAGTCTGTCCATTTTGCTAGCCTATTTATGTCCTGTTGTAATCGATTGGTATCATCCTCACTGTCAGCCAATTTTCCAAGTTTGATATCTTCAGCAAATTTTGAAATGTTATTCTCTGCTCCAAAATTCAAGTAATTTATACACATCAAAAGCAGTAGTCCTAGCACTGAACCTTGGGGGACATCGCTGTCTACAATCCTCCAGTCTGAAAGACAACCCCATTTAACATGACTCACTGTTTTCTGTCCTTAAGCCAATATTTTATCCAAGCTGACACTGGTCCTATTATTCAATGAGCCTCAATTTTGATGCATCAGGACAATTCGCAAGAATACCAACGTAAGGGACGCAACAAATTTATACTGTATGAGGTATGAGTGCTGATTGGTTGGCAAGTGGACTCTGATTGGTAGAGACGTTGCAATGGAAAATGCACCAGTTTATGGTGACTGACAGTTAATTGCCAAGCTTTATTTGAAATTTAAACCTGGCAGCTTCATTCTGATTGGTCAAGGAATTGCCCAATTATATTAGTCATGCACGATCTGCTTTTACAAATTTGTGCTTTCCTTAATTAGCTCAAACCTCTTTGAATGACTTGATTTTTTTCCCTTGATTATTGTTTCTAAAACCTTAAAATGACTTGCCTATAGTTACTGGGAATATCATTAGCTCCTTTCTTGAGTAAGGGTATCACATTTGCCACTCTCCAAACCTCTGGCACCTCCTTGGGTATCTAGGGAAGATTGGAAGATTATGGCAAGCCTTTCCGCTATCTCCACTTCCACGTCCTTTAGCAACCTGAAATGCAAGCCATCCAGAGCAGGCGACTTATCCACTCAAAGCACAGCCAGCCTTTCCAGTACATCTTCCTATCAATTTTTACCCAATCCATTACCTCTACAATTTCTGCCTCTGTTGTCAGCATCTGATACCTTAGTAAACTTTGATACAAAGTCCTCATTAACTATTCTAGCTTCTAAGCATATTTCACCCTCTTTGTCCTTAATAGGCCCCACACCACCTTTTACTATCTGCTTACTATTTGCACACCAGTAGATGATTTTGGGGTTCCCTTTTATGCTAATTGCCATTCTATTCCGATATTCTTTCTTTGCCAGTCTTATTTGCCTCTTCACTTCCTCTCTCAACTTATTACATTTGGCCTGGTTCTCGCTTGAATAATTCACCTGACTATGTATCATACACCTTCTTTGTTTCATTACATTCTCTAGCTCCCTTGTCATTCAAGGAGCCCTGTCTTTGGTTCCCCTATATTCCCCCTTGTTACAGCTTGTAACTGAAACATCTCCTCCTTAAAGATAACCCATTGTTCTGTTGCAGCTTTTCCTGACTATCTTTTGTTCCATTTTACCCTGGCTAGATCCTCTCTCATCCCATTGAAGTTAGCCCTCTTCCAATTTAGCAGTTCAACTTTAAATTGTTCCTTGCTCTTCTCCATCGCTAATCTAAACCTCTGATCACTCTGTTATGACTTGTGGTTCCCAGAGCTCTGAAATAGTCACACTTTTTAACACAAATGCTCGAGCTTGCATCTCTTATATTTGACACATCTCTACGAGTGTGGAGGAATGATACGATGTTTGTTTGGTACACTGATTATTGTGCAGTAGTAGTTAATGTGGTATTATGGATGCACATGTACACACATGAACAATATAGATCCAAAATCATTTTGTAATAATATAACAATATAATTCATTCTTACCCAAGTGTTCCCCCGGAGACACTTGGTCCACTTGGCCCACCTCATTCCACAGCACCAGATCCAGCAATGCCTCCTTCTCAGTTGGACTGAGAACATACTGGTCAAGGAATTCTCCTGAATGCATTTCGGAAATTCCTTCCCCTCCTTACCCTTTACCCTAACATTTCCTAATCGATATTTGGGTAATTAAAGTCCCCCACTATCATCATTCAATAGCTCGTGCACATTTCTGTGATTTCCCTGAAGATTTGCTCCTCTCGCTCTCTTTCACTATTTGGAGGCCTCTAGAATACCCCAGTAGTGTGATGATACCCTATTTATTGGTCAACTAACTAAATGGATTCTGTCTTTGCCCCCTCAAAGACATCCTCTCTTTCCAACACTACAATGTCTTCCCTAATCGGTGCTGCCACCCCACATCCCTTTTTTCCTTCCTGATCTTTTCTGAACACTTTGTATCCTTGAATATTAAGGGCTCACCATTTTTAAGCCATGTTTCTCTTATTGCCATTGCATCATATTCCCACACAGCTATTTATGCGTGTAGGTGGTGGACAAGCTTTGGGGAGTCAGGAGGTGATTTACTTGCCATAGACTGCCCAGCCTCTGACCTGCTGTTATAGCCACAGTATTTGCATGACTGGTCGATATAAGTGTCTGATCAATAGTGACCCCACAGGACATTGATGGCAGTGGATTTGATGATGGCAATGCCGTTGAAAGTCAAAGGGAAGTGTTTTAGACTCTTTCTTGTTGGAGGTTGGCATTGCATGGCACTTGTGTGGTGAGAATGTTACTTGCCACTTATCTGACCAAGCCTGAATGCTGTTCAGGTCATGCTGCATGCAGGCACAGACTGTTTCATTAGCTGAGGAGCAACAAATGGAACTGAATACTATGCAGCCGTCAGTGAACATTCCCACTTCTGACCTTATGATAGAAGGCAAGTTATTCATGAAGCATTTGAAGATGGTTGGAACTAGGAGACTACCCTAAGGAACTCCTGCACCAATGTCCTGGGGCTGAGATGATGGGTCTCCAACAACCTCAACCATCTTTCTTTGTGCTAGGTATGACTCGAGCTACTGGAGAGTTTTCCCATTGACTTCAATTTTGCTTGCTCTCCTTGATGCCACACATTGTCAAAAGCTGCCTTGATGTCAAGAGCAGTCAGTCTCACCTCAACTCTCGAATTCAGCTCTTTTGTATATGTTTAGACCAAGGCTGTAATGAGGTCTGAAGTTGAGTGGTCCTGGAAGAACTCAAACTCAGCATCAATGAGCAAGTTATTGGTGAGTAAGTGCTATGCTGGCAGCAATACCTCCCATCACCTTGCTGATGATTGAGAGTAGGCTGATAGGCTGGTAATTAGCTAGATTGGATTTGTCCTGTTTTTGCGGACAGGGAATCCCTGGGCAACTTTTCAAATTGTCGGGTAGATGCCAGTGTTGTAATAGTACTGGAATGGTTTGGCTCAGGGCGCAGATAGTTCTGGAGTACATGTCTTAGGAGCTACAGTTGGGATTTTGTCAAGCCCCATAGTCCTAGCTGTATTCAATGTGTTCAAACATTTCTTGATATCATGTGGAGTGAATCAAATTGGTTGAAGACTAGCATGAATGGTGGGTTCTCAGGAGGAGGCCGAGATATATCATCCACTCGCATTTCTGACTGAAGATGGTTGTAAATGTTTGAGCCTTTTCTTTTGTACTCATATGCTGGTCTCCCCCATTATTGAGGATAGGAATGTTCATGGACCCTGCTCCTCTGGTTAGATGTTTAATTGTTCACCAACATTCCCAACTGGATGTATAGAAACAGCAGAGGTTTTATTGGATCCATTGGGTTATCCTAGCTCTATCACATGCTACTTCTGCCATTTAGCATGAATGTAGTCCTCTGTTGTAGCTTCACCAGCTTGGCACCTCATTTTCAGGTACACCTGATATGGCTTCTGGCATGGTTTTCTAACTTCTCATTGAGTCTGGGTTGATTCCCTGACTTGATGGTAATCGTAAAGTGAGGGATGTGCTGGGCCATAAAGTTAGAGGTTGCAGTGGACTAGAATTCTGCTACTGCCAACAGCCCATAGTGCTTCATGTTTGAGCTGTGAGATCTGATCTGAATCTATTCCCTTTAGCATGGTGATAGTGCCACACAACACAACAGTGTGAAGACAGGATTCCATTTCCACAAGGTCTGTATGGTGGTCACCTCTGTCAATACTGCCACGAACAGATGCATCTGCAACAGGTAGATTGATGAAGACGAGGTCAAGTTGATTTAAACTCTCCTGACGGTTCTCTCCACACCGGTTGCAAGTCTAGTCTGGCTGCTATGACCTTGAGGACCCAGCCAGCTCAGTCAGTCGTGGTTCTACTGAGCCACTCTTGATGATGAGCAGTGAAATCCTCCACCCAGAATACATTTTGTGCCCTCAGAATTCCAGAAGTTTGGGCCTAGGCAGCTGCTGGAACAGCCGCCAATGGTGGAGAAAAGTGTATCAGATGTGCGCAGGAGGCCAAATTGGATGAGCGCAGAAGTCTCAGAGGGTTTTAGGTTGGAGGAGGTTGCAGAGATAGAGAGAAGCGAGGTCATAGAGTGATTTGAAAACAAAGATGAGAATTTTAAAATCCAAGCATTGCCAGACTGGGAACCAATGTAGGTCAGCAAGCACAAGAGAGATGGTTGCATCAAAATACGTCATTGGATGTGAAGTATTTGGGACAACCTGATGATGTGTAAGGTGCTATATAGTGCAAGTTAGTTCTTTAATCAGTTTTCTTGGACAAAGCTAATATGGCAGCCTGGATCTGCCAACTCCACATTGCACTTCACAGATACCAGACTGAGATTGGTATAATGGGTCTTTTAAGCTACAGTACAGATAAGATGGAGTATTAACATAAAGAAACTGGAAAGCAGTTTTCCAGTAGGCAAGTGTATGGGCATATAAGAAGGACCAAATGAGGAAATTAAAATATATGATAAATTACAAGAAAGAAGAAAGAACTTGCCTTCATATAGCAACATTAATGACAAGATAATTAACCTTCAATCATTCCACCGCAGAAGTTATTAGGTACCATACATGTGATCAGAAGACAGTGATCTGATCAAGGGGCTCAATAATATCAAACACTGTAAGAATGAAGCCTGAGAGATTCATAACCATAATAAGATTGGATCATTTCAATTAAGTACTGCCTGCTATCCAATTATTTTTATTTCATATATATAGTTTAGTTTTACATGCAGTTATTCTGGTTTGAGTCCATGTTTTGGGTAACAGTGCCAGTTATTGTAGATGGTGAATGCCACTGCACTTTGCATTGATGCAGAATAGTCACTTATGGCACAGAAGGAGACCATTCGATCCATCAAGACCATGCCAGCTCTCCACAGAGCTATTCATTCAGTCCCATCCCCCACTCAATCCCCGTAGCTCTGCAAGTCTATTTCCTTCCAGTGGCAATCCAGTTTCCTTCTGAAATCATTATCACTCCTTCCACCACCCATGTGGGCAGGGAGTTCCAGGTCATTACCCACCTCTGCATAAAAATGTTGTTCCTCATATTCACCCTACATCTCTTACCCAAAGCCTTTAATCTGTATCCCCCAGTCCTTTTCCCATCAGCTAATGGGAACAGCTTGTCTTTGTCTACCTCATCTAAGCCTGTCATAATCTTATACATTTCTATTAAATCTCCCCTAAATCTCCTTTGTTCTAAGGAAAACAAACCCAGTTTTTCCAACGTAATCTTGTAACCAAAATCCCCCATCCCTGGACTCATTATAGTAAATTTTCTCTGCACCCTCTCAAGGAAACTCACATCCTTCCTGAAGTGTGGTAACCAAAACAGGATGCAACACTCCAGTTGGGGCCTAACCAGAGCTTTATAACAATTCAGCTTAACATCCCTGCTTTTGTACTCAATGCCTCTATTTATGAAGCCCAAGATTCCATATGCTTTACTCATCATTCTCTCAATATGTCCTGCTTCCTTCAAAGATTGATGCACATGCACCTCCAGGTCACTCTGTTCCTGCATACTCTTAGGAAATATGCTATTAAGTATATATTGCCTTACCGTAAACCTTCTGAAAAAATACTTCACCTCACATTTCTCAGTATTAAATTCCATCTGCCACCTCTCTGCCATTCTGCTAGCCTATCTATGTCCTGTTGCAGGCAGTTCATATCATCCTCACTGTTTGCCACACCTCCAAGTTTTGTGTCATTGACAAATTTTGAGATTCTACTCGGTATTCCAAGATCCAAGTCATTTATATATAGAAAAGAAAAGCAATGCTCACAGCACTGACCCTTGGGGACAACACTGTCTGCCATCCTCCAGTCTGAAAAACAACCATTTGCCATAGAATCATAGAAAGTTTACAGCACAGGAAGAGGCCATTTGGTCTGTAGCCCTGCAGATTACAGCACTTGAGGTGCATATCCAGACTCCTTTTGAATGAGATGAGGGTTTCTGCCTCAACTACTCTTTCAGGCAGTAAGTTCCAGACTCCCACCACCCTTTGGGTGAAAAGAATTTTCCTCATCTCCCCTCTAATCTTTCTACCAATCACTTTAAATCTATGCCCCCAAGACACTGACCTCTCTGCTAAGGTAAATAGGTCCTTCACCTCCACTCTATCCAGGCTCCTCAAAATTTTGTACATTTCAATCAGATCTCCCCTCAACCATGTCTGCTTCAAGGAGAACAACCCCTGCCAAACCAATCTTTCCTCATAGTTGCATTTTCCAGTTCCGGCAACATCCTCATAAATCTCCTCTGTACCCTGTCTAGTGCAATTACATCCTTTCTGTAATGAGGTGACTAGAACTGCACACAGTTCTCAAGTTGTGGCCTTACCAATGAGTTATACAGTCCCAGTATAACTTCCCTGCTCTTATATTCTATACCTCGGTTAATAAAGGAAAGGATTCCATATGCCTTCTTAACCACCTTACCGACCTGTCCTGCTACCTTCAGGGATCTGTGGACATTCACTCCAAGGTCATTCACTTCCTCTCTATTTCTCAGTGTTTTCCCATTAATCATGTATTCCTTTGCCTTGTTTGACCTCCCCAAATGTATCATCTCGCAATTTTCCAGGTTGAATTCCATTTGCCACTTTTCTGCCCAGCTGACCAGACCATCAATATCTTCTTGCAGCCTACAGCTATCCTCCTCGCCATCTATCACACGGCCACTCATTGTGTCGTCTGCAAACTTCTTGATCATGTTCCCCACATTTACGTCCAAATAATTAATATATACCATGACCCACTGTTTTTTTACCCTGAAGCCAATTTTTTTTATCCAGTTGGACTCACCCTCCCATTCCATGAGGCTCAATTTTATTAGCCAGCCTTTTAAGTGGTACCTTATTGAACACTTTCTTAAAATCCATATAAACCTCGTTCCCTTCATCAACCTTCTCAGTCGCTTCATCAAAAATTTCAATTAGATTGGTCAAGAATGAGTTACCCTTTATAATACATGCTGGCTCTCCTTAATTAACGCGAACCTCTCCAAGTGTGTGTTGATTTTTTTCCCTGATTATTGTTTCGAAACCCTCAACCCCCACTGGTGTTGCACTAATGGCCTGCAGTTGCTAGGACTGTCCTTAAACTCTTTCTTGATTAAGGATGTCACAGAGGCAGAGAGGAGTGGAGCTCGAGGAGCAGCAGGAATGGAAGTATAAAAAGCACGTCAAAAACCTGTGTGGGAGAGAGGCAGAGAGGAGTGGAGCCCGAAGAGCAGCAGGAGCAGAGATATAAAAAAGCGCGCCAAAACCTGTGCGAGAGGGAGGCAGAGAGGAACGGAGCCCAAGGAGCGGAGAAAAAAAATCGGAAAGTGACATCAGAGCGACGTCACATTGAACAGTGAGAGCAGGGAAACAGAGAGCAGCTGGTGTCAGTATTCAGGTAAGTTTTTAATTTTATTTAATTGAATCAACATATAGTGAGATTTGATTGATTTATAAGTATATAAACTAAAGACTAAAGCGGTTTAAAAAAAAACTAAAGACCAGTCGGAAATTTAAATTCCAAATTAAAATCTAATTAGAGAAAATAGAGATGCAGGGCCAGGCGATGTGTTGTACCTGCATGATGTGGGATCTGGTGGACCCCATTGTGGTTCCTGGAGAACACATCGGTAGCAAGTGTTGGCTGCTCGAGGAACTCCGGCTCAGAATTGATGAGCTGGAGTCTGAGCTTCAGACACTGCAATACATCAGGGAGGGGGAGAGTTACCTGGACGCTGTGTTTCAGCAGGCAGTCACACCCCTTAGATTAACTACCTTGAATTCGGCCAGTGGTTAGGGACAGGAGGGTGTGACTATGAGTGAGGCAGGTAGAGGGATCCAGGAGGTAGTGTTGCAGGAGCCTCAGCCATTGTCTTTGTCCAACAGGTTCGAGATTCTTGCTCCCTGTGTGGACGAGAGCAGGGACTGTAGGGAGGATGAGCAAACTGACCACAGCACCGTGGTACAGGGACCCATTCAAGTGGGGGGAGAAAAGAGAAATGTAGTCGTAATCGGGGATAGTATAGTTAGACATAGACACTGTTCTCTGTTGCCAGGATCGAGAGTCCTGAAGGTGGTGTTGCCTACCTGGTGCCAGGGTTCGGGATATCTCATCTGGGCTGCAGATGAACTTGGAGTGGGAGGGGAAAGATCCAATTGTCGTGATCCACGTAGGTACTAACGGTATAGGTGGAATGAGGTTAGAAGTTCTGCTGAGGGAATATGAGCAGCTAGGGGCTAAATTAAAAAGCAGAACCAAAAAGATAATAATCTCCTGATTATTACCTGAGCCACGAGCAAATTGGCAAAGGGTCAATAAGATTAAAGAGGTAAATGCGTGGCTCAAAGATTGGTGTGGGAGAAATGGGTTCGAATTCGTGGGACATTAGCACCAGTACTGGGGAAGGAGGGAGTTGTTCCGATGGGATGGGCTCCACCTGAATCATGCTGGGACCAGAGTCTTGGCGAATCGCATAACAAGGCTGTAGATAGGGCTTTAAACTAAATAGTGGTGGGGGAGGGTTCAGTTGCATGGAAAAACAGGAAGTTAAGGGAGAAGGTAGGAGTGCAGGTTAGTGGTGAGGCTGATTGTTACCAAACTGCAAGAAGTATACCGGTTAAACCAGCAGAGAGAAATAATAAACAGACGAGTCAACCTGCAAGTCTTTGGCTGTGGGAGGAAACTGGAGCACCTGGCAAAAACCCACACGGTTACAGGGAGAACTTGCAAACTCCGCACAGGCAGTACCCAGAATTGAACCCGGGTCACTGGAGCTGTGAGGCTGTGGTGCTAACCACTGCGCCGCTAGCCACTGGGCCACTGTGCCACCTTGAGAAATGTTCTATATACATATGCATGGAGTGTAAGGAATAAACCAGATGAACTGCAGGCGCAAATTCAAATGGAAGATTATGGTGTGGTGGCCATTGCGGAGACGTGGCTGCAGGATGGTCGGGACTGGAAACTAAATATACCAGGTTATAAAATTTACAGGAGGGACAGGGAAAATGGCAGAGGGGGTGGAGTAGCCTTATTGATTAGAAATAATATCACCTCATTGGTGAGGGAGGATATAATGAGGGGAAAGCATCCAGTGGAGACCGTATGGGTGGAATTGAGGAACAGAAAGGATCTAAAACTGCAATAGGTGTTGTGTATAGACCCCCTGGCAGCAGTTCTGAGGTGTTAGATTGTATAAATGCACAAATTAGGCAAGTGTGTAACAAAGGCAGAGTAGTATTAATGGGGGATTTTAACTTACATATAGATTGGTAGAGGCAGACTAAAACCTGTCAGAAAAATTTCTGGAACGTGTCTGGGATAAGTTTCCTACAGCAATATCTCCTAGGTGTAACAAGGGGATCAGCAATATTAGATTTAGTTATGAGTAATGAGCCAAATTTAATTAGTAGCCTAACTGTGTGTGA
This sequence comes from Heterodontus francisci, assembly GCF_036365525.1. Classification (NCBI taxonomy): domain Eukaryota; kingdom Metazoa; phylum Chordata; class Chondrichthyes; order Heterodontiformes; family Heterodontidae; genus Heterodontus; species Heterodontus francisci. The sequence continues at coordinate 161,338,167 of NC_090374.1, read as the reverse complement.
ACATTGAGCAAAGAGTGATCATAACATGATCGAATTCAAGGTAGTGTTTGAAAGTGAAAAGCATGAATCAGCTACCAGAATTTTAGACTTGGGTAAGGCTGACTTTACTGGGATGAGACAGAGACTGTCCACGGTAAACTGGGTAGATCTGTTAATGGGTCAAACGACTGAAGAATAGTGGAGAATATTTAAAGAAACATTTAACGAAATACAGAATGAGTATATACCCCGAGAGGAAAAAGCTCCACTTCACAGAAAAAACAGCCATGGATAACTAAAGAGATTAGGGATAGCATAAAACAAAAAGAAAGGGCTTACAAAAATGCAAAACACAGCACAGATCCGGCCAAATGAGATCGATACAAAGACCAGCAAAGGGTCGCAAAGCAGCTTATAAGAGCTACTAAAAGAGATTATGAAAGGAAACTTGCAAGGGGCATCAAAATCAATAAGAAGAAATTTTATAGTTACATAAAGGGAAAGCAGGTGGTCAAGTGCAATGTAGGCCTACTAAAAGCTGAAAATGGAGATATTGTCATTGATAATGGGGAAATGGCAAACATGTTGAACAATTACTTTGCCTCAGTATTTACAGTTGAAAAGGAGGATAACTTGCCGGAAGTCCCGAAAAAATTAATAGCCGATAGGGGACAGGGACTTAATACAATTAACGTAAGTAAAACATCTGTAACAAGGAAATTAATGGAACTAAAGAGTGAGAAATCCCCAGGACCTGACGGTTTCCATCCGAGGGTGTTAAAGGAAGTAGGGGAGCACATTGTAGATGTCCTAGCTATAGTCTTTCAGAATTCCCTAGATTCAGGAGTGATCCCTCTGGATTGGAAAGTTGTACATGTCACTCCACTTTTTAAGAAAGGGGGAACCAAGGAAATTACAGACCGGTTAGCCTGACATCTGTGGTGGGCAAGTTGCTGGAGTCAATAATCAAGGATAGGGTGACTGAACACTTCGAAAAATTTCAGTTAATCAGGGACAGCCAGCATGAATTCATGACGGGAAAGTCATGCCTGACAAATCACACTGAATTTTTTGAAGAGGTGACTGAGATAGTGGACAGGAGAATGTCTATGGATGTTATTGATATGGACTTCCAGAAGGCATTTGATAAAGTCCCACATTAACTAAGGTAGGAGCCCATGGAGTTGAGGGCAAATTATTGACATGGTTAGGAAGTTGGTTGAGTGGTAGGCGACAGAGAGTGGGGATAATGGATAAATACTCCAATTGGCAGGATGTGACTCGTGGTGTCCTGCAGGGATCTGTGTTGGGGCCTCGACTTGGATGATGGCATAGTAAGTCATATATCCAAATTTGCTGATGATACAAAGTTAGGGGGCATTGTAGACAGTCCAGATGATAGCATAAAATTGCAAAGAGATATTGACATACTAGGTGAGTGGGCAAAACTGCGGCAGGTGGATTTCAATGCGGGCAAGTGTGAGATTATCCATTTTGGACCAGAAAAGGACAAAGCAGGGTACTTTCTAAATGGGAAGAGGTTAAGTACAGTGGATGTCCAAAGAGACTTGGGGGTTCAGGTGCATAGATCTTTAAAATGCTATGAACAAGTGCAGAAAATAATCAAAAAGGCTAATGGAATGCTAGACTTTATATCTAGAGGATTGGAGTGTAAAGACACAGAGGTTATGCTGCAGCTGTACAAAACCCTGGTTAGATCCCACTTGGAGTACTGTGAGCAGTTCTAGGCACCACACCTTAGGAAGGATATATTGACCTTGGAGGGAGTGCAACGTAGATTTACAAGAATGATACCTGGACGACAGGGGTTAAGTTACGAGGAGAGATTACACAAATTAGGCCTGTTTTCACTAGAATTTAGAAGGTTAAGGGGTGATCTGATGGAAGTCTTCAAGATATTAACAGGAAAAGACAGGCTAGATAAAGATAAACTATTTCCACTGGTTGGAGATTCTAAAACTAGGGGGCGTAGTCTAAAAATTAGGACCAGACCATTCAGGAGAGATGTTAGGAAGCATTTCTTCACGCAAAGGGTGGTAGAGGTTTGGAACTCTCTCCCACAAACAGCAGTTGAAGCTAGAACAGTTGTTAATTTTAAATCTGTGATAGATAGATTTTATTAAGCAAAGATATTAAGGGATATGGGCCAAAGGCAGGTATATGGAGTTAGGCTGTGGATCAGCCATGATCTCATTGAATGGTGGGACAGGCTCAAGGGGCTGAATGTCCTACTCCTGTTCCTATCTTCCTATGTTCCTATATTTGCTCTGCCTTTCTATTCTACCACTTGTGCGAAGAACGGTCCTTGGGTGTTCAACAGTATTACCTCTCATTTTGACATTCTGTTTCATTTTTATGTATCATTACTAGAGATCTCACTTTTATTTATGCCAGAGAACACACTGTTGACATTTCTAGAGCTATTGAATGCTATGTTATTCCAGCCACATTAAGAAGTTGGCCTTGATCTCTTCTGGAATACTTGTTGAGATGTTGAATCAGAAATGCAACTTCCCAGGATATCTAAATTTGGTAGGTGTAATTGAATGTGTATCATAGCAACAGTTAAGCAGGGATTCTGAAAGGAAATGTGCATGTTCTCACTCAAGTCTCAACCTCATCATGTAAGCTGGTGGTTATCATCAAAAATTGCAATCAGGTCAAATTCCCCAGCAGTTTTGCCAAATTCCCACTGTAAGTCCAGATGGAGTCCATTATAGTGACTTGGAAAAAGGACAGGACCTGGAGTAGCTGGGGTCTGAATTCATTTGGGGAATTTTGCGAAGCCTTGTAAGGGTCCGAGCTTTCATCCGCCTCTTACAAGTACTGGTGTGCCAGGTCACCCTGTACAGGAAATTCCACTTCCCCAGTCCATAAGAGATTCAGGAATGAGTAGAGCCATACCAAACTCCAAAAGAGGAAAAGTAGGCCTCACACACGTAGAGCTCCCAAAGGTAAGGAACATTTTTTATCCCAACTTATTTTTGTATAAGCCCCTCACACCAAAGGAAGGACAAATGTGGTCTATAAGTGGAGGGGACTTGACCACCTCATCTGGATAGCTGGAAGATAAAAAAAACAAAAAAGAACAAAGATAATTACAGCACAGGAACAGGCCCTTCGGCCCTCCAAGCCTGCGCCGATCCAGATCCTCTCTCTAAACATGTCGCCTATTTCCTAAGGTTCTGTATATCTTTTCTTCCTGCCCATTCATGTATCTGTCTAGATACATCTTAAAAGACTCCATCGTGCCCGCAACTACCACCTCCGCTGGCAATGCGTTCCAGGTGCCCACCACCCTCTGCGTAAAGAACTTTCCACGCATATCCCCCCTAAACTTTTCCCCTCTCACTTTGAACTCGTGTCCTCTAGTAATTGAAACCCCCACTCTGGGAAAAAGCCTCTTGCTATCCACCCTGTCTATACCTCTCATGATTTTGTACACAAGATAATATAGGTTTTTGCAACATGGGCAGGTAGACACCCCAAATTTGTCCATAGTGGTGATGCCTATTATTCTCTTTCTTGATGATAACTGCCCACTTGAAAGGAAATGAATGACCAGAAAACATCCAAAGTTCTGTCAAGGAAGATGGAGCATGATGCAAATTCATGTTAAGCAGTGGAAAGTTGGTCAGAGAGTAATACCACTGAGCCATGGCTGGCACACATTGAACCATAGAAAAATTACAGAACAGAAAGAGGCTATTCAGCCCGTCATGTCCGTGCCAGATGGGAAAAAAAACAGCCACCCAATCTAATTCCACCTTCCAGCACCTGGTCCATAGCCTTGATGGTTACAGCACTTCAGGTGCATGTCCAGGTACCTTTTAAAAGAATTGAGGTTTTTGCCTCCACCACTGTTCCTGGCAGTGAATTCCAGACACCCACCACCCTCTGGGTGAAAAAGGATTTCTTCATGTCCCCTCTAATCCTTCTATCAATCACCTTAAATCTGTGCCCCTGATAATTGACCTCTCCACTAGGGGAAACAGGTCCTTCCTGTCTACTCTATCTAGGCCCCTCATAATTTTGTACACCTCAATTAAGTCACCCCTTAGCCTCCTCTGTTCTCAGGAAAACAACTCTAGCCTATCCAATCTTTCCTTATAGCTGCAACTTTCAAGCCCTGGCAACATTCTTGTAAATCTCCTCTGTACTCTCTCCAGAGCAATTATGTCCTTTCTGTAATGTGGTGACCAGAACTGTAAGCAATACTCCAACTGTGACCTAACCAGCGTTTTATACAGTTCCCGCATTACATCCCTGCTTTTAGATTCTATACCTCGGCCAATAAAGGAAAGCATTCTTCACCACTCTATCTACTTGTCCTGCCACATTCAGGAACCTGTGGACATGCACTCCAAATTTTCTCACTTCTTCTACCCCTCTCAATATCCTCCCATTTATTGTATATTCCCTAGCTTTATTTGCCCTCCCCAAATGCATTACCTCACACATTTCTGGATTGAATTCTATTTGCCACTTTTCCGCCCACTCAAGCAAATCATTGATATCTTTCTGGAGTCTACGGCTGTCCTTTTCTCTATCAACTACACAGCCAATTTTTGTGTCCTCCTGACACCTGTTCAGGAGACAGTGAGAGGATATAGAAGAGGAGGTTAATGCCTGGAGTATGGTTTGTCATACATGAATGCAGTGGAGGAAAATGTTTAATGATCTCACACAAGTTGGCAAGGTGAATGAGCATATCATCAAATGCCATATCCTACCAACTAGACCACTCGCCTTACCCACTGTTCAATTCACTACACTCCCATTACTCATCTACCAACAATTTCTATCAACCAGGACTCAACAAGGAAGCCACTCAGTTGTCATAGACGATTAGGGATGGGCAGCAAAATCTGGCCTTGCCAGCGGTGCCCACATCCCCTGAAAGAATAAAAAGAATAAAAATACGCTACCATTCATATCCTTTATCTCACCCCCTAACACACTTAGCACTGTTGCAGGTCTTGCACCCGCAGTTCACAGCTCACACACGCTGGCATCAATGCAACCATGACAGCCAAATCAGCAAAACATATTACAGGATACTCATTGATATATTTCTCTCATTCTTGCAGGAGAAAGTGGTGGATAGTAACATGCAGCAGCAAAGAACAGGATCAGTAAAAGTGCGTCTGCCTGTTTTAATACCTATGGAGGAGACAGTGCTAATCATCATGGGAAGGGGCATCTCTGAGGCTGTGGCCACTGGCGCTGAAGCGATTGATGTTGAGGGTATCAATATTTCTATACCTTCTTCTCTCATCCCATTTCTCCCTTATCCTACAATCTCTTCTGAGTGAGAGGCTGCATTGGGTGTAAGCATGTACTTCTTGCTTTCCTCTTTCCACTCACCACAACCACACACTTGTCCTTTTTTCCTTTCAGATACCCAAGAACTGCAAGCTGCTCAGGCAGTGAAGTAAAAGGAGGAAGACAGTGAAGATGAATAGGCACCACCATTTCATCTTACACTCAAGGCCACCAGCTCAGAGACAGACACTGGACCTATTTAGAGACGAGGGTAGAGGAGGGATCTGCATGTGATGAGAAACTGGGCACAAGTGCACAACAGCCAAGGTAGGGGAAAGGATAGCGCAGGTGCCAGCTTGCCGGAGGACATGATCACTCACTGGGGTTTGAATTCAGTGAGGTTGTTTGGAGTGGGAATGGAGGCATGGGGAGTTGGAGAATTGTGTCAGATGAGTCAGCCCAGAAATCTACCATTGTGACATCAGTTCTGGATTTAGCCAGCAGTGGGAAAGCTCCAAGCTGGTGTCGCTGCTCCGATGCGTAGATTTCCGGGCGGACTCATTTGACACAATTTAAAATGTAGAGCAGTTATTTTTAATGCATTTGCATGTAATTGTAAGTGATTAAATGGGGAGCTTGGAATTAAGTGAATGATTGATGTCATTCAGGTGTCTTCAAAACTCTGGCCATTGAAAGCTCGTGGCACCGAGGCAAGGCCTCAGTGCTGTGACAGATAGGCATGCATGAATAGCACTCCACAGGGGAAGGGGGTGTGGGGAGCAGAGGCCATTGTCGGCATGCAGTGCTGTACACTCAGCATGGGTGGACTTACTCTCGGGTGGCAGTACCGGGTGAACTGGGTCTCGAGTGTTCTGCGAGGGGGAGTTGGGTCTCGGGTGTTCGGCAAGGGGGCTGAGTCTCTGGTATTCTGCAAAGGGGGGCTTGGTTTTAGGTTGCAGTACCGGGTGCCCATACTGTAGGTTTGTAGTAGCGGGTGCTTATACTGCTGGATGAGAGGGTCGGGAATCAGCAAGGGCAGGCACTGAGGGCCATTAGTGAGTCGGCTGAAAGAAGTAGCAAAGGAAAAAGCTTCCAAGGCAGATTCGTCTCTGCAAGAACAGCACTCTCTGACTGCTCCTCCTCCTCAGAGGTGGACAGCTGCCACCCCACACCCCACCCCCTTCAGCTAGAGGTTCCTGCGGAAACCCACCTGCATGAAAGAACACAAACATTTTATTCTTTCAGGGGATGTGGGCAGCACAGGCAAGGGCAGCATTTGTTGCCCATCTCAAATTGCCCTTAAGAAAGTGGTGGTCACCCCAAGTCCTTGGCTTTGAAGATCACCGAAGCACTTAACTTATACGTGTCTGAATAATTTAAGGATCCACTGGGTACATGTGTGGCATCTCACAAGCAGCAGCCTCTGGTCAAGAGGGCCGTTGACTATGTGTATTACTGGACCGACGCTGACAGTCAGGCCGAGTTCAAGTGGCTCCTCCTCAGTTGTGGAAAGAGTCCTGATATCTGGGATACCACCGCCAGTCCGCAATGTCTCCCTGCTGTTCGGGGCCCTCTTGTCCTGCAAATGGAAAGAGGGAGATAGACATACTTCACAGAGAAATCAACATCGACAGTTCTGCTAGTGGCAGCTCCTCGTCTCCTACTGGGGTTTCCTATATAGCTCATGCTCCCGTCAGCTGTCAGGGGAGTTAATGGGGGTGAATTGTGAAAGAGGGTGACCTGGGCCAAGATGCAGCCATGCATCTGTCAGGATGAAATGATGATAAATATCCTTTGCCAGCGCCTTTGTGGTGCTTCCCTCCCTATGTTCCACAATTTCCTGCATAGTCATATGCAAACCCTAACAAGAAGAGAGGTGAGGAGCACTCACCTTGGCAGAACGAATGAGGTCATTGACCCTCTTGCAGCATTGCACCCATGTTTGGGGGGTGACCCCAGGGCTGCTGACCTCCTCGGCAATCTCCATCCAGGCTTGTTTGATCAGGCAGGAGGACCTCTTCTTGTCATTATGGGAAGAGTACCTGTTGCCTTTCCCTTGCAGCCTGGAGGAGAATCTCAAGGGACGCTTCGCTAAAGTGTGAGGCCACCCAGTGTCTTCCTTCACGACAGGCTCACGTTCAGCTCTTTGACTGGCAGGCAGTAGAGCAGCAGAAGGAGTCTTTGGGCAACAGAGGCAGCAGAACGAGTCCTGGGACAGCAGAGGCAGCAGAAGGGGTCCTCAGGCAACAGAGCAACGGAATGGATCCTGGGGCAGCAGAGGGCACTCAAGAAGACATTCTTTTAAACCAGGCAGGAGTGAATGCGAGCCGACAGGCCTTTAAATATGACACCAGCACCTGCTCCGGAATCACCTGCCACCATATTTGTTGTCTCGAATTGTGCCCCCGTCACGTAATTGGCCGGGCCCCATGCCACCATGATTATAATTGGCCACCCGCTGCGCGAGCGCAGTGGGGCAGCTGCACACGTGACATGTGGGAACGGCACCCACATCAGGGTCTTCCGCCCTTACAGGCTCACTACATTCAGTCCTAGTCCTACTACAGAGGACTCAGAGGAGAATTTTGATGGGTCAGATTATGGCAGAAAGCTGATGGGTGTACACACTGTCATGCAGACCCCCACCTGCCAAGAATGAGGCATATTAATTTTGTCATATGAACATTGATTTAAATTGTTGCTAGGGTGAAGAAATGACATGTTAAAGAGATCACCAGACACTGGGCTGGAAGGACATTTACATACTAAGAGACGCTGCTTGTGGATACAAAGGACTATTCCCTGCTCCAATTAACTCGAGTGAATTTTGATCACCAGACATTGAAGGTGTAAGGAAGCGCATTCCAGGGACTGCTAAGATAATACAATGCACAAACACAGAAGTGGTTAAGCCAGTTAGTCACATGACTGACTTGCTGGCCAACTTGATTTTTAAAGTTGTGCCACACCGAAACGAACAGAGAGCAGTTTTCAACTGAAACTGGAACAAGGAAGCATATCTCCTGACTGTCTCTCTCTCGCTTTCTCCAAAGCCACCGGACCCACGGAAGACACGTAAACCTCAAGAGAGAAAAGACTCCGACATCGAAACAGGTTGAAGCGTGAACTTGGCCCCAACGAACAGCAGGAATTATGGGCAACCAAAGACTCCACATTGAACTCAAAGGACTGTAATTATAATCCCAATATTGCCTCTAACTTTTCCCCTTTATTCTCTTCTACTTTTTCTGTCTCTATCTGCTTGTGTGTTATCACGTATGAATGCTAGCATGGCCGCCTCGCATATTCATAGTCGTTAACTGGATTAGAGTTTAAGATTAATAAACTTCCACCTTTCTTATTTAAATCTAAGAAAACCTATCTGATTTGTTTGCCTTACATTTGGAGCAGTGAACAAGGATTCACTGAGGGGGAGCTAAAAACACAGTGTTTTAAAATTAAACCCTGTTATAGTTAAACCAAGCAAAGGCTGAGAGGAAACCTCTAGACCCCTTCTCAGCTAGTCGTAACAACACCCAAATGCTTGGTGCATTGGGAAGCCTGCCAGAAAGACTTATTTTTATTCATTCATTCACGGGATATGGACGTCACTGGAAGGGTCAACATTTATTGTCCATCCCTAGTTGCTATTGTGAAGGTGGTAGTAACAACTGATTGGCTTGTTCGGCCATCTCAGACGGCAGTTAAGAGTCAATCACATTGCTTTAGGACTGGAGTCACATACAAGCCTAGACCTGGCATGGACAGCAGGTTTCCTTCCATAAAGGGAAATGAGTGAACCCAGTTTTTTTTTTACGATAATCTGATAGCTTCATGATCACTATTACAGATACCAGCTTTTTATTCCAGATTTATTTAAATAACTGAATTCAAAAATCATAAACTGCCATAGTGAAATTTGACCAAATATCTAGAGATCATTAGTCCAGGCCTCTGAATTACTAGCCCAGTGCATAACCACTATGCTACCACATCCCTCAATGTCAAGTAGCATGGAGGAGTCCAGCCCAAACTTGGCACAAGACTTTGCACAAAACTTGGAGCCCATTCTGTTCAACATGTAAAAAGTGGTCACCTCCAACAACACGTCTGTGGAACCCACCATGATGCAGCGTCATATGGCCAATGTTTCAGCTTCTATTGCGGCACAAGTAGCTTCCAGCAAATGGCTGATTGTTGCAGGGCAAACCCAGATTACTGCTATGCAAGCTCGGAGTGCTGCCATTGTGTTTCTGGATATCAGTCTTCAGAGAGGCTTTGACCTGAAATGTTAGCTCTATTTCTCTCTCCACAGATACTGCCTGACCTGTTTAGGATTTCCATTTCCTGTTTTTATTTCAAAAGAACTTACAGGGCACCAAAGCAGTCCATCAAGCTGTTCACTAACCCAGGAGAATGGCAGTTGCTTCATGGAGCATCCCCTTTCAGGATGACTGTATTTATGCTCCCATTGCTCCCTTGCCTGCCACTCCACCAGTACCCATGTTGTTGCCTGTCAGCCAGCCAGCCCAAACTCCTGCAGCCCTAACCGAGATGGTGCAGCCTGAAGCCAGGCCTTCTAGGCCCAAAGTTGCTTTGAGGTCACCCTTCAAGGTCATCTGCAGTCTCCTCACTTGAATGTCAGCCATTTGGGAAGTAGGAGCATGAGACAGGCAAAGACACATGGAAGACAGGAAAGAGGGAATTGCACAATGACGATTAGTTTATTTTTGTATGCATTATGTATGATTGAATTACAAATTTGGATTGGAATGTGTATTTTCTGGTGTCTTTTCTTTTTGTATTGTTGGAAGAGGACAATGTGATTGAAGAAAGGTAAGGAATTCAGGACTGTATGTGTATGGGGAGTTGTGGTTGACGTTACTAGAATCACTCATGAATTATTTGATCACATAAAGCCCCCAAAGCAGAAAGGGACTGTCTATGTTGTATCCTCTTTCCTATTCCTTCACGTCCTGTTGCACTTTCTCCTTCTCTTCCTTGTGCTCCTGCTCCTCAGTTTCTTGTCTAATAGTTGGTGGCAAGGGCTACTCTTTTATAATGGTGAGGTTGTGCAGCATGCAGCATACTACTAGAAATCTTGATTGCCACTCAGCTGAGTACAGTAGAGCTCCTCCAGGGTGATCCAGGCAGTGGAAGTGTTGCTTGAGGATGCAGATAGTTTGCTCTATAATGTTCCTTGTGGCAGCAGGGCTCTCATTGTATGCCTGTTGCACACATGTGCATGGGTCCAGACTGAAATCATAAACCATATTAAGAGTGGATAACCCTGTTACCCAGTAGCCAGCCTTTGACTTGCTGTGGTGGATCAAATTCAGCTGCCGCAGTTTACTGCCAGGAAAATAGGTATTCAACTGCATGCTTTGCTGCATATGGTTGCACACTAGCTGAACATTGAGGGAGTGGAATCCCTTTTTGTTCAGGAAAATTAAGGAGTTGATACGATGCGCACGCAAACCAATGTATGCACAGTCAATGGCATCCCACACCATGGGGAAGCCTACAATATGAGCAAACCCTCATGCTTGTTTGTCACTGGCAAAAGACAATGAGATGAAGTTCTCTCCCTTTGTATAGAGATCTTCAGTGACCTCCCTAATACAGCAGTGTCCTGCAAACTGTGAGATTTTGCCTATATTTCCAGTAGCAACCTGGAAGGAGCCAAACACATAAAGGTTAACAGCCATAGTCACCTTGGCAGCCACAGGCAGTGTGGTCCATGCCCTGCTTTGAAGTTGCAGTTGTGGCTGCAGCAGTTGGCAGATTTTAGTCATGGCATCTTCTGTAAAGTGAAGGCATCTCATGCATTGTTGCTTACTGATGCTAAGGTAAAAGGATAGCTCCCTTAAAACCCCCAGCAGATTTGCCCTCATGCTTCTTCCCCTCCTCCTCCTCCCTCTTCTAGCAGCTTTCCCTACTCTGTGGCATCTCTTCATTCTCCCAGCAATGCTCAATTCCAAGAGGAAGGCCTATCTGGCCATCCATGTCTGGAACCAACTTGTTTCAGCAGAAGCCTTTAAACCACCAAACACAGCACCAGCTAGACAACTCCCTGTTGACTATTGAAACTTCAGACAAGTATGGAAATACTCCCAAAATGTGTAAAATTGCAGCAGCAGCCAATAGAAATAATTGGCAACTAATGTGTATGTAGTTCATGATCACTTTGAATGGCTCTGGTGAGAGGGGAATGCTCTCTGTTGAACACTCATTCAGCTGTGGGAAATTAAGAGAGGGCTGGAATGTGACATTCAAAATTGGCAGTGCTGGTGCCAAATTAACATTGCGTACTGATTGATGTCACAATCTACCTGCTCTGCCGTTGGTCACTAGGTGCACACGTGCAAATGATTGTACCAGGATACTGTCTAGTGCGCTTCCCTTCAGAAATGTGCATGTGCATCTCGGACCTAATTTTCAACTTTTAGGAGGCCAATTAGTGCCTAAGAGACTATACAGCCCAATTTGTTTCCCAAAAATTTTTAGTGCAAAGCATCAACAACAATTTACATTTATATGATATCTTTAATATAGTGAAACATCACAAAATACTTCACAGGAGCATTACATATAAGGAGATAGTAAGGCAGGTGACCAAAAGCTTGGTCAGAGAGGCAGGTTTTATGGAGCATCTTAAAGAAGGAGAGAGCAAAGGGGAGGTTTAGCAAGGGAATTCCAGAGCTTAGGGCCGAGGCAACTGAAAGAATGACCACCAACAGTGGAGCGATGGAAACCGGGAATGTGCAACAGGTCAGAATTGGAGGGGTGCAGAGATCTCAGAGGACTGAAGGAGGTTAAAAAGATAAGGAGAAGCGAACCATCAAGGGATTTGAAAATAAGGATGAGAGTTTTAAAATTGAACCTTTGCCAGACCAGAAGCTAATGATTTTCATTCACTTTACCTGACACTTATGACTCTCAGTGTTGACACCAACAGCCAAAACATGTCATCAATCCATGATGACTTCCACACTTAAGAGTTAGTGATAGTTAGGTAACCACTGGAAATATGTTGATTTGCAATTTGCAGTCGATCAGTAGCAAATAATGTGCTGAATTTAGTGAGCCTGCCACCAGTTCAGGTAGCGGTCCCGGAAATGGTGCTGATCCCATTTATCGTTCACCACAAATACCCGGTGGTTGGCCATTTTGCATAGTGAAATCACGGGCCCCCACTAATCACACTGTGGGGATGGGAGGTGAGATGTTGATTACAGTGTCAGATGGCTCTGGAGCAGTTGCTGGCGCCATATTTAAAGCCATGCCAGCCCTGCTTGCATTGTTACCCTAGAGTCATTTGTTGTTTCCAGTTGACTGCTGAAACCAGTATTGGACTGACTCCTGGACCCCCCAACTCCCCTCAAGGAAAACACCACAGAATGTCCGAGCCAAGACACAGGAAGGCCCCATGGTTTAATGATGCCTCCCTGCAGATTCTCTTCTCCTCCAGGCTGCAAGGGAAAGGCAGGAGGTTCTCTTCCCCAGCGGTGGCAAGAAATGGTCCTCCCAGTTGAGTAAGTAAGCCTAGATGGAGATCGCTGAGGAGCTCAGCAGTTGTGGGGTCGCACCCCAGAACTGGGTACAATGCTGCAAGAGGGTCAAAACCTCCAGTGTTCCTCCAAGGTGAGTGTTTTGTACCTCTCTCTTTATTACTGAGTGTAAGTGACCATGCATGAACAAACGGGGCATGGTGACTGTGGCACTGCCACAGCGCTGGCAGAGGGGTGGTTAAGCATCATCTCATCCTGACAGATGCATGGCTGCATGTCGGCCACAGGCCACCTTCCTTCACAGCTCACCCTCATTAATTTCCCTGAGAGCATGCGGCAGTATGAGCAATATGTGACAGCCCAGTAGAGGAGGAGGGGATGACACTAGCAGAACTGTCATGTTGATCTCTCTGCAAAATATGAATACCTCCATCCTTCCTCTTGCAGGACAAGAGGGCCCATAACAGGAGGCAGACATCACAGACAGGCAGAGGAATTCCGGATTTGAGGCCTCTGAGTTCAGCCAAGGAAGAGGCTTTGGAATTGTCAGGGACACAGGGCAGCCGCGCCACATCAGATGCTCAGACTGGAGTTTCTGTGTAAGAGAGTGAGGATTGGCTTCCATTGACATACACATCATTTCTGGAGACCCACACCTTGGTGCCACCAGCTTTTAATGGACATGAACCTGAAGGCACATGAGTGCCGCCAACCATCCACTTAATCCCACGCCCCCCATTGAATCATGCCGAATGAGATGCTAATGTATGTAAAGTCAGTATTTTACAATGTTTGATACATTCCAGTTGCACAGGGCACCAATTCCATCTTAGTCCTTTCCTGGAGCTAACAACATCCAGAAATAGCATCACGACATTGGACTTCTGGGAGGATGCTTCCAACCCAATTTTCCATCCCCTGCGCCATCATTCCTGCATTAAACGGCCACATTAAATTCTGCCCGATGTGTCCAGTAAGTCACACAATGATTTTTTAGTTTCTGTTCAGTATTGATAAATGATTGTTAGGAATTTATTTACTTTAAAACTAATAGCAAGAATGTTTCCATTTACTTGAAGTATTCTTTTAAAAGATATTATGTAGGGGAGGAGCCATTGTTTAATAGTCTTCTGTCATGTTACCAGTGATAAATCACACAGCTCTTTACTTGTTACTGTGCCATCAACCACAAGAGACAGTTTGGAACGATTAATGATGTGCAGGCGCTGATATCTTGCTGTTTAGTAGGTATGTTTATTGCCTGCAGTGGCTTTCTTTAATCCAATACCAATTGCTTTATTATTGCAATGCATTCAGTGCTCATTGCATACTGGGTCTAGGTGATCTGGAACATCCATTTTAGAAACGTGCATCTAGTTGTAATGCTTGTTGTAAAAGCAAAATACTGCGGATGCTGGAAATCTGAAACAAAAACAAGAAATTCTGGAATTACTCAGCAGGTCTGGCAGCATCTGTGGAAAGAGAAGCAGAGTTAACGTTTCGGGTCAGTGACTGACCCGAAACGTTAACTCTGCTTCTCTTTCCACAGATGCTGCCAGACCTGCTGAGTGATTCCAGCATTTCTTGTTTTTGTAATGCTTGTTGTGTTTGATATTGCCAGCAGCCATGCACCTTAATAAATAATACAATTCTGCTTGAAGCTAAGATAAAGTATGGTTCCTGGCAAATGCACTGCAGATTATATCAGCAAACATAATAGAGCAGTTGGGCCTGGGTTAAACACCTTAAACATATCAACAGTTTAATTAGAATTAGAATTAGAATTAGAACATTACAGCGCAGTACATCCCTTTGGCCCTCAATGTTGCGCCGACCTGTGAAATCATCTGACCTACACTATTCCATTTTCATCCATATGTCTATCCAATGACCACTTAAATGCCCTTAAAGTTGGCGAGTCTACTACTGCTGCAGGCAGGGCTTTCCACGCCCCTACTACTCTCTGAGTAAAGAAACTACCTCTGACATCTGTCCTATATCTATCACCCCTCAACTTAAAGCTATGTCCCCTCGTGTTTGCCATCACCATCCGAGGAAAAAGACTCTCACTATCCACCCTATCTAACCCTCTGATTATCTTATATGTCTCTATTAAGTCACCTCTCCTCCTCCTTCTCGCCAATGAAAACAACCTCAAGTCCCTCAGCCTTTCCTCGTAAGACCTTCCCTCCATACCAGGCAACATCCTAGTAAATCTCCTCTGCACTCTTTCCAAAGCTTCCACATCCTTCCTATAATGCGGTGACCAGAACTGCACGCAATACTCCAGGTGCGGTCTCACCAGAGTTTTGTACAGCTGCAGCATGACCTCGTGGCTCCGAAACTCGATCCCCCTACTAATAAAAGCTAACACACCATATGCCTTCTTAACAGCCCTATTAACCTGGGTAGCAACTTTCAGGGATTTATGTACCTGGACACCAAGATCTCTCTGTTCATCTACACTACCAAGAATCTTCCCATTAGCCCAGTACTCTGCATTCCTGTTACTCCTTCCAAAGTGAATCACCTCGCACTTTTCCACATTAAACTCCATTTGCCATCTCTCAGCCCAGCTCTGCAGCCTATCTATGTCCCTCTGTACCCTACAACATCCTTCGGCACTATCCACAACTCTACCGACCTTAGTGTCATCCGCAAATTTACTAACCCATCCTTCTACACCCTCTTCCAGGTCATTTATAAAAATGACAAACAGCAGTGGCCCCAAAACAGATCCTTGTGGTACACCACTAGTAACTAAACTCCAGGATGAACATTTGCCATCAACCACCACCCTCTGTCTTCTTTCAGCTAGCCAATTTCTGATCCAAAGCTCTAAATCACCTTCAACCCCATACTTCCGTATTTTCTGCAATAGCCTACCGTGGGGAACCTTATCAAACGCCTTACTGAAATCCATATACACCACATCCACTGCTTTACCCTCATCCACCTGTTTGGTCACCTTCTCGAAAAACTCAATAAGGTTTGTGAGGCACGACCTACCCTTCACAAAACCGTGCTGACTATCGCTAATGAGCTTATTCTTTTCAAGATGATTATAAATCCTGTCTCTTATAACCTTTTCCAACATTTTACCCACAACCGAAGTAAGGCTCACAGGTCTATAATTACCAGGGTCTATAATTACCAGTTTATATAAAGTTAAAGCAGTGGGAGCTGTTCCTGGCTTATAATAACAGTTAAAATATATTCCTAGTCAAGAAAATTTTATTGGGAGGTTGTTCCATGCAAGATCTTCCAAGGCTTTATAAAATTCCTTAATGGGTTACAGCAAGTCCTGCAGCAAACCCTATAAGGATGCTGTAGAATACATTAGGATATTTTGGTTGGGTTCTTTCTGATAACATTGTTAGGCAAATACAAATTTGAGTATCTACTAACACCGTGCTGCTATCAAGATAACACCTGTGAAAGGTTAATCAATCTCAAAAAGTGGCTGTTAAGATATAAAAGAATTGGAGGTTGGATAACCATGAAGGAAAACAGATTCTCCCAAAACTACACCACCAACTTAGCAGTGGAGATATATTAGTGATATTACTCACTTTGTCATAAAACAAACACAGTGTGGCACAGTGGCGCAGTGGTTAGCACTGCAGCCTCACAGCTCCAGTGACCTGGGTTCAATTCTAGGTACTGCCTGTGTGGCGTTTGCAAGTTCTCCCTGTGTTTGCATGGGTTTCTTCTGGGTGCTCCAGTTTCTTCCCACATGCCAAAGACTTGCAGGTTGATAGGTAAATTGGCCATTATAAATTGCCCCTAGTATAGGTAGGTGGTAGGGAAATAGAGGGACAGGTGGAGATGTGGTAGGAATATGGAATTAGTGTAAGACTAGTATAAATGGGTGGTTGATGGTCAGCACAGACTCGAAGGGCCTGTTTCAGTGCTGTATCTCTAAATAAAAATAAACTGCTCTTTTTGTGCATAGAACCACCCAACAGTTTTTCCTAGAGTGGATTAGGCTGAAAAGAAATATTTAGTTAAAAAAAAAGCTTTATTCATTTTTATTTCTGTAAATAAATATTTCTTTTCAGTCTCCATATTTCTGCAGGCCACAAATTAGTAAATTTATCGAATTCAATTCCATAACTAATTAATAGAATGACTAAACTGAGGAGAAACAAATCAAAGATGGACGAAATGCAATCCCTCTTGTTAGACATGATTTCCAATATATAAAGCAGCTTCCATGTCAGCTAGTCACAACCACGTAAGCATAGTGGGAATTTTAGCTTTGGCAGAAGCTGGGTGGAATGGGAGTTCTCATGGAATGGCTCTAATTGATGCTCCGTTCACACCCTTGCAGCAGGTTTCACTCAGCTGTTTTTGCTGATGGCTGAGGTTGTGACGAAACATAGGTATAATAGGCTTAATTAGGTAGAATTTAGATATAGTTAATATATTATACCTTTCAGAATTAGAGATTGAATAAATAGTCAGTTTTCAAGACTCACTGCCATTCCCCTTTAAGAAGGTAGAGTTAAAAATTTCGAGGACTTTCAAGGCCCTTGTTACAACAGAATGTGAACCAGAAACAACTTTTAAGTTGGAAAATCCATTTCAGCATTTCTGTTGCCAGGGACTTGGAGGATAAACGCCCATTGAAACATCCTGTGTGACAATTGTAAGAGGTAGCAATAAACTTAACAAAGTGATTATTGACAACGCAGCCGGCAGCTGACGTCATCAGACTGCGCCAATGTGCACACATGAGCAGACAGGCTCCTGCACTGCGTTCCTCATTGCCAGGACTGGTTGGCGCATGTGCAGATAGCGTCATCGCGTAACGCGGGCAGAGAGCAGAGGTGGGGGAAGTGGGGAGAGGGCGGCCGAAGACCTTGGTGGTGGTGGGTGAGCTTTCTTCCATCCCCCTTCTCCCCCAGGCCTGCTTGCTTCCCCCCACCCCGCTCACTTGCTGTCCTCCCCGCTTGCTTCCCCCCCGAGCTCGCTTCCCCGCTTGCTTCCCCCGCAACTCACTTCCCTCCCCAGTCGCTTCCCCCCCCATCCCTCCCGCCGCTCGCTCACTCCCTCCCTGGCCCGCTCGCTCACTCCCTCAGGCCATTGTGTGCTGCCATGTGTTTCAGTTGCCTTTGTGTGATTATTTGAGCAGTGCCATCTTTAGTTCTGGCAGCCGCCTGAACGTTGCAGATTGTGACGTTTTTGTGGCACAGGCTGCATTTGCACATGTGCCACTGCAGCACCACCTGGTGGTTGTGTTGTCAGCAAACACAGACTAAATCTAATTAATAGTGTTGGTAAAATGCAGATAGATCGACTCAAAACGTTGCTACAAGGTACCATAAAAACACAATTATAAATAATAAAATAATAAATGGAATAGTACTTATAGGAACAGATGTCAAGTAAACACAATCATAAACATATTGACCAGATAAATGCTCACGACTTCAAGAGCAGGGGAATTCCAGCAAAAACATTAAGTGGAGGTGTTAGTTAATGATACTACCATATATGGATTTCAAGAGCAGGAAAAACACACAGAAAGGTAACACCTATGTGCTAAAATGTCAGATGATACCTTAGAAACAGTATAAACATGAGAGTTTCTGAAGCAAAAATTAGAAGTATGGCTTACTCGGGGAATTTAAGGTAAACGTTTACTTTAAATTTTGATGGATATTCCAAGATATTTTGCTGTAACATTAGTAGGGTTAAACTTTTGGATTCTACTTAAGAACTAAGATTATGTGTTACATCTCTTAGTATTATTTGATATTGTGATATACTTATCCACTTAAAAGTGTATTGCATGTTCAATTCTTTAATAAATATATAAAAGTTAATAAATCATCTCATGTAGCATTCTGTTTACAACTACAAGAACCCCCTCTCTGTGTCTCTTTAAGTGGAGAGATATGTATTGAAGAGAGTTTCCCAGACCCTTATAATATCTGGGATATTTATGACTTAGCCATAATTATTAAAATACGTTATCTGAAAGATTATAATATTCTTTGTTAGTTTTCTTTCTTTGAGGGAAAACTAGTTCAATTCTTTGGACCCAAATAAGAATTTGTCTGGTTTGAACTTAATTAAAGGAGATTCAAAGGGATATATACATGATTTGATTTAGTCCCTATAAGGGATTAAAGTCATAAATCACTTCAAGGTGCCTGCCTAATCCATCTGCAAGCCTCATTCATACATGCTAATAGAGGTCCTGAGGCATACAGAGGACCCCAAATGCATTTTAACAGTGTAGCAAAGGGGGTTTCCATAGCAGATGCCAATTCAGTAAAACCTGTCAGAGAAATACAGATCCCTATAAGATATGTATAAATTTGTGGGGCTAGGAGTGCAGGCAGCTTGCTGACATGATGTTAACAAGACCCAGTAGCTAATTTCAGTCTGGTCTCCCATGAAGACCCCTAGCAGCCATGTACTGTCAGCCTCCCACCCTGGAGTTAAAATTCCCCCTCATGCATCAGCATTGACAGTTCATTCCTTACTTTTCTATCTAATTAAAAGTTTTGAATGGGCATTACACCTTACTGTAAATCTTCATTGCTCACTTCAAGTAATTCTGTAACATGAAAAATCTTCTTTCACACTATTCCAATTAACCATCTGTCTGATAAGTTCACCAAATCTTATTTGACAAGTAGAAAAAACTGCCAATCATGAATCAACCGATCAAATCTTACAAAATTTTGTCAGTCTGGAAACAAGCGAATACTGACACAACAACATCACTCAAAATATTTTCCCAACTTATTTTCAGTGGCCGTGTTGGTTTTCAACCTCCTGTCTAGACAGATCCTACAATGATTAAGTAGGTTTAATAAATTCATGATCCCGGCATACAGCAGTGTGCAAAAGGAGCATATGGGTGTGGGTGAAGGGATTTTAACTGGGAATGATATTCGGGTGGGCGGCAGTGAGCATCAAAGCCTTGCTGTTGGCATCAATTTGAGGCCCAGGCTATTTCCATCCTGCCTCCGGCTGCCCACCCAAAAGAGGTAGCTGGCTGGCGGCCAACTGGTTAAATTGTGCGGCCCAGAGGCTGGAAGGGAATTTCAGCAGAGTCTTGGAGAGGAGAGTCCATGGAAGCAGAGGCTGAGAATGTTTTTGTGGGAGCTGGAGGAGCACTCCTGATCCTTCTGGTCCCACAAAGGAAGGTTTGCCACTTACGTTTTGTGGCCCTTTCAGTTGTTAGACCAGTTTTCACTGAGCAGTGTGTCCCATTCAGACCAAGGTATGGGTCTTAATGATATAATTTAACCCAAATTTACATACATGCATGAGGGTCCTTCTGGATTTAAAATCCTGATGGAAGGGGAACAGATAAGACAATTGACCCAGTCATTTTTAACTGCCCTCCACCTGCCTGATTAGAATCTCCTCTTGCCCTACTGCCATTTGGTTGCTGACTTTGTCATATCTGACAAAATTTTCGATCTGTTAAAATGCTGGGGAAAACTTATGTCCAGTGCTTCAGTGTAAATAAAGGTACATGTCTGTACAGCTCCTTTGCAATGTCTGTACCTTGAAAACTATGCTCGTCATTATAAGAACATAAGAAATAGGAACAGGAGTAGGCCATACAGCCCCTCGAGCCTGTTCTGTCATTCAATAAGGTAATCTACCTCAACTGCACTTTTATGCCCTTGATCCCCCTTGAATCGATTAGTGTCCAACTTGATGAACTTGTCAGCCATTCTCTGCCCTTGATCTCATCCACATTCTCCCTCCCAATAGAAGTGTAGTGAATTTGAATTCATTCAATCCCTCCCTCTCCATTTCAAGCCCCAGACTACACTTCTTCAAGGGGTTTTGGGGCTCAGACGTCAAGAATGAACACTTGTTTCAGATATTGGAGGGCTGCCAGTGGCCATGAAATCACACAACAGCAAAAGTGGTTGCCTTGAAGAAAGGGTAATAGAAAGGGGGAAGGGAAGGAATTGAAAAATTCTACAGTACATTATGAGGATAGGCTTAACAGGA
Organism: Heterodontus francisci; assembly: GCF_036365525.1. NCBI lineage: Eukaryota > Metazoa > Chordata > Chondrichthyes > Heterodontiformes > Heterodontidae > Heterodontus > Heterodontus francisci. The sequence goes on along the minus strand of NC_090374.1, from coordinate 161,317,399 downwards.
ATTTATCATACAAATGCAGAAGATAAGCATTGCTAAATTATATTGATGTAGGACCCACAATTTAGATCAAACAGTTGAATAAATCAAAGTAGGGAACATTGAGGATGAAACTCCTCTTAGCACACAGATAATGTTTTAATTAAGAGTGAAATGTGTGCCCAATTTATTTAATGTACTTTCAGCAACACAAAACTATTGTATTTTCTGGAATGTTGGGTGCATTAGGTACATGAAGTAAAAAGAAATAAATACTTGCATTTCATAACCCAAAGTGTTTTACACCCAATGAAGCACTTTTAAAGTGTTGGCACTGTTTTAATGTAAAAAACACAGCAACAAATCTGTGTGCAGCCAGCTCCCATTAAAAGCTATGATATAATGACCAGATAATATTTTTGGTGATGAGGGATAAATATTGGCCAGGACATTGGAAGGACTCACCTTCTCTTTTCAAATAGTGTCCTGGAATCTTTTACTTCCTCCTGAGAAGGCAGACCTGGCCTGGATTTAGCGCCTAATCTGAAAGACAGTACCTTTGACAGTGCAGCACTCCCTCAGTGGCCACTAAGTATCAGTCTAGATTTTATGCTCAAGCCTTTGGAGTAGGACCTAAGGCCATAGTCTTCTACGTTAGAGGCAAGAGTGCTACAGCTGAACCATGGCTGACACCAAATGCAAGTGTAACTTAGTTTCTAATCGGAAAGCACCTGTAAATAGGCTTCTCGACTAACTATAATGATAATTGATATAAATTTGACTTAGGGTACAGCCTCTATGGAACATAGGGGAATGTCACTAATGCCCAGAGAATAAAACGAGTTTAGGAGGCTATTATTCAAATTTGTATTCACTCCTATTCAATATCCCCTACCTTTTTCTCCTCTAGCTCTTCCTGCTGTACCATTTCTTGTGCCTTGTCATCTTCCTCAAACATACATGTGCTTTTTTAATGGCCACTACTAATGTTCTGACAACTCTCTCTGGGCATATTGTAGATCACTTCTGGTATAGTTCATAATTGATCACAGCAAATATCTACTTGAATATGTTCCTGCCTTTCAAATGTGCATAGTTGCATACTGAGTGATGGGTGGGGGATGGAATGCAGGGAGAGTTGTAACATGTAATCTTCTACCCTTGACAGGTTACTCTACAGTTCAAACATAAGAATTAGAAGAAATAAGGAGACAACACTAAAGCTCAAATTAAACACTGACGTTTTTACTAGGTTTGGTAGAAATACCAGTTAGCAATACATTTCACCTGTTACTCACAAATACATTACAAGAGATTAGTCATACAATCACCCAGGGAATGGTCACCTTCGTTGATTGTCCTCTTCAGCAACTGACAAAGTTACTCAGCTATCGCACCAAAGCATTCTGTACAATAATCTTTATAGCTTTCTTTCTAAGGTGGGCATGGATATTTTGTTGACAGGTGTACAGTCATATCAAAATCCACCTTAAGCTACAATGTCCAAAGAAAGGTTGGATTCTTTGTTTAAACTATGGTGTTAAATCCCACCTTGACAAGTTCCATGTTTCTTAAATCTTTTTTCAATAAAGCTTATTTGTGAAATTAATGGGTTTGCATTTCAAAAGAAGACAAATCCTGACATCATCAATTAACGTCAGCTTGTGTCACCTTCTTGCAGCCTCCAAATAAACTTTACACCACTTAAATCAGCTGAATCTCTTTGTTGAGTTTTATAAGACCCTGGATCTGTCATCTTGTCTGCAAATTCTTTCTGTCCCATTTCATTTCTTATCAGACTTATCAAAACATAGAATTTCACTAAGGTTCTAATTTTGCAGCAAAGCAAAACACAGCTTTGAAGTATGATTGTTTGTTGGTTTCAGCCCTATTTCATGGCCCTTGGGCCTCTCGGCCAGATATGTCATTGCCTAAAAGTATTGTTTTCCATCACAGTCCAGTGTTTTTGTTTATCTGTCAAAAAGCAGCCAACAGCTTTTAGCGGGTTACTTTATTTTGAAAAGCCTTTCAGCATTTCGTATTTAATTTAAACTATCTGTGCTCCTGGGTTAGGTAGCCTCGCAAGTCTCAACCACAAGTTTCAATTAAAATATTATTACCATTTCTGACAGTCCACCCTCAATGGCTGTGCACCCAAAAAGTATGGGTAACAGGCACTCATCCAGAGGTATCCTTATCCTTGTCTTCTGCAGTAGCTTAATCCATTCTTGCTGCTTTTTCTCACCTGTTGACATAGCAGGTTATCATTAATATGTACAGTACAATCACCAGTTAAAGAATGACCAGAAAATGGGAGATTATCCTTATCCATAGTGGATCATGATATTCATATCGATAGCCCACCAGGACAAATCATCCCCAACCTTGGGTAATTCTTACTTCATTTTATGATTCCATTGAGCCAGAATATAATAGTGCTTCTGAGACTGATTGTTATGCTTCATTAATTCTACCAGGTGCTCAGGCAAGTGTGGTATGTTACACTGAAAATTAGTAACGTATTTGTGCTACTGTTCTTTTAACGTATCCTCTACATCAATACCTACTTACTAATGTGAATATATATTTAACAACACACACGCTTCAATCATTACAGATTGGACCGAGGTAGAACAAAATGTTCCTGTCACAATAGGACAAGTCAGATTATTGTATTGATATTCCTGGTGCATAGCGGCGACACAATATTCACCTCTCCCTCTGTATGATGATCTTACGGGGCACTGCCACCTTTATGGGCCAATTCCATTTGATGTGATTCCAATTAAACCCACAAGCTGGAGCTGCATGTTCAGCTACATCGTAGGGGCAGACAAACATGTCCCAAACTCAAGTACACCCCGTAAGGTCTGGGACTGCCCACGTAATCTCACCTACCCGGGGTCACATACCCTGGCGGTTCATCATATTCCACTAAATGGTTCCTCTTACGTATACCACTGTTTTCCACATGAAACAGGGACTAGGGGCTGCACTCATATGCAAGACAGGATAACACAACACCAATCCCAGCAGGATAAAAACCTTCTATTCCGGTCAATTGCACTCATGTCTTACCGGGTATACTTGTACTAATCTCCTGGCCTGACACATAATCAAATTGAGTTGGTTGGTGGATATGGTCCTCAAATGTCAATTAGTAACCCACGAGGGAAGCCTTCCCTTGACAATGCATTGTAGCTTTGCCTGGCCTGTTCCACAAACCAAGGTCCATATGTTACACACGCATCATTTTGCAGGGCCTGTATGTATATAGTCATGACGTGACCCTCCTACAATTCTCCCTGTTTTAAAGTATTCATTTCATTCAAAAGGTTCCTTAAGCAATCTCTCATCATCTTTACTGAACTTTCTAAAGTGACTAAATCAAGCGTATTAACTAGGGAAGTACCGCTATTGAGGATAGTGGCAACATCAATCAACAAGCTACACTGTCTTCTGATGTGTCTCTCCTCACTGTTGTTTTCCTCAGCATTCTTAATCGACTCAGTGTCATTTAATTTAGAGGTAGAATTAAACCCATGATGATCCTGGAAGTCATTGTGGTACAGAGCCTCCAGATCTGTCTCTGCTAGTGTGTCACTGGTTCTTTTCCAAAATTCCTCAATCAATTTGTGTATCAAACTTTCATGCAATTGTGCAGTTTTATGTTTACACCATTCCAGTAACTTTAACTTCACAAACGGCCTTTACAGTGCAGATGCTTAATCCTTTAATGTCCATTTACTTTAAGTTAAATGTGGTTTTGCTGCAGGACTGGCTACATATATGAGGGGAGTAATCTGGCCCCTTTGATTCTTGACTGCATATATTCATCAAAATCAAGTGCAATACCTCATCCCATTTGGTCGGGTTGTTGTTCAGTTGCTTACTTAAAGTCAATTTCAGGATATGATTCATTTGTTCCACAATTCCTGATGATTGTGGGTTGTGGGCCCACATTCCATTTTTTGTCAATGCCTAACAATTTGCAATTTGCACCACTTAGCCCCATAAAGTGAATCCCTAGATCTGATTCAACCATACTTCCCTGACTAGTGTCTTTGCAGTTCTCAATGCAGTGGCTGACTTGCCAGGAAAAGCTTCCACCCATTAGGTGGACAGCAGACAATATTTACCATCTTTCTTAGTAGCGGGAAAGGATCCGATAAAATCAATTTGGACACTTTGCAACAGTTTCTCTGACTGACAGGTGTGGCCTAGAGGAGCCTTCTACTTGTGTGGGTAAGGGTTATTCGCAGCACAAATCAACATCCCACTACCTTTACCTGTTTCCATGTCGCTTCCGGTCCAGGGTATCCAGGCCCAGGACTTCTGTATGCAAACTGGATAAACTCTTCCTAGTATCTCTCTGGAACTACACTTTTGTCTCGCTTAAACAGCATTCCATTTCTGATTTCTATCCCGATGCTGTACAATCCTATATATTTACCTTTCTGCTTTTACTTAATGATTGTTCACAAGACAACATCCTTTAATTAAATAGTTTTAAGATTAGGTGGAAAGGCTGTCATAACCAGCTCCAATGAGGTGGCTGTAACCACCCCTGACTCGTAGGGAACCCTGTGTGATCTCTTTTCGGAACCTTCCAGTTCTAATTCATCAGCTTTGTGATTACCCTCCCAGCATTGTTCAGTTTTAGAATAAGCTTTAACTTTATAGATGTAATACTCAAGATCCCTGCTACACCTCCAATATGGGGCCAAACCAAGGGTTTTCCATTGTCATGCACAGAAGGAGCCATGAGAAAATAAACAATGAAATGGAAGGATTATGAATTTTAAAAAGTCAACAGTTAAACCCACAACAACATGAACACGGGTACCACAGTCAAAATGGAGTAGTGGTCATGTGACACCTCCTGTACTGGAAATCAACAAACTTGTCGACAAGGATGGAACTCATTAACCTTGTCTGAAATAGCTCTGGGGAGAACCCCTTTGAAATTGGAAAGAGCACTATTGCCCCCTTATCGACATGAATAGACTAACAAAGGATTCTGGAGGCAGATGGACTAACAGCCAAATCCAAAATTGAGAAGTCGTCAAATAGCACCGTATTAGCAGAATGGTTCTCCCTTCAGACATCATGGTCTCCACATCCTGGTCCATTGTGTGGTTACATTAGGGGAGCAGGCCATGTGTCTCTGAACAGAAACTCTGATGTGAGAAATTTTTACCTTAAAAAGGTAACCCTCTGGAGCAAGAGAGGGAGATCAAGCCAACATCTTCAGTAAGCAGTCCAGCTAGGGGCTGTGAAAGAGATCCACCCAAGCAAGGAAGAGGCCGGCTGCTAATTCTACTTGCTGTAACTGAGAAATTAAAGTGACCAACATCTCCAGTCTGAAGTTTTAACCACCAGAAAATCTACAACACCTCAATAAGTTCAAGACTACAAACACCCAGGCCTGCACCTTTAGAAGAGATTGTCCTGTTGAGAAAATTCATCAGGTTTACTGTAAACCACAGTTACCTCACTTTGAACTTTGAACAACTTATCCTTTTCCTCTCTATCTAGCTATTCTTGTGCATTTGCGTGTGAGTGAATGTATGGGTGGGTGAGGTTGCGACGATTTCGGGAATTGTGTAAAAATGAATAGATATCTTTTTTAACTTATGAGAAAACCTGTCATTTGTCTGTTTATTTGACCCAAAAGACACTCAGGGGCTAACGCAGCATTTTAACAATACACGATTGCGGTCAGTTGAGAGGTGAACAATGGGAACTACCCATACTCCTTTCCACCTCTCTGTAACACCCTCCTCTGACTTGAACCCTCATCTGTCCCAAACCACTAAGTATTCAGTGCATGAATTGCACGTAAAATGGAATCAGATCATATAGTTTAGGGAGGGGGAAATTCAATTGGGTGTGTAGCTACATACGTAACAGCAACCAATTCAGTCTGTTGGGCACTGAGGGTATTGGGCAAGTTCTACCTCCTTCTGGGGGTCACAATTTCCACAACCCATTTTTCTTTTCCCCTCTGCCACAAAGCTCGAACCATCCACATAGATGTCTCACACTTCTGGATGTATTCCTGATTTAAAACCTCCCTCGGTTTCCCAACCACCTTCAACAGTACATGTATGCGGCTCTCCCTGATAAATAAAACTAGCTGCTAACTTAGGATCTTCTAGTTTCTCCACCCTGAGATTCCGTCCTTCCAATATGAAGTCTCTCTGGTGACTCCTTACTCCTTTCATCCAATGACAACAAATTGGGGTATGATGAGTGAATAATGTGAGGGGCTAAATATCAGCAAACAACCTGAAGTGTTTTACAACCCAAAAGGTCACTAACAGATGTTGTTCGCAGATGGAATATCCTTTCTCTATATCTGATAGGACCTGGAAAGAACAGGCCGCGAGCCTGAGGTGGCCATGTAGCTCCTGCACAATAACTGTGCTTGGGCTGGCATCAGTTGCTGCAGCTTCCAGATAAAAGCTTTTGTCAGGGTCCACTGCTCCTAATATAAAAGAAGAATACTGCAGATGTTGGAAATCTGAAATAAAAACAAACTTTTTCCCCGGGTGGAGCAAGAAATGCTGGAAATACTCAGCAGGTCTGGCAGCAGTTGTAGAGAGACAAGCAGAGTTAACTTTTCCGGTCAGTGACCCTTTATCAGAACTGGCAAATGTTAGGAATGTAATAGGTTTTAAGCAAATAAGGCGTGGGTGGGGCAAGAGATAACTAAAGGCAAGGTGTTGATAGGACAGAGGGTCACAGAGAATAACTGACCAGAAGGTCATGGAGCAAAGGCCAATGGTATGTTAATAGTGTGCTGAAAGACAAAGCATTAGTTCAGAGAGGGTGTTAATTGACAGAAAAATGAACAGCCCTGGCCCAAAGCACAAACATGAAAAAAAAACAATGGGTAAGCACATGGTAAAAAAATGAACGATGAAACAAACTAAAATAAAATAAACAAATAAAAAAATAATAAAAAATAAAAATTAACTAAAAATAAAAAGGGGGCCCGTCATGCTCTGAAATTATTGAACTCAATGTTTAGTCCAGCAGGCTGCAGCATGCCTAATCGGTAAATGAGATGCTGTTCTTCGAACTTGCGTTGATGTTCACTGGAACACTGCAGCAAGCCCAGGACAGATATGTGGGCATGAGAGCGGGTGGGGGGGTGGGTGGGGTATTGAAATGTCAAGCGACCAGAAGCTTGGAATCATGCTTTCGGACTGAGCAGAGGTGTTCTGCAAAGCGGTCACACAATCTACGTTTGGTCTCCCAATGTAGAGCAGACCACATTGAGAGCAGCAAATACAGTACAGTAAATTGAAAGAAGTACAAGTAAATCACTACTTCACCTGAAAGGAGTGTTTGGGGCCTTAGATAGTGAGGAGAGAGGAGGTAACAGGGCAGATATTACACCTCCTGCAAGTGCATGGGAAGGTAGAAGCGGGCTGTCCGGGTTTGTGGGACTATGAGGTTGGAAGCTGTAGAGGGAAGATCTCCAGAGGAGATGAGGTCAGTGACAGTCCTGTGGACAGTAGCTTGATGTTCGGTGGTGGGGTAATGGTCCAGGGGAAGTAGAAGAAATGTCTGACAGTTGGCGTTGAACCTCTGCAAGGTCGAGGCCGTTGTGCCTGACACCAACAGCACCACTCTTGTCTGCAGGTTTGATGAATTTGTAGGGGTTAGACCTGAGAGAACGGAGTGCAGCAAGTTCAGAGGGGGACAGGTTAGTGTGAGTGAGGGGGGCAGAGAAATTGAGACAGCCGATGTCTCACCGACAGTTTTCAATGAAAAGGTCAAGAGTGGGTAAGAGGCCAGAGGGAGGGGTCCAGGTGGAGGGAGAATGCTGGAGGTGGGTAAGTGGGTCTGCTGGTCGGGGGGAGGACACCTGATCAAAGGAGTGAGCCCGCAGGCGAAGGTGACGGAAGAAGAGCTCAACGTCATGCTGAGCACGAAATTCATTGAGGCGGTATAAGCAGATAAAACTGAATCCTTTGCCGAGTACAGAACATTCAGCGTCAGAGAGGGGAAGATCAGAGGGTATAGTGAATACACGGCAAGGGGTGAGATCGGAAGGGATGGTGTCAGAGGAAAGTGAAGGGGAAGAAGGGCCAGGAGGGGCATTAGTCCCCATCATCTGCTGGAGCATACGTTCCTTAACACATCTGGAGATCTTCCCTCTACAGCTTCCAACTTCATAGTCCCGCATCCCCAGACAGCCCACTTCTACCTCCTTCCTAAAACAGGACTGTCCTGGCAGACCCATACAATCGCAGGAGGTGTAATACCTGCCCTGTTACCTCCTCTCTCCTCATTATCCAAGGCCCCAAACACTCCTTTCAGGTGAAGCAGTGATTTACTTGTACTTCTTTCAATTTAGTATACTGTATTTGCTGCTCACAGTGTGGTCTGCTCTACATTGGGGAGACCAAAAGCAGATTGTGTGACCGCTTTGCAGAACACCTCCACTCAGTCTGAAAGCATGACTCCAAACTTCTGGTCGCTTGCCATTTCAATACCGCCCCCCCCCCCCCACCCCCCACCCCTGCTCTCATGCCCACATATCTGTCCTGGGCTTGCTGCAGTGTTCCAATGAACATCAACGCAAGCTCAAGGAACAACATCTCATTTACCGATTAGGCACGCTACAACCTGACGGACTAAACAGTGAGTTCAATAATTTCAGAGCATGATGGGCCCCCCTTTTTTATTTTTAGTGATATTTTAAAAATTATTTTTTGTTTATTTGTTTTATTTTAGTTTGTTTCATCGTTCATTTTTTTACCATTTGCCTACCCATTGTTTTTTCATGTTTCTGCTTTGGGCCAGGGCTGTTCATTTTTCTGTCAATTAACACCCTCTCTGCACTAATGCTGTGTCTTTCAGTGTACCATTAGCATACCGTTTGCCTTTGCTCCATGACCTTCTGGTCAGTTAGTCTCTGTGACCCTCTGTCCTATCAACACCTTGCCTTTAGTTATCTCTTGCCCCACCCCCGCTTTATTTGCTTAAAACCTATTACATTTCTAACATTTGTCAGTTCTGATGAAGGGTCACTGACCTGAAAAGTTAACTTTGCTTCTCTCTCCACAGATGCTGCCAGACCTGCTGAGTATTTCCAGCATTTCTTGTTTTTTTTCCATTGCTCCTAAGGCTGGGCAGTCTATGGATCCTTTTTAATTGCATCAATGCTTCCTCTCACATCTCATCCTATTCCCACTCTACTCCTTTCTTTAGTTGTCTCAGCAAATGTGCCACTGTGCAGCATATACCTGCTGTATCCTGTCAGGAACAAAATATTATCTAAGCACAGATAGTGACCCTGGGCAGGGTAGTTCTTTGACATTTTACATTTTGCTTCGTCTATGGTCCTTTCCCCAGGTCTAATCGTCAATCTGAGAAACTGCACTCCTTCTTTGCCCTATTTGAGCTTTCTCTGATTTATTTTTTAAGCCTGCTGCCTTCTGCAATTCTAACAATTCCTGTAGCAATGAAATCTTTTTCTTGACAATTATATCTGCAGACAACACTTTTAGTCGATATAACTTCTTTGTAGAGTTCAAAGAATTCTGACAGTTAATTGTATGTTGCAGATTACCTAAGACATAGCATAGAAAATTGAAAGAGTATGAAAGTTACTACAAGAGAAACCACATTTCAATATACTCTGAATAATCCTTACAAGTACAACTCTGAAGAATTGAAAGGCCCATTAATAATATGAACACACATAATCAGATACCTTGCACCCTGCTACAGTGCAAATGCATTATTTAGCAAGTTCTATGATTTTCAGGGGACTAGAATGTAAATGCTGGTGTGATCAGTCTCATCCACAGAACACATTACACTGCCTGACAGCTAACTGTCAACTACATTATCAAACATACCAGCCCTGTCTGGTAGAACAGATATAGCAGAAAGTACCCAAATGACCTAGCAAGCTATCTAGTGCAGCAATTAAAAGAATGCACCCTTGGCAGATAGTTCTGCAAAATACCTTTTATTTAATTTAGAGATTGATTTCTCACCCACACCCAAAGAGACTAGAACACTCAGTTTATTGATACACAATTAGACACTGCTTATATAACTTTCTTTCTTTCTTTTTTCTTTTGGGCCTCCTTATCTCGAGAGACAATGGATATGCGCCTGGAGGTGGTCAGTGGTTTGTGAAGCAGCGCCTGGAGTGGCTATAAAGGCCAATTCTGGAGTGACAGGCTCTTCCACAGGTGCTGCAGAGAAATTTGTTTGTTGGGGCTGTTGCACAGTTGGCTCTCCCCTTATATAACTTATGCTTAAGTTAATTGTGGAGCCACAAATTGAATTTAGAAATGAAAACATGTCCTTGAAAATATTACAGCACGATTACTTATTGAGTAATTAAACGTGGTTTACAGTGGATTTTTAATTACAAGCTGCTTGCCAGCAGTATATTCTGAAAACACTGAAGTTTATTTTAATAGGTCACTGTTAACATGTTAGGCAGTTTGCAGATAGACTCAGATTCGGGGACTACCGGGGGCGGGGTTGACAGTGGGTGGTGGTTGCCAGCGGGGGTGGGGGGGTGGTGTGGAATCTTCTAGTGGAAGCCATTGCTGTCATTGCATTAGGGTGACATTTGCAATGCTGCTTTCTTTGCTTCGAAAACAAATTGGCGCTTTATGTTTTGCTTATCAAGACAAGGAAATCTCATGCTCCGAAATGAGACACTTAGTCATTGCTGGCACTCAGTGACAGTAATCAAGCACCACCAGTTTAAATATAGCATGGGCTAGATGTAAAGTTCTGCCCTAACAGTATACTTTAGTCCCAGTCTCATAAAAGCAACTCCAACTGCAGCAGTATGACATTTTTATTGTTGTCACACTAGCTACACTTGTGGCTGCTCCATGTTAGTGCAAATCAATAACAAATTAGAAATAGTTCTATGCTGTGTTTCCAAACATAGGAATTGGGTTGCGACTGCCCAAACTCATTTAGTGTTCAGTTTCTTTTCGAAGATCTAGCCATGTTGCAGCTCATACATGCATCACATGGGGGTAAAGATTTCCTCAGTGCATTAACTGTAGCAAAACATAAATCTCTTCTTTATATGCAGTGCTAGTGCACATAGGAAACCTTCCCCCCCCCCATTATGTGCAATGGAGTCATGTGGGAAGGATGTTCACGGATTTGATCCCTCATGCTTGTTGAACTGGCTAATCTCAGCCAGGAAGCAGTGGAAGCACCTCAGTCTTAAGGAGGGAAAAAAATCAACTCAGATTCCTGCTCCTCATCAGTATACATCGATCCCTGCTAAATGGCGCATGTGTGTGGCATTGGGATTATGCTTGGTGATGGCATGTAATGGCATGATAACAGCATGCTGTGATACCATGCAAGTTACTGTGTTTAAACAAAAACTTTAATATCTTTTCCTCCCTCTTTCTCAACTTCCTCTTGTCATTTTGCTCAAACCTAAAGGGAATATCCAACAAAAGCTTTGGAATCATCATTTAATATAATAGCTTGTGTGTGTGTGTGTGTGTTTGTGATTAAGATAATTATATGAATTTTAAAAGGCTTAAAATCACTGCAAAAAGAATCAATGTAATTATACTGTAGCAAAGATTACAATTGACTGTCGCAGAACAAGTTGATTATTTACTATCATTTTACTTTTCTCTTTCTCTCTGCTACATCATTTATTTTTCTCATTTAAATGTGCAAGTAATTCTAAATGCATTCATGAGATAATTTGATTTAGTAAATTGTATGAGTAAGATGCAACCAAGGAGGTTTGAATGATTCCAGTTCACTAAAGCAATAACTTGGTAAACAGATCAGATATTTTACATGAATAAAGTTAAAGGGGACGAGAAGAAAAACAATTTGCATTTATATAGTGCTGTTAATATAGAAAGATATTCCAAGGAACTTCATGGAAGTGTCATCAACCAAAAATGAACACTGAGCCAACAAAGAATATAGTAGGGAGGGCTAACCAAATGCTTGGGCAAAGATCTAGGTATACAGGAGGCAATGGAGATCGGAAGGCAGAAATAGAAAAGGAAAGGTTTGATTTCATATTGTGCCTTTCATGAACTCAGGACATCCCAAAACACTTTACAGTTAATGAAGTACTGTTGAAATGTAGCCACTGCTGTAACGTAGGAATCATGGCATTTAATTTGCACACAGCAAGCTCCTACAAACAGCAATGTGATAATAAACAGTTAATCACATCTTATAATGTTGATTGAGGGATAAATATTGGCCAGGAAACCAGGGATAATTCCCCTGCTCTTCTTAAAAATAGTGCTATGGGATCTTTTATGTCCACCTGAGAAGGTAAATGATTTAATGTCTCAACTAACAAATGACACCTCTGACAGTGCAGCACTCAATCACTACTTCACTGTTTTGTGCTCCAGTCTCTGAAGTAAGACTAAGAAGAGGTGTTAAGCAAGTAAATTCATATCGTGCCAAGGTGCTTCACAAAAATTTTATCAAGCAAAATTTGGCACTGAGACACATAAGGAGATATTTGGACAGCTGACAAAAAGCTTGGGACCGAGTTCCAAGATTTTGAGCCAGTGACGATAAAGGAATGGCAATATAGTTCCAAGTCAGGATGGTGTCTGCCTTGGAGAGGAACTTACAGGTTGTGGTGTTCCCATGTGTCTGCTCTCCTTGTTCTTCTATGTGGTAGAGGTTGTGGATTTGGAAGGTGCTATCAAAGGAGCCTTGGCAAGTTGCTGCAGTGCATCTTGTAGATGGTACACATTGCTGTCACTGTGCATTGGTGGTGGAGGAAGTGAATGTTTAAGGTGGCGTATGGGAGGGATGGTAATCAAGCAGGCTGCTTTGTCCTGGATGGTGTTGAGCTGTGAGTGTTGATGGAGCTGCACCTATCCAGGCAAAAGGGGATTAATCCAATTCTTGTTGCATGCAGTTACGGACCTGCTTCATTAACTGAGGAATTGTGAATGGTACTGAACACTGTATAATCATCAGTGAACATCCCCACTTCCAACCTTATGTTGGAGGGAAGGTCATTGATGAAGCAGCTCAAGATGGTTAGGTCTAGGCGATATCCTGGGGCTGAGATGATTACCCGCAACAAGAATTGGACAACATTCAGGCTTGAGCATGTGCCACACAAGTGATGGATAATAACCGTTTAACCATCTCCCCTTGACATTCAACATTCAATGATATTACCATTGTCGATTCCTCCACCATCAACATCCTGAGTATTACCATTGACCAGACTAGCCATATAAATACTGTGACAACCATCTTCCTTTGCACTTGGTATGACTCCAACCAGTGGAGAGCCGTAACCTTGATTCCTATTGACTTAAATTTTTGCTAAAGCTCCTTGATGCCACATCTGGTCAAATGCTGCCTTGATGCCAAGGGTAGTCACTCAGACCTCACGTCTGGAGTTCAGCTCTTTTATTTATGTTTGGACCAAGGCTGTAATGAGATCTGAAGCTGAGTGCCTCTGGTGGAACCCAAATTGAGCATCAGTGAGCAGACTAGGAGCCTTTAATTCTCTACACAACATGTTGTGTGTGCTACTGATCACAGTTTTTGGAAACAAAAGCTTAGTTGGTATATTTTATATAACATAACAGATGGTGTGAATATTTGACTCTAGCATACTCCAAACAAAGGTATGGCTGTAGCACCTGTCATTTATTCACTGTTCTGCAATTGAAAAATCTGAATTAGTAACACGTTATTAGTCTCAAAAGCCCTCAGATGCAGAAGCAGCATGTGAGAAAGCTGCTGCCAGTTATAAACAATACTGCAGTGTAAGGACACAATCACTGATTCTGACTGATGAAGCACAACAACAGGATCACATCATTCATATCACATGTCTAGATGTTGCTAGGTCACATTCCAGATGCATTGATGTTCCTCCAGAGTGAACTCACTGGGTGTACAACCAGGTGAGCAGGGATCGAAGGGTTCCCTCTCAGCCTTTGCCTGGTTTAGCCATAACAGGGTTTAATTTTTAAAACACCATGTTTTTAGCTCCCCCTCAGTGTTCACTGCTCCAATTGTAAAGCAAAGAAATCAAACAGGTTTCCTTAGATTTAAACAAGAAAGGTAGAAGTTTATTAATCCTAAACTCTAATCCAGTTAATGACTACAAATATGTGACACAACCATACTAGCATGCATACGCCATAAACACCCAAGTAGAAGGAATAAAGGGGAAAAGTTTGAGGCAATATCTGGTAGTTACAGTCCTTTAAGTTCAATGTGGAGTCTTTGGTTGCTGATAAGTCTTGCAATTCGCCGGGGCTCAGTTTACACTTCAACTTGTTTTGATGTCAGAGTCTTTTCTCTCTTAAGGTGTACGTGTCTTCCGTGGGTCTGATGGCTTGGGAGAAGGTGAAAGAGACAACCAGGAGAGAAAGGCTTTCTTGTTCCAAGTTCCAGTTCAAAACCGCCTTCTGTGCCTTTCTATGTGGCACAATTCAAAAAACCCCAGGTTGCCCAGCAGGTTAGTCATGTAACTAGCTCCTTATTTGGAACAGTCTCTCCCATGAGGTTTGTGGATTGTATTATCTTAGCAGTCCCTGGAATGCTCTTCCTTATGCCTTCAATCTTTGGTGATCAAAATCCATTTCGGTTAATTGGCGCAGGGAATAGTCCTTTGTCTCCACAAGCGGTATCTCTTAGTGTGCAAAATGTCCTTCCAGCCCAGTGTCTGGTGATCTTCAAACAAGTCATTTCTTCACTCCAGCAACAGTTTAAAATCAATGTTCATATGACGCATCCAATGCCGGCCTTATGACAGAAGCACAACGCCAAATTAATAAGCCTCATTCTTGGAAGGTGGGGTCGGCATGACACTAGGGCTGTTTTTAAACGCTGTGACCAACGAGAAAGGAGGTGTATGGGGTAATAAAATAGAGGAAACCTCCAGCTCTATTGCTCAGTGCTGCCGTCTGTCTTTGGGAGGTATGGGAGGCTTGTAGAGTCTCGTAAGTAATTAAAAGACGGGGTATGATTACATCAATCGGATCCTGGCTGGATTTTAACATGTAGTCACGCATCCAATGCCTGATGCCGGCCTTATGACAGAAGCCCAACGCCAAAGGGGAGAATGCCAAGGCTGGTGGCCAATAAGTTACTTTAAGTTATTGCTCCTCCGGGCCCGATAGGAAAACTTGGGTCTTCCCTTCTCAAGGCATCCTTTCCAGTTCCCCTCAAATCATGATCCCCATTGGACAGCACCCCCCCACCCCAATGAACACTTTTATCCAGACTACTAGGGACCATTGCCGAGGGTCATCGCTGATGGCCTGCAGCCATGCGATTTCCCTCTCCTGCCCACCAGCGTCCACATTGTTCCCACCAGCTGCAGGAAGGAATCAGTGATGGGATATTGTAATGAGGCCCAAGGGTAAAAATAGGCCAAGCCTCATGCCAGTGGGTCAGAGCAAACCTTCCACTCGCTCCACCCTGCCCCACGCTTGCTTCTTCCCCCAGTTCAAATCAATGCTACTGCTGATATGTGAGTCTAAGCAGAAAGTGCAAGTGAGGCATTTTATGATGGATGGGAAGCATCACATTAGAGTTTGATGCTGTCCTCACCTGACAGTCACATCTCCAGCAGATGTCAGTGAAGTCAAGTGATAGGACGATGACTCTATATTTAAGAAGTATTTAGATAAGCACTTGAAATGCCATAGAATACAAGGCTACGGGCCAAGTGCGGGAAAATGAGATTAGATTGGATGGGTGCTTGATGGTCGTCGCAGATGCGTTGGGCCGAAAAGCCTGTTTCTGTGCTGTATAACTCTATTGCCGGAATTTTACAGTGGGCGGACGGGAGCTGAATTCCGACGTAAATGTCGGTGCTGAACCCACTTCCGCCCAGCCTGGGGATCCGTTCCGTATTTTACGGATCCCCAGGTTTTAATTGGGCCGAGGCGGGACTTCCACCCACTTGAAGGAGGAGGTCCCGCCTCAGTAAGCTGCCGGCCAATCAGCGGGCCGACAGCTCTTAGTCTCAGCAGCGCCACCAGGAGCGGTGGCCACTGCTGGGACTGCAGCCCAGCCGACCGAGGAGATCCCAAGGAGCCGGGACTGAAGGTAAGTTTGGGCTGCCTCACCAGGGGAATCGGTCATGCCCTGGTGAGGCTAGGGTGGTCGTTTGGGGGGATGGGGGGCGTCTTGGATCCTGGGGATGGGTTGGGAGGCGGGGGCGGCCCTCAATCGGGCACCGTGTGCCCGATTGCCAGGCCCCCCTTCCCCCGGCATGCAGAAAGGCCAGCAGCTATAGCTGAGCGGCCTTTCACGTCCTCGGCACACCCGCTTGCCATGGGTAAAATACCCGTGGAGGCGGGAGAGGGCCCTTAAGTGGGCGTTAAGTGGCCACTTAAGGGTCTTGATTGGCCTCGGGCGGGCGGGCGGCTTCTCACCTCCCGCCACCCCCCGCCGGACCTCCGTAAACTTGGTCAGAGGCGAAATCGGGGCGGTTAGGCCTCCTGGAGCCTGCCGCTCACTTTTACGCTGCCCCCATGCCACCATCCGACCCGCTGGGGCGGCGTAAAATTCCGGCCAATGACTCTATGACCGGGATGTAAACTCTTTGATGACATTTTAAGGGCTTACAAGAGTGGCTTTCATGGTGGGCAAGGTGACTTAATTAGGTGGGAGGTGATATTTCGACTTCCTGATGGCAGGTTCAATTTTACAGATTAAGTCAGCGGTGTTTTTGTGGTGGGTTGGGACTCATCCTGTCATACATTTGCATACCATGAATACTCATTTCATTACAATTATTTGAAATTAAATCCTACTTGCCAAACTCAGTCAGCATCACATGGAAATCTCATGGCACTCGGTTCACGTTCGTTTAAAGGTGGCATGCACCAGTTGGCTTTCTACAGTTGTGTCTGAGGTTAGTGGTTTTACTTCTTGAACTCTTTGGCACAAGGGAGGGCAATATTGGAATGAATGTTTGGTGCCAGGCTCAGGACCAGCAAGGATGATTTTTTTGAGGGAGTGGGGGTGGGGGGGGGAGAATGGTGCATTGGAGAGGGGCTGGGGAAGGTAGGGTGTGGGATGCCAGGAGGTGTGAAGGATTGAAGCCAGGGAGGGCAGAGGGGTCTTGGGTGTCTGGAACTGCGGAGGAAGGAATGGCAGAGCGTTCAGGGTGTAGTTTCTGTGGTGCTGGTGGTGGTGTTGGGGGACCTGTGTTTGAAGCAGATAATGGGCTGCGCAGCACGGCGCCCTTTCAACTCAGTGCAGTGCCCGCATTTAGTGGCCGCTGGCTCATTAGAATCCTGGCGCCAAGCCGCATCCCCCCCCCCCACTCTCACCTCTGATATTATGTGGGAAGAGGCAGGACATTCGGCACAGTGAGGAACCCTTTGCCAGCTGTGCAGCAGGTGCTGGGGCCCTATTTTAAGCACCCCAGCACCTGATTCCTGACAGCTGTCAAATAAATACTTACATGACTGCTGAAGAGTGGGGCTGCTGTCAATCTGGCAGCAAAGCAGAAAGTGCTGCAGAAATCCAGCAGGTCAGGCAGCATCTGTGGAGAGAGAAGCAGAGTTAGAAAGTTAACTCTGCTTCTCTCTCCACAGATGCTGAGTGACCCCAGCACTTTCCGCTTTGCTGCCACATACTTACCCTGCTGTGTCCCAGTGTCCTGTGAAGTTGTGATCCTCTTCTCTAACTCAAATGTAACATTCCTTCTTGTAGGCGTGCTGCACCTGGGTGAATTAATCTTAAATTTGCACATTCCCAGACGTGAGACTTAAATAGACCATAAAAGGTATTACAGAGGTTTACAGAGAACACACTGACACAAATGGGAATGCACAGGTATCACAGCAATGTAAATACGTCTTTCACTAAATGTTCCTCACTGACATGTGTGTCATTTTCTCTGTGTGAATCATGTGTGCCAGCATGTAGCGCCAATGTCACAGCCCTTTGCACCATTGGCCTTTCAGGAGAGCCAATGTATGCAATAACATCATTGCCATGCCACCATTACTCATGAGTGTCTCCATGGACTCAGTGACATGGACATTGGCTCAGTCAGCTGCTGCCTCAATGGTTTACACAGGGATGCTGCAGATGTGGACTGGTGCACAGCAGGTGAGCGAGGGTGATGTGTGACTTGCAGAGCTCATGTCGGTTCCTATGGTGCAGACATCCTTTGTCTGACTCCCACTTCTGTACATCCCTATCTCACTGCTAACGCTGTGTGCAGAGCCTGGGTGCCATCTGCCCTCCCTTGCGACTTTCATGTTGTAGATCCTCAGCGTCCTCACAGTCCGAGGAGGAATCCTGTTGACGTCTCTCCTCATCATGCCAGGCTTTGCCCCTATTGGGGGCGTAGTTGTGCAGAGCAGAAAAGAAAGGAGCTGGCCTTTTCAGCCCATAGTACAGGGCATCACCCTATTCATACAGGCATTGGAGGAACTCTTTCAGCATGCCGATCGCCTGCTCAATGGTGGCTGTTGTAGCTCAGTGGCTGGCGTTGTATCTCTCCTCTGCAGCAGTGGTGGAGTCCATCACTGGTGTCAGGAGCCATGTCTGCAAAGGATAGCCCTTATCTCCAAGAAGCCACCCCTCCATCTGAGCCAGTTCAGTGAACAGCAGTGGCAACTGGGATTGGCGCAAGACCCAGGAGTCATCGCAGCTGTCACCCATTCGCTGCAAGTATCTGCGGTGATCACATACCAGCTTCACCTAGATTGAGAGGTTTCCATTAATGGTGACATCTGCAGATGGTAGCCTGGCAGTAGGCCTGATGGT
Organism: Heterodontus francisci; assembly: GCF_036365525.1. Taxonomy (NCBI): domain Eukaryota; kingdom Metazoa; phylum Chordata; class Chondrichthyes; order Heterodontiformes; family Heterodontidae; genus Heterodontus; species Heterodontus francisci. The sequence goes on along the minus strand of NC_090374.1, from coordinate 161,298,646 downwards.
CACAGGAGTGTAGTCTATGAACATTACAACCTATGGTTCTCCAGCAATGGTGCCAGAACCAATGGCCCTCTGGGCCTGGCTATGAGAATCCGTCCTGAAGCGGAAATCCTCACTGGCCCTCCGGTGCAGGGCATTGGTGACCTCCTTGATGCAGTGGTACACTGCTGACTGTGTGACCCCACTAAGGTGGACGCCTAAAAGGCTGCAGAGGCATCAGGCTTGAGAACTGCTGCAACTATGAGGAACAAAGGCATGGGGTGTCCACAGGAGCCCATGGGCTACAGGTCATCCTTGAGCAGGGCACAGAGATCTGCCACCACCCTCTCTATATGTGCAACCTCCTCTGACACTGGTGCTCTGACATCCGATGGCATGTCATGTGGGGCCTGTAGATGTACGGCAACCGTAATGGCGGGCTCCCCTTGGGGGCTGCTGCTCACGACTGGGGGCCTCTACGTGGATCACACCTAAGTTGATATTGCCTCTGGCACATACGGATCCTCACGTGCAGAGGATTACACAATGTAGGATGAGCCCTGCATGTATTCAAAGGTTCCTAACAGGGCAGGGATTGGTGTTGACTGGTATATTAACTGCTTTCCTGGATCAACTATGTGGTGTGCCATGGCACTGCCCATCTTGGCCAACACTCAGAGTGGCACAGCATGACTGTATCAAGATCCTACCAGCTGAATCGATTGCCCCCACCATCCATAAAACCTTAACGCTCCTGCCCTTTCTGGCACCCTCCCCACACACAGGGTGCCTAGTGTGCCATTGCCCCCTCACAAGCACTGTTAACGGAGGGATGGTACACAGTCCCTCCCTTCATGCCAGCACAGTTTTCCCTCCAGTAATCCCAGACCCCCTCCCTTTCAGAATGCAGAGTGTGATCCCTGTGTATCCACTCGCCCTCCTCCCTTCCGCAATGCAGAGTGCAGCCCCTGTGTATCCCACCCCCTCCTTCTGTAATGTAGAGTGAGGACCCGGCGGCTTTTCAGATCGTGAACGGGACGGCACGTGACGGCTGCCTGTTCAATGAAAAATGTGGATGTGTCAGTGGAGAGGCAGCAAGCTGCATAATCAACAAAGGTAAGTACTCTTTACCGTATGTTGATTGTGGTGCCGCCACCATGCGGTGGGGTGGGGGGGGTGGCAGCACCGTGGTCCCACTACCGCCGGTAAAATGCGAAGGGCCCATCTCGATGTCACGGGTCGAGGCAGGCCTCTCCTCGCAGCATTTTACTGGTGCCCACGCCATGACCTGTGGCGTCGAGGGCCAATAAAATTCAGCCCAATGTATTTTTTTTTATTTGTTCCTGTGTGTGTCGCTAGCCAGACCAGCATTTATTGCCCATCCCTAGTTTCCCTTGCCAAGGTGGTGGTGAGCTGCCTTCTTGAACCACTGCAGTCCAAGTGGGGTAGGTACAACCACAGTTCTGTTCGGGAGTTCCAGGATTTTGACCCATCGACAGTGAAGTAACGGCGATATAGTTCCAAGTCAGGATGGTGTGTGGCTTGGAGGGAAACTATCTGAGGTGCATGATGGACTTAAAGGAAGGGGTCAGTACTGTCAACATTAGGGTCCTGTGGGGTCAACTGGCTGGCGGAGGGAATGGTCAAAGTCACAGGAGGTAGTGTGATGCTTAGGGGGTCAGTCCAGAGTCAGGGTCGAGTATCGGATGGAATCGAAGGGAGGAACACAGATTGGGCGAGTGCATTAAGGTGGGTGAAAGCAAAGTTATACAGATGTTTGGAAATCTGAGACAAAAACAGAAAGCACTGGAAATACTCAGCAGGTCTGGCAGCATCTGCAGAGAAAGATGCAGAGTTAACGTTTCAGGTCTGTGACCTTTCATCAGGACTGGCAAAGGTTAGAAATGTAATAGGTTTTAAGCAAGTGAAGCGGGGGTGGGGGAGGATAGTGAAGAGAACAAAAGGGAAGTTGTATGATGGGACATAGGGTAGGAGAGATTAAATGGCAAAAATATCATGGGACAAATGCAAAAGGAGTGTACAAATGGCGTGATGAAAGATAAAGTATTAGTGCACAGAGAATGTTAATGATGGTAACGATATTAGCACAGTCTATCTGATAGTTAAGGGCTGATGCAAACTGATCTGCAAAAGATTTCAGAAAGCCATATGTGAGTGAAATGAGCAGATAAGTGGCAGATGCAATTTAATTTTGTTACGTATTGAGATAATGCATTTCGGTAAAAAGAAAGGAACATACACTTAATATAAAGGTACTGAAGGAAATAGCTGAATAGAGAGATGTGGGGATTCAAAATATAATTCCCTGAAATGTGAATACCAGTAGACAAAGCCATAAAAAGGGTCACTAACATTTGGAATTTTTATAAATAAGGGCATTTAAGAAGTAATGATAAATTTATCTAAAAGAGTGGTTAGGCCACAGAGTATTGTGTGCAGTTTTCAGTGTTCCATTACAGAAACAATATTATAGCTATAAAGGGCTTTCAACATAGAAACATTAGGATTCTGCCCATGGTGAGAAACTATATTAAGATAACTGAGATACTAAGATAACTGAGATCATCATCATCATCATCATCACCCTCTATAAAAACAAAGGTGACCGCGGTGACTGCAACAACTACCGTGGAATCTCCCTGCTCAGCATAGTGGGGAAAGTCTTTGCTCGAGTCGCTCTGAACAGGCTCCAGAAGCTGGCCGAGCGCGTCTACCCTGAGGCACAGTGTGGCTTTCGTGCAGAGAGATCGACTATTGACATGCTGTTCTCCCTTCGTCAGATACAGGAGAAATGCCGTGAACAACAGATGCCCCTCTACATTGCTTTCATTGATCTCACCAAAGCCTTTGACCTCGTCAGCAGACGTGGTCTCTTCAGACTACTAGAAAAGATCGGATGTCCACCAAAGCTACTAAGTATCATCACCTCATTCCATGACAATATGAAAGGCACAATTCAACATGGTGGCTCCTCATCAGAGCCCTTTCCTATCCTGAGTGGTGTGAAACAGGGCTGTGTTCTCGCACCCACACTTTTTGGGATTTTCTTCTCCCTGCTGCTTTCACATGCGTTCAAATCCTCTGAAGAAGGAATTTTCCTCCACACAAGATCAGGGGGCAGGTTGTTCAACCTTGCCCGTCTAAGAGCGAAGTCCAAAGTACGGAAAGTCCTCATCAGAGAACTCCTCTTTGCTGACGATGCTGCTTTAACATCTCACACTGAAGAATGCCTGCAGAGTCTCATCGACAGGTTTGCGTCTGCCTGCAATGAATTTGGCCTAACCATCAGCCTCAAGAAAACGAACATCATGGGGCAGGATGTCAGAAATGCTCCATCCATCAATATTGGCGACCACGCTCTGGAAGTGGTTCAAGAGTTCACCTACCTAGGCTCAACTATCACCAGTAACCTGTCTCTAGATGCAGAAATCAACAAGCGCATGGGTAAGGCTTCCACTGCTATGTTCAGACTGGCCAAGAGAGTGTGGGAAAATGGCGCACTGACACGGAACACAAAAGTCCGAGTGTATCAGGCCTGTGTCCTCAGTACCTTGCTCTACGGCAGCGAGGCCTGGACAACGTATGCCAGCCAAGAGCGACGTCTCAATTCATTCCATCTTCGCTGCCTTCGGAGAATACTTGGCATCAGGTGGCAGGACTATATCTCCAACACAGAAGTCCTTGAAGCGGCCAACATCCCCAGCTTATACACACTACTGAGTCAGCGGCGCTTGAGATGGCTTGGCCATGTGAGCCGCATGGAAGATGGCAGGATCCCCAAAGACACATTGTACAGCGAGCTCGCCACTGGTATCAGACCCACCGGCCGTCCATGTCTCCGTTATAAAGACGTCTGCAAACGCGACATGAAATCGTGTGACATTGATCACAAGTCATGGGAGTCAGTTGCCAGCATTCGCCAGAGCTGGCGGGCAGCCATAAAGACAGGGCTAAATTGTGGCGAGTCGAAGAGACTTAGTAGTTGGCAGGAAAAAAGACAGAGGCGCAAGGGGAGAGCCAACTGTGCAACAGCCCCAACAAACAAATTTCTCTGCAGCACCTGTGGAAGAGCCTGTCACTCCAGAATTGGCCTTTATAGCCACTCCAGGCGCTGCTTCACAAACCACTGACCACCTCCAGGCGCGTATCCATTGTCTCTCGAGATAAGGAGGCCCAAAAGAGTGAAGAGTGAAGAGTGATATTAAGATAACTGAGATACTGGGATTTTTTCCACAATAACAGAAAAGCTTAAGAGGAGATGTAATAGAGATTTATAAAATTCTGAAGGGTTTTCATGGGCTGAATAAGGAATGAGAGAATAAGTGATGAGCTTTCCTGAATTTAGAATTATCATTCAGAGAATGAGAACAGAAATGAGGAGAAATTTTCACAAAGAGTCATTGGAACACAGCACAAGGTTGAGGGAAATACCAATACTCCTTTTAAGGACAATTTGGATAAATATTTGAAGCAGAGAAAGCTGCAGGATGATAGGGAGAGTTTGGGAAAGTGGCATGAGTTTTGGATTGCTCCAACAAAGCTGGCACAACCACAGTGGATTAGAAATTGGACTGCGCTATATCGTTTTACAAGTTTGCGGGAGTACTCCCCCAACTACCCAATATCTTGACCTCCCCCGCCTGTTGCAGCTCTAACGTCTTCCCGCTCCTCCAACCAGAGACTCAGTTCTGAGCTGCTATCACAAGGCAAATGGCCTGATATTCATTTTCTTCAAATGGGAGTGCTGCCTGTGGAGCCACAACAGGCACCAGTAGTACCCTTAATTGATATTAATGAGATCTAAGGCCCAATTTTGAGCCAAGTTTGGGCCCCTGTTACGCCCGAGGCTGGAGAAGTCCACTGTTAATTCAGTCCCTCTTCACAGGTCACAGCATATTTTTTCAAATTTTCCCATTTGCTGAAACAGTCAATCAGATACATTATTTCCCCCAGAATAGATCACACGAACCAAGTTTCTTTGACGAACAACAAAATTAACAGTTTATTATAGAACAAGTTTTAATTAGTAATCAGATAAAACATAAACACGCAGATCGAATTTTTAGAGTTCCAACATTAAATTTTTAAAAGCCTCCTTTTTACCTTAACCAAATTTTTAAGTCCCTTTTTACCTTAGTCCCTTCACACTCAGGCATATACATGCACCGGTTAACTGAAAAAAATTAAAAGAAAGTTTTTAGATCAGAGCTCAATTGCAGACAAAAAAATACACCCCTGAAAAAAATAGCAGATGAGAGACACTGCACTGAACAGACACACAGTCCAGCATCTGAGCACATGCAGATATATCACTAGAATCTTCCAGAAAATTTCTCTTCAGGCGACGTTGAAAAGTAATTTAGCAGGCCTTTCTCAAATACAGGAAACAAGATGAATCAACACAGTGGACTTGACAGAATCTTTTAGGGAATTGGGGAAAGCAATCTGGGTTGTAATCTTCTGTTCTTCCTTGTAATTCTCTCCTTTTTCTGTCCTTTTGTCACACTTCAGCAGCACTTTATCTCCTCCCAGAAGGTAAAACCACACACACACTGACTCACAACCAGAAAGCTTGACAGTTTTTTTTTTCTGCCCATCCCTGCTCTCTGTTAATACTGGGCTTGTCCAATGAAAGGAGTGCTTGTCACTTTTCTGCCTCTGTTACCAGGGTTTCTGTTCGAAGCCTAGCCAATTGACTGTTGCCAATCTGTCTTTCTAAGTCCTCTTGATGGTTTCTTTAAAAAAATACCTGGTCCAACAGTTTCAGCTTAACCATAAATTCCTTTAAAAATATTTTAACAAAACAGAATCACTTTCATAACACCTCCCAGGGGGTGCACACTTGGGGCTAGATTTAATAGTCCCTCCAGAGATGGGCTAGGAGGCGGGGGGCAAATATAATTGCGATGGAAGGCGTGGGCGGAGGGCCCGTTACCTTCCCATTGCACCACAAATTAGTCTGGGTTGGATAGACCGACGACAGCCTTCCCACTCAGACGTTAATTGAGGTCCTTAGGAGGCCTATTATCAGCCAATTAAAGGCCTCTTCCCCCTGCCGCTGGCATTAAACCAGAGGTGGGGGTGAGTGGGGGGGGGGGGGCCTCTGCCTTGGGGGCAGGTCACCCAGTAAAACGAGATGACCTCCCTGCAGGCTAGGGGGGAGCCTCCTCTGTGGGCCATCTGTGGCCCATGGTGTGCCCCCACCAGCGAACAAACCACCTCCCTGACCCCCCTTCTTCCCCTGCTCTCACCGCCCACCCTCCCTCCCCTCACTTACTTGAGGTCCAGGTCTCCACCACTGGGCCTGGTTCCAAGGCCTCCTGTAGTACCGGCTTTGGCCACTGCTCCCGGTGGTGCTATCAATAGTGAGCAGCTAGGTCACTACTAAATCCTGCCCAGTGTAGCGTCCATTTCAGGCAGGAAAACAGGCAGAAAAGAATCTCAACCCCCCACCGCCCCCCATTGGGCTGAATGACCTTTTGTGTTACTATGAACTCAAATGGGCTGACTTGGATTTATGAAAAAAAGCGTTGGGTGGGAAATTTATCAGAGCTCTTGTTTCATTTATTCGGGGTATTTGGGCATCGCTGGCTAGGCCAGCATTTATTGCCCATCCATAATTTCCCTTGAGAAGGTGGTAGTAAGCTGCCTTCTTGAACTGCTGCAGTCCTTGGGGTGTAGGTATACCCACAATGCTGTTAGGAAGAAAGCTCCAGGATTTCGATCCAGTGACAGTGAAGGAATGGTGTGTGGCTTGGAGGGGAACTTGCAGGTGGTGGTGTTCTCATGCATCTGATGCCCTTGTCTTTCTACGTGGTAGAGATCACAGGTTTGGAAGGTGCTGTTGAAGGAGCCTTGATGAGTTGCTGCAATGCATCTTGTAGATGGTACACACTGCTGCCACTGGGCATTGGTGGTGGAGGGAGTGAATGCTGAAGGTGATGGATGGGGTGTCAATCAAGTGGGCTGTTTTGTCTTGAATGGTGTTGAGCTTCTTGAGTGTTGTTGGAGCTGCACCCATCCAGGCAAGTGGACAGTACTTCATCACACTCCTGACTTGTGCCTTGTAGATGGTGGACAGGCTTTGGGGAGTGAAGAGGTGAGTTACTTGCTGCAGAATTCATAGCCTCTGACCAGCTCTTGTAGCCACAGCATTTATGTGGCTGGTCTAGTTCAGTTTCTGGTCAATGGTGACCCCCAGGATGTTGATAGTGAGGGACTCAGCGATGGTAATGCCATCGAACGTCAAGGGGAGATAATTAGATTCTCTCTTGTTTGAGATGGTCATTGCCTGGCACTTGTGTGGTGCAATGTTACTTGCCACTTATCAGCCCAAGCCTGGATGTTGTCCAGGTCTTGCTACATTTCTACACGGGCTGCTTCAGTATCTGAGGAGTCACAAGTGGTGCTGAACATTGTGCAATCATCAGCGAACATCCCCACTTCTGACCTTATGATGGAGGCAAGATCATTGATGAAGCAGCTGAAGATGGTTGGACCCAGGACACTACCCTAACGAACTCCTACAGTAATGTCCTGAGACTGAGATGATTGACCTCCAACAACCACAACCATTGTCCTTTGTGCTAGGTATGATTGCAACCAGCGGAGAGTTTTCCCCCTGATTCGCATTGACTCCAGTTTTGCTCGGGCTCCTTGATGCCATACATATTCGGTCAAATGCTGCCTTGATGTCAAGGGCAGTCACTCTCACCTCACCTCTGAAGTTCAGCTCTTTTGTCCATGTGTCGTCACTACACTGGCGTTAATTCACCAGAAATTCAGCAGAAACCCCATTTATACACATGAACAGGATTTCAACTTTTGGGGTGTCCTGGCTTGTGAATCAGATTTGAGTTGAGATATGCTTTTGTTTTTTTAAAAAAAAGGTCCTTGATGGTTTACTGGGTAAATTCACCCTGTTGTGCATTATAAGCCAAATAACGAGGTTCATTCCCCAGTCTAAGCAGATTTAACTGGTCTATGTCAGGGCAATCCAGAGTGGTTACAATCAACCTTAATGTCCCAGTCTAGACAGGGGATAATAAATCAGCCAGGCTTCCTGCTCCTGGTGCTAGCCTTGATCTCTGTGGGAACAATGGATGGATAGAGTTGGGAATGGGCTCGCGGTGATAAGGCTTGGCAGTGATGTCCCTGTGGTTGAATAACCTCCGATACTCTGTCCAAGCTCATACATGCACTGTGGCTGTATGGGAACAGTTGGTTGCTGATGTTTATGGGGCTTTATCCCAGCTTAAGTTACTGTCATCAGAACAGCAGGAAGTGAATTAAGCACAGGGTGCTTTGTATAAAATTACCATATTTTTTGGCAAATAAAGGTTTGCACTAGGATCAGCATCATTAACTGGAAGTGTACAACTTCTGTGGTGTTCTTGTTGATGTTACTTATTTAAATTTATTTTTAAATTCCTCTTTAGGTTTCATCATTTTAATTAAATCTCGACAGCAAGTTGCTGGTGCCATAAATTTTGAATATCTCTGTTATAAGGCTATTTGCTGAATGCAGTCCATCAGAATTGTGCTGGTTACATTTGATAGAATGCGGTGTGCTGCACCAGATGGTTTTGACAGACATTGTCAAGTACTGGCTGTAGGGGGCTTCATTTAATCCAAATTACACTTGTGATTCTCCTGCTTTCATGTCCTTATTAGCGTTCCATTTAAAGTAAATAGAAGAATACTTCTGAAGAGGCATTCTTTTATTGCAAGTTCCTGACAGAAGAACAAAAATGGACCAAAGAGTTTTCAAAAGTTTGAAGTGTTTCCTTTAACATATACTTATCACCTCTGAAAACTTCAAAGCTGTCTTAATGACTCATAACAGACAAACTGTAGAAATTAAAATGTAATCACACAGCAGCAATGGAAATTAATTTCTGTTTGTTCAGTAACTTGCAATCACAGTAAAACATTAAGGCCCTGATATTACCTCCGAGATGCATTCTGTGCAGCATGGCGAGGATGGCAAAGTTAGAAACAGAAATCCCAGAAGTATGGGCTTTGCAAATATCAATATCTTTTATTTTTTTTGTGTGTAGGCTTCCTGCTAAGAGCCAGCCTAATTGACAGGCTTGTTAGGTGGAAAATCCTGTAGTACAAGCCTGAAGCTGAGCTGAGAGGAGAAAGGTCTAGTAGATGGGTGGGAGAGATCATAGCGGTGGGGTGGTATAATGGTTGTTGGAGGGGCTCCAATCGTGGTGGGGGACGGATAGTGGTCAGGGAGCAGATGGTGGCCGGGGGATATGATTATGTGGGGAATCCAACTGCGAGTGGGAGAGGAGCAGACAGCTCATGGGTGAGGTTGGTTTACTGGTAAGTTTGTTGGGTCTGGAGGAAACATTCCTGCTCTTCCTAGCCCACAAGCAGTGCTGTAAAGGCAATTATCTCATGGATTCAGCCCTTCTCACATCCTTTCACTTGCCAAGTTTCCTGAGGCCAGGGAAACTTGGCTGACCATAGTTAATAATAAAATCACTGTTAAAATATACAATTGACCGTCTCCTGGGACAAGAATTTCATCGTAAAGTGAGGGCGGGAACGGAGGTGGACGAAGCTGAAAATTCGCGCAGGCCAGCATTGACTTCCTGACACGGCACCGACATGCATCGATTTTGGAGCTGAGTTTGGGAAGCGGGACCTGGCAGCCCGGCTTGAATAATGCAAACAATGAATTGACAATGTTAATGAACTTGTTTACAGCTCGTTAAGGGCCAGATTGCAATTTTTGAAGAGAGGCACAGGAACCATGCTGCACCTTTACCATGTCTACAAGGAGGAGGCGGCAACATAGCAGGGTCCAGTCATGGCAGCAGCACTCAATGAAATAGGTTCGTAAAGGGGTGGAAGGCTCAGAGAGGTGCCATCGTGTGAATGGAGTTCTATGAGCAAGCTGACTGTGAGCGCTGGGCCAGTTTGGGGTTGTGGGGGAGGCTTGTGATCTTACAGAGATTGTGGGGCCATAAGAGAGGAGTCTGGAAAAAATTGCTGGTGCAATGGAGCACCAGCAAGGCAACAGCAGGACATGGGATTCAGCTACTTGGAGATAGGGTCAGGTAGTAATGAGGATCATCATCCTCAGCAGCAGATGCAGAACCCTGGTCATGGGGAAAGTAGAAGAGAGGAATAAGGGCAGGAAGGCAATGAAGGTGATACCCTCAGCATACAGTATACTGCCGAAGAATAAGATACCTAGAAATGTCAGAGAATCAGTGCCACTGGACACGGAACCTATCCAGGCAAATGTTTTCTGACATTTGTGTTTTCATTGAGGAAGAAATCAGAGCTCGCAGGACTAGTACATAAGAACATAAGAACATAAGAAATAGGTACAGGAGGAGGCCATTCAGCCCCTCAAGCCTGCCCCGCCATTCAATAAGATCATGGCTGATCTGTCCCAGGCCTCAACTCCTCTTTCGGGCCTGCTCCACATAACCCTTGATTCCATGAGATTTCAAAAATCTATCTACCTCCTCCTTAAATACATTTAGTGACCTAGCCTCCACAACTCTCTGAGGTAGAGAATTCCAGAGATTCACCACCCTCTGAGACAAGAAATTCCATCACATCTCAGTTTTAAATGTGTGCCCCCTTATTCTGTAACTATGTCCCCCAGTTTGAGATTCCCCCACCAGTGGAAACATCTTCTCAACACCTACCCTGTAAAGCCCCCTTAGAATCTTATCTGGTTCAATAGGATCACCTCTCATTTTTCAAAACTCCAGTGAATAAAGGCCTAACCTGTTTAGCCGTTCTTGATAAGGCAACCCCTTCATTCCAGAAATCAGCCTAGTGAACCTTTTATGAACTGCTTCCAATGCTAGTATATCCTTCTTTAAATACGGGGACCAAAACTGGACACAGTATTCCAGGTGTGACCTCACCAACACCCTGTACAGTTCAAACAAGAGGTCCCTATTTTTAAACTCTACCCCCCTAGCAATAAAGGCCAAAATTCCATTTGCCTTCCTAATTACTTGCTGCACCTGTATGCTAACTTTTTGTGTTTCATGTACAAGAACACCCAGATCCCTCTGTGCTGCACTTTTTTGGAGTCTCTCTCCATTTAAATATTAGTCTGCCTTTTGATTCTTCCTACCAAAGTGGATGACCTCACACTTTCCCACATTGAACTCCATCTGCCAAGATTTTGCCCACTCACTTAACCTATCTATATCCCTTTGCAGATTCTTTGTGTCCTCATCACAACATACCTTCCCACCTATTTTTGTATCGTCAGCAAATTTGGATACACTACACTCTGTCCCTTCCTCCAAATCATTAATATAGATAGTAAATAGTTGAGGCCCTAGGACTGATCCTTGTGGCACCCCACTAGTTATGGCTTTCCAACCTGAAAAAGACCCATTAATCCTGACTCTCTGCCTTCTGTGTGTTAGCCAATCCTCAATCCATGCCAATACATTACCCCCAATACCCTGAGCTGTTATTTTGTACAATAACCTTTTATGTGGAACCTTATCGAACGCCTTCTGAAAATCCAAATACACTACATCTACGGTTCCCCTTTATCCACTTTTCTTGTTATATCCTCAAAGAACTCTAACAAATTTGTCAGACGTGATTTCCCTTTCATAAAACTGGTGGCCAGTAGCCAATAAAGCCACTGTGGCTTTGAACTTCTTCACCGCTGGATTGTTCTAAAGGTTGGCCGCAGTTGCACACCATTGAGTAAGGCAGGTGTAGACCCAGTAAAAACACATAAGAACTTAGTTGAGACACAGGGTTAGTCACACAACAATACACAGTGTGTTGAAAAATAGGGGGGTTGGGTAAAAGGGGGAACAGCACACAGATGGCTAAGAGAATTGCAGACAGTCCAGAAAAACAGGCTGAAACAGGAGATGTGCTACCTGACACAGGGTCCTTGCACATGCCAGATAAAGGAGTTGCAATGGACACGGGATATGATTAGTCCCACAGTAGACAATGGGACAGTGTGAAAATGAGAAGTGCTGACCAGGCTCTTACTGAACCAAATAAGGAATTATCATTATGTCATTATAACATACCCCTATGAGTAAGTAAGAGGGGTGGGTCTTGAAAACAAGATTTAACCCCGACTGAAACTTGGGATGGCACGAGAACCCCGGGGAAGAACACTCAAGAAGATACCCTGAGTCAAGGGCTCAGAGAACAGAAGAGCAGCTGCAAGTCCGAGACTGATCATCTCGTGTCTTGACGGGTAGTATACTGTGCAAGTAGTGAGTGCTTGTACTTGATGATTTAATGTGAATAAAACATTGATATACCTTTCACCAGTCTGCTGTTGTGAATTCTTTAAGAGTAAGTGCAGATTAGGCACAACACAGGTCGCTGATACCATGTTTCCTAGAGCAGGGGAGTACATTGGCTTTTAAATGTATGGGACATTGTAGGCACAGAGGGCAGTGGGATTCACCGCTATAGCAGGTGCAGGGCATCATTGATAGCACCCATGTGGCCAGCAAGGCACTGAGTGAGCAGCCAGGCTGATTCATTAATAGGAAGGGCTTCCATTCCCTAAATATTCAGCTGCTCTGTGACCATAACAAGTGCTTTATGCATGTTTGTGCATTCTATCCTGGCAGCTGCCATGATGTCTTCATCCACCAGCAGCCAAGTGAGCTACTGCTCTTCATGGTGCCAGCATGTGTCCGTGGATGGCCTCGAGGGGGTAAGGTATTCCCTTGAAGGGATGGCTACTCATGCCTTTGCTTTCCCCTTCAACAGAGGCACAGAGGTGATACACTGATGCCGTCTGTTCACAAGGACCACCATCGAGCAGGCCATTGGGTTTCTTAAAATGTGGTTCTGGTGTCTTAACTGGTCAATTGGTTCCCTCCAGTACCTCAAGGGTCTTGCAGATTGTGGTGGGCTGCTGCGTTCTCAATGACATGGCTCTGGTGAGAGGTTGCACCTTGAAGAGGGTGAAGTGCTGGAGTGGCACAGTTCACTGGAGACGGATGACGAGGAGCAAGAAGGTGCAGATCAGAAAAGAGGCCATGCTGTGCAAGGAGGTCGCCGGGGCAATCTCAGGAGTTGAAGCACTCATTAGGATGATATGGGCGCAAGGGCCAATCTGATCCAGGCATGTTTCACCTGAGCACTATTCAATCAACTGCACTGTGTACTCTGTTACTCACTTTGCTCTGAATGTGAGAACGCATCCACAGTACAAACAACTTTGATTAGTTCCATTCTTACCACAAATGCAGAGAAAACATCTCTCCTGTCATTGCGGTGTCCACTTTCACAGTCCATTGTGTCATTTTTTTTTTATTTGTTCATGGCGTGTGGGTGTCACTAGTTAGGCGAACATTTATTGCCCATCCCTAATTGCCCTTGAGAAGGTGGTGATGATTTGCCTTCTTGAACTGCTGATCTCCATGTGGGGTAAGTATTTGTGCCTTGTAGATGGTGGACGGGCATTGGGGAGACAAGAAGTGAGATACTCACCACAGAATTCATAGCCTCTGACCTGATCTTGTAGCCACAGTATTTATGTGGCAGGACCAGTTCAGTTTCTGGTCAATGGTAACCCCCAGGATGTTGATAGTGGGGGGGATTTAGCGATGGTAATGCCATTGAACATGAGGGGAGATGGTTAGATTCTCTCCTGTTGGAGATGGACATTGCCTGGCATTGTGTGGCATGAATGTTACTTGCCACTTATCAGTCCAAGCCTGGATGTTGTCCAGATCTTGCTGCATTTCCACATGGACTGCTTCAGTATCTGAGGAGTCACAAATGATGCTGAACATTGTGCAATAATCAGCAAACCTCCCCACTTCTGACCTTACGATGGAGGGAAGGTCATTGATGAAGCAGCTGAAGATGGTCGGGCCAAGGACACTATCTTGAGAAATTCCTGCAGTGATGTCCTGGGACTGAGATGATTGACCTCCAACAACCAGAACCATCTTCCTTTGTGCTAGGTATGATTGCAACTAGTGGAGAGTTTCCCCCCCAATTCCCATTGACTCCAGTTTTGCTAGGGCTTCTTGATACCACACTCGGTCTAATGCTGCCTTGATGTCAAGGTCAGTCACTCTCAGCTCACTTCTGGAGTTCAGCTCTTTTGTCCATGTTTGGACAAAGGCTGTAACGAGGTCAGGAGCTGAGAGGCGCTGGCGGAACCCAAACTGAGGGTCAGTGAGCAGGTTATTGCTGTGCAAGTGCTGCTTGATAGCACTGTTGACGACCCCTTCTATCACATTGCTGTTGACTGAGAGTGGACTGTTAGGGCGGTAATTGGCTGTGTTGGATTAGTCCTGCTTTGTGTGCACAGGACATATTGGCCAATGTTCCACTTTGCCGGGTAGATGCCAGTGTTGTAACTGCACTGGAACAGCTTGGCTAAGCGCAAGGCTAGTTGTGGAACATATGTTTTCAGTACTATTGCCGGAATATTGTCAGGGCCCATAGCCTTTGCAGTTTCCAGTGCCTTCAGCCGTTTCTTCATACCACTTGGAGTGAATCGGATTGGCTGAAGACTGGCATCTGTGATGTTTTTGACTTCAGGAGGAGGCTGAGATGGCTCATCAACTTGGCACTTCTGGCTGAAGATTGTTACAAATGCTTCAGTCTTATTTTCGGACTGATGTGTTGGGCTCCCCCATCATTGAGGATGGGAATATTTGTAGAGCCACCTCCTCCAGTTAGTTGTTTAATTGTCCACCACCATTCACGACTGAATGTGGCAGGACTGCAGAGCTTTGATCTGATCCATTGGTTATGGGATCGCTTAGCTCTGTCTATTATATGCTGCTTCCGCCGTTTGGCATGCAAGTAGTCCTGGATTGTAGCTTCACCAGGTTGACATCTCATTTTGATGCATGCCTGGTGCTGCTCCTGGCATGCCCTCCTGCACTCTTCATTGAACCAGGGTTGGTCTCCTGGCTTGATGGTAATGGTAGAGTGGGGGATATGCCGGGCCATTAGGTTACAGATTGAGGGTGAATACAAATCTGCTGCTGCTGATGGCCCACAGCACCTCATGGATGCCCAGTTTTAAGTTGCTAAATCTGTTTGAAATCTATCCCATTTAGCATGGTGGTAGTGCCACATAACATGAAGGAGGGTATTCTAAATGTGAAGACGGACTTTGTCGCCACAAGGACTGTGCAGTGATCACTCCTACCAATACTGTCATGGACAGATGCATCTGCAACAGGTAGATTGGTGAGGATGAGGTGAAGTAGGTTTTCCCTCTTGTTGGTTCCCTCACCACCTGTCACAGACCCAGTCTAGCAGCTATGTCCTTTAGGACTCGGCCAGCTCGGTCAGTAGTGGTGCTACCAGGCCACTCTTGGTGATGGACATTGAAGTCCCCCATCCAGAGTACATTCTGTGCCCTTGCAACCCTCAGTGCTTCCTCCAAATGGTGTTCAACATGGAGAAGCACTGATTCTTCAGCCGAGGTGGGGTGGTATGTAGTAATCAGCAGGAGGTTTCCTTGCCCATGTTGGACCTGATGCCATGAGACCTCATGGGGTCCAGAGTCAAGTTGATGACTCCTATGGCAACTCCCTTCCAACTGTATACCACTGTGTCATCACCTCTGGGATGGTGATAGTGATGTCTGGGACATTGTAATTGTATGATTCCATGAGTATGACTGTGTCAGGCTATGTTGCTTGATGAGTCTGTGGGACAGCTCTTCCAATTTTGGCACAAGCCTGTAGAGTTTGATTGATATGGGTTTGATTGTACTAGTCTGTCCACTGATATGTGTTCACATGCTTGATTGCTTAAACCTATGAGTGGAGCTGAAGAGTTTTGAACTGAAACCAAAAAAGACAAGAGACTGTTCTGAGAAGACATTTTGCTGAGATCTTGTAGTGCATAGATATTTTAAACTGCTGTAAATAAACCAGTTGGTGATTTAATACAAGTTGATATCTGCATTGCTCAGAGATAAATCAAATATATATCATATATCCAGCAACTCAGCATAAACATAACAAAACCCTCAGATGTTGGTAAGTAGAACTTTGCAGGGTCGACAGGGCTGGGTTTGCCATTATTGTCATTTCCAGTGCCTTGGTTGATGCTGGGTGGTCTGTCCGGTTTCATTCCTTTTCTTAGACTTTGTAACAGTTTCATACAACTGAATGGCTTGCTTGGCCATTTCAGAGTTAATCACATTGCTGTGGCTCTGGAATCATATGTAGGCCAGACAAGGTAAGGACAGCAGATTTTCTTCCCTAAAGGACATTAGTGAACCAGATGGGTTTTTTCCAACAATTGACCATGGTTTTATGGTCACCATTAGACTAGATTTTAATTCCAGATTTATTAATTGAATTCAAATTTTACCAGCTG
The DNA here is from genome assembly GCF_036365525.1 of Heterodontus francisci. NCBI lineage: Eukaryota > Metazoa > Chordata > Chondrichthyes > Heterodontiformes > Heterodontidae > Heterodontus > Heterodontus francisci. The sequence continues at coordinate 161,282,305 of NC_090374.1, read as the reverse complement.
CTGTGGTGGGATTCAAACCCACGTCCCCAGAGCATTAGCCTGGGCCTCTGAGCTACTAGTCCAGTGACATTACCACTGTGCCGCCAGCTCCCCTTCTTACCCACTTATTCCCTCTTTTGCCATATTGCCATCAAAGAATAGAAATACACAACTCTGGGCTCATGAAACAATCAGTCCATTGTAATAAAAGATTATAACATTATACAACACAAATAGAAGACACCCAGTGTTATTAACAATGCAGTGGTTTTCAATTGCAGCCTCTGCTCTGTGATGCTACTCTTGTGGCCTTGGATGAGGTGGAGGTAGCCTGCTCATGAGTGGCTGCATGCTGCTGAGATGCCTGTGACGCTTGTCTTTGTCATGGAGGTGCCAGTGAGGACAGCTCCAGAGTCTGCTGCCGAGATGGTTCCCCCATCAGTGGTGCCAAGGAGGTGGATGATGAGGCACTCCATGAGTGATGGCATCCTCCTCACCATTGGTAACTGCCTCAGCCCTTTCATACCACATCTAATTGCTAAAGGCAACCATCAGCTGGAATGTAACTGACATCGACTCTTTACCTCTTTGTGCCATTAATTCCACTGATCAGTACATACTACAGAATGTAGCATATATTCTGTGTATGTCTGTGCACTGTTCCTGCATCCACTCCGAGCGCTGGCATATGGCTCACCATAAGGTTGGCCATTTTCTCAATGGAGGAGCTCATGCGCTCACAAACCTGTGACATGAGAGTGCACATGTACTGAATGGACTCCTCCATTCTCAGCCCATGCCTCCACACTGCCTCAGGATGTTCGACATATAGGCCACATTTCACGCTGCTAATTAAAGTAGAGTAACCTTGTGTGTGAGACTCCAGAGACTGTGTATCTCAGTAAGCTAAGCATGGCTGTGTCTGTCCTCCTTTCTCCGAGAGGAACTGCCCACACCTACCTCTGCATCCCTCACCTCCTCCTGTACACTCACGACAGTTCCCCCAGTGCTAGCCTTTCTCATTGTGCTTGAGGATTCTGTTGACATCCCTGTGGCGCTGGCAGACCCCCCCCTCCACCAGTGACCCTGTGAGATTCAGAGGAAGGTGATCATGAGAATTCGCCTATGCCAGCAGATGCCTCTGCAGAGTTGAGTTTAAGTTCAAAATTGCAGCTGCAGTTTTGGCATGCTGATGCACGGGGAGAGTGCAATCCATCCCCTTCACCTGGAGATTTCTAGATCTTTTAACCCTGTCCTGCACTGATCATCATCTCCCCATCACCCACTTCCTCATGCCTGCCACCCTTGACAACTCAAGGGCTGCCTCCTCCATGCTTGTCAGTATTGAAAGTGTGGCTCTGCATCACCTATTTGCACCCTCTCTCGGGCATTGTGCGTCCTCTTCTCCTGCAAGGCAAGAAAGATAAGACAATGCTGGCCCCATTAACAATTTCTGGTAGCTCGAAGACATGAGATATTACATTCTTCAATGCTGGCTGCTCTTCAATAGCTCTTTGGTTTTGAGCCTGGCTAATGGTTGAGTAATACTCCTGGACACACATTTCTCCTACGTGCAGAATGCACCCTCAGGCTGCTGAGCTTGTGTGTCTGCTGCTGACTAAGGGCCTGGAGGCCTCCCATCTGGTATCGCACTGTACTCACTTTGCCGGAACCTGGATAGTCATTGAATCCCACATGGCATTTGTTACGGCCACATAGTGAGTGCCACCTGACCACAGCAAGTGTTTTTTGTTATTTGGGTTTAACCCCTTTGTGTTTTATTTGTCAATAAACAGACGACAGGTTTTCTTGAGGTTTAAAACAGAAGATCAGTTATTTATTGAGCAATATGCTTTATTCAAAAATTGTCACAACCACATCCACTCATGCATTTACTCACACATGCACACACACAGACACAAGAAAAGACAGGTAGAGAGGAAAAGGGGTAAGTGGTTTTCAGGTGAGGTAGGGTTTCGGGGTTCATAGTAAACCTGCTGAATTCTCACGGAAGTCAAGTTATCGTTGGTTGCAGGTCTGAGGTGTTTGTAGATTTCTCTCTTGGTGAAAGTTCAGTTTGAAGACAGAGGATCACTTCTAATTTCATTGCTGCATAAGTTAAAAATGTAGAATTTTCAGCACGGTGCTTCCCTTTATTGCTCACTGGATTTCTCTCCCAGCCCCTAGCTGGACAAGCTGTTTAGTTTTTTTTCAGTGTCTACCTCTCTCTCTCTTTCGAGGGCTGCCTTTTTAAGGTAAAAGTTTGTTGCATGTCACCTCTGCTGGGAGAGAGAGATTTTCTCCCTGTAGTGGCCAATAATGGTCCAGAATGTGACTACTTCACACCTTCTTTGTTTCAGAAGAACCTAATCAATTTTGGGAATGTCTTAGGTTTAGGATGGGTGCAATTGACACGTCCTAGATTTGAAGGTATTCTTTTGTTCGTACCAGTCAGTAGACTGTTTAAATACAATACAAAGCCAGGTCTTCTAATCTTCAGTAGCCTTTTGGAGCAGATTGCTCACTTTTTTGAAAGAAATGTCCATTTTTATAACTCTTCAGGGTGAGTTCTTGTAGTTTCAGTTGCTGCACTTTGTGTGAACAAAAGGGAAAAAAATCAAATTCCCCAGATTTCTTTTAGAAAGAAAGAAGATATAGGATCACACCACTGCACACATTCATTTCATTCACTGCTACCACTGGCATTGCCTGTAATAGCCATTTCATGTTCAAGTCTGCAGATTTTTCCTTTCCTTTGGATGAAGTACCATTAAAAATTGCATTTCTTTTCATTATGTGTTGTCAAATGAGATCATAGTTTCTCTAGCATCAATTTGTAGTACTTTGGGAACGTTACTCTCAATAAGCATATGGTTGTTGGTCAAGTTTGTAATATGCAAATATCTGTTACTGCATTGTTATTGGATGGTGGAAAGTTTCCCTGTCTGTACAAGCTCCAACTCTTTAACTGCTATTTCCACAACACATGGCTTTAACAATTCAGGTTCTGGCACATTGATAATTCCTATCTCTAGGGTAATGGTGGGTGACAAATTGTTTTTTAGCCCGGACAAGGCATCTGGGATTTCCTCCGACCACTTGTTCTTGCCGAGTTCTGAATCTAACTTAAATAAAAGCAAAATACTGCGGATGCTGGAAATCTGAAACAAAAACAAGAAATGCTGGAATCACTCAGCAGGTCTGGCAGCATCTGTGGAAAGAGAAGCCGAGTTAACGTTTCGGGTCAGTGACCCTTCTTCGGAGTTCCGAAGAAGGGTCACTGACCCGAAACGTTAACTCGGCTTCTCTTTCCACAGATGCTGCCAGACCTGCTGAGTGATTCCAGCATTTCTTGTTTTTGTTTCTGAATCTAACTTGTTGGGTTTGATTAGCTTTGGATTTGGACCCTGATCATTTGATTCTTCAGTGGGTAGATCCATACTGACCTTACGTTTATGTTTCTTGTGATTTTCACAAGTGCTACTTACTTTAGGGTATTATACCTTTCCTTTTCATTTTACTTCTGGGACTTTTTTCCTTAACCTGCCACATGTCTTTTGGGACACCACTGCTCACAGGAGGTGGTCCAGCTTCCACTGCACTTCCCTGTGGCACTTCAGCGAAGTGAGACATCTTCCTCACTCTTGGCTTGCCTTCTTGTGAACTTCCTCAGTCCTCTGCAGTTGTGCAGAGTTTTGTTTGTTCACCTCAGTTTCTCCAGTCTCTGTGGACTACTCTGGACCCTCTGTTAACAATAATGTACTTCCTGCCAAGTCATTGCCCAGCATTTGTAATCTTGGAATAATCCTGACTGTCACTACCCTGGTGAACAACTTACTCTGCAGGTAAATGTTAACTGAGGGAACCTTTAAACAGCTGCCAGTAAGCCCTTTTACCAATACTGTAGTATTTGTTCTATGTTATGGTGGCATTTCTGTAAATTTGGGTGGCAGTAGGGTTTGAAAACAACTGGAATCCCTGAGGTTGTTTATCTCTTTACCTGGTGCCTGGGGTACAAAAGGAGTAATTTTTTTCCTTTTTGTTAGAAGTTCTGGTATATGTTCTGTTCTTGGGTTATATCAGAACACATGCTTACTGCTTTCATAGCCAAAAGACACTGGTTTGAATGCAGCGCCTCCTGTTGTTTGACCTGGATATGCCCAGATTTTCCACACTGGAAACATGTCAAGCAAACCCCTACTAGTTTATCACCTGGGTTCTTTTAAAAGTTGGAGACTGATCTGATTTTTCTTTCTTACTCTCTCTCCTTTTCTTTTGAGCCCATCTCTGCTTTCACTGCATCCCTGCTATCTCTCCCTAGCCTGGAAGAGTTACTAGACCCAAATTTATTCTGTTAGGGATTTGTGCATTAACTCATAATCACCAGCCATTTTTGCTGCTTCTCTTACTCTTGTAACTCTGTTCTTCAATGTGGGTCCTTATTCTAACTGGGATGCTATTTTTAAATTCGTCCAGCAACATCACGTCTCTCAAATTTTCATATGAGGTTCCAGCTTGAGAGATCATATCCAGTGATCAAAAGCCACATGTTTAATTCTTTTGAATTCAATGTAAGTCTGTATGGGTCTTTACCTGTCTGAATTTCTGTCTGCATGCTTCAAGTACTAACTCATATGAATTTAGAATTGTTGTTTTAGTTTATTCATAATCAGAGGAACTCCCTCCTGATAACAGGGAAAAAGCTTCACGAGCCTTACCCACGAACTCACCTTGTAAGAGAAGAGTCCAAACTTCTTTTGGCCATTTTAATCTGGTAGCTATTTTCTCAAATGAGATAAAATATGAACCTCCTCCTCATTAAATTTTGGTACTAACCTTGAGTGTCTCAGCACATCAACGTTTTGCTCTGAATTGGGGGTAAGGTTTGACTGCCTGATAGCATGCTCACCTTGTGCTGTCTGAGAATTGCATCTTTGGGTGTTTTGACCTCGTATGATCTGGGCTGGTTGCATATCCCAGCAACCTCTGCAGGATACCAAGTTCTTGACACATGACTCTGACTTTCTATCCTACTCGCAATCAAGCCAATTCTGGTCCTGCTCGCCTGTCATATGAAGCTTTCACCTTCTCCTGTTTCTAAAGCAGTGCATTGATTACTGAGGAAAACTTAGACAGATGATGACTGAGCAGGATAGTTCTTACCTGCTTTCCAAACATCAACTCTGCAGGCGAAGGTAAGCCCATGTCCAAAGGAGTATCTCAGAGTATCTCAGTACCTGCCCATTTACCTCCTCTCTCCTCACTATCCCAGGCCCCAAACACTCCTTTCAGGTGAAGCAGCAATTTACTTGTACTTCTTTCAATGTAGTATACTGTATCCGCTGCTCACAATGTGGTCTCCGCTACATTGGGGAGACCAAGCGCAGACTGGGTGACCGTTTTGCGGAACATCTCCGCTCAGTCCGCAAGCAGGACCCTGAGCTTCCGGTTGCTTGCCATTTCAACACTCCCCCCTGCTTTCATGCTCACATCTCTGTCCTGGGATTGCTACAGTGTTCCAATAAACATCAATGCAAGCTTGAGGAACAGCATCTCATCTACCGATTAGGCACACTACAGCCTGCCAGACTGAACATTGAGTTCAATAATTTCAGAGCATGACGGGCCCCCCATTTTACTTTCATTTTTAGTTGTTTTTTCTTTTTTCTTCTTTTTCTCTTTTTTACATTTTTTACAACCTTTTTTTTTTGCATTTATTTCATTTCATCTTAGTTTGTTCAGTTTGCTTACCCACTGTTTTTTTTTCATGTTTGCACTTGCTGCTGTTCAATATTCAGTTCGTTAACACCCTATCTGTACTAATGCTTTGTCTTTCAACACACCATTAACATATCATTTGCCTTTGCTCCATGACCTTTTGGTCAGCTATGTGGCCTTGTCCAATCTGCACCTTCTCCTTTGTTATCTCTTGCCCCACCCCCACCTCACTTGCTTATAACCTGTGACATTTTTAATATTTTCCAGTTCCGAAGAAGGGTCACTGACCCGAAACGTTAATTCTGCTTCTCTTTCCACAGATGCTGCCAGACCTGCTGAGTGGTTCCAGCATTTCTTCTTTTTATTTCAGATTTCCAGCATCCGCAGTATTTTGCTTTTATCTCAGATTTGTAGCATTGCAATCTTGAGATCTTGCCCCATCTGTCTACACTTCAAAATTAATGTAAAAGCAAAATACTGCGGATGCTGGTTTTCATGTTTGTGCTTTTAGCTAGGGCTGCTCATTATTCTGTCATTGACACCGAGATTGAGCTAAAAAAATGAACGACAAAGAGCCGCCGCGAAGTTCAGCATGACAGCTCATTTAAACAGCCGGGGCAGCCCGCCGCCCCCCCCCCCCCAATCACGTGGAGGGGGCGGGCAGTCCCTCCCCGGCAATGGCGTCAGCTGTCTGTGCGCAGGCGAGGTGCCATTTTTAAAGGGCAACCAGCTCTGCTGGTATATTTAAATGTTTAAAGAAAGATCTCCAAAATTAAATAACTGAATTGCTTATGCCCCTTTCCTACCTCCCCAATAACAATTTCAATAACTATTTGCCCTTTCCCCCAAAAAACACTTACCTTTTGCATCTGACCATTCCCCCCCTCAAAATAAACTGCACAATGTTTCAGGTTCAACCCTTCCCACCATTCCCTACATCCATTACGTGTATTTGACCTCCTACCCACACCCCCCGGCTCTGACAAACTTACCTCCTCTCCCCACCCCATGTTTCCCCGGACAGGGATCTGAAGGCATGGGGTGCAAGCCATTACGCCAAAGATCGCAGCGGGCCCTCAAGATTGAAGGTAAGTGTATTTACATTTAGTAATTTTATTGATTTGCATATTTAAATTGTGATCCCGTCGCCAAGCAGCAGGCTGAGGGGGGACCGCCACAGAGCCTCACCGCCACCCGGAGGAGTGGGCTGGGCCCTGCCACCGTCGAGGTCCATGGTAGGTCTCATCCGGAGCCATCCTCAGGTTCCCCCCCCCACCCCGCTACAGATCATGACATCGGGGTCTTGTTAAAATCCAGCTCACTGAGTGCCATATTCAGTCTATTCGGTGCACCTGAAGAAACCATTCCTGACAATGCGCCACAATATATGGGCAAACCTTTCAGGGATATGTGCGCCAAATGGGGCGTAAAGCATGAGACGTCCTCACCACATTTCCCTAAATCTAATGGTCTTGCCAAGAGAATGGTTCACACAGTCAAATCACTTATCTTAAAGTGCAGGACAATGAAACAAGATTTTCATGTTCCCATGCGCCACCTCAGAGCTACACCTATGGTTATGGGCTTACCATCACCAGCAGAGATCATGTTTGGCAGACAGGTGCAAACGACTCTGCTAAACCATCATCAGTGCAAATTCTCCGAGGTACAGGAGACATTGCTCGTAAAACAGGGGACAATGAAGATGGTACATGACTGACACACAGGGGCTGAACTACCTCAGCTACACAAAGGACAAAATGTCAGGTTCATCTACCCCACCATGAGAACATGGTTGCCCACAGAGGTAATCAAAGTATGTAGTAAGCCTCGGTCCTACGAGATTACAACATCTAGCGGAGTGATGTTGAGAAGGAACCGAAGCCAACTAAGAGAAGTGTGCAACACTCCAATTGTGCATAGTGGATGCGAAAGAACACGCTCCGACAATGAGGGCCATAGAGTCATAGAGTTGTACAGCATAGAAACAGGCCCTTCGGCCCACCGCGTCCATGCAGGCCATAATGCCTACCTATACTAATCCCACCTGCTTGCATTAATTCCATATGTCTCTATGCCTTGCTCATTCAAGTACCTGTCCAGATGCCTCCTAAATGTTGCTACTGTTCCTGCCTCTACCACCTCCTCTGGCAGCTCATTCCAGATACCCACTATTCTTTGTGTGAAAAATTTACCCCTTTCATCCCCTTTAAACCTCCTCCCTCTCACCTTAAGTCTATGCCCTCTAGTTTTAGTCACCCCTACCATGGGAAACAGACTTTGGTTATCTACCCTATCTATGCCTCTCATAATTTTATATACCTCTATCATGTCCCCTCTCAGCCTCCTTTGCTCCAGGGAAAACAGACCCAACCTATCCAATCTCTCTTTATAACTCAAGCCCTCCAAACCAGGCAACATCCTTGTGAATCTTTTCTGCACTCTCTCTAGCTTAATCACATCTTTCCTGTAGTGTGGCGACCAGAACTGCACACAGTACTCCAAATGCGGCCTAACCAATGTTATGTACAACAACAGGGTGTGACAGAACAACAGGACACAACCAATACAGTGACAACATGCCGGCAAACCAAAAGTAGCCAAGAGTGAAATTCACATCCCCAGAGGGTTATACCATAACCAGATCTGGAAGAGTTGTCAAACGATCAAAATGATATATGGACTCTTATGCTTCTGTACTTGTAAATTTTATAATCTATATCCCGTGTAACTAATTATGATATTATCTAATTTTATATGTTTTTTACTTAGAGCATATAGGACTCATCTTTGGAAAGAAAGGGATGTTGTATAATTGCCTTTAAGAGTGATATCCCTTTAAGATCTTTGTGACGGAAACCGCACCTGCCAAATGGAAACATATTAATTTTGGTATTTGGAACACTATTTGAACTGTTACTGGACATTGAACATAAGTTGCTTAAAAGGACCACAGAGCAGTGGCTGAAAACATGGCTGCACATTTGCATTCTGAGAGACAATTGCCTGGAGAGACAATGGGAGAGCTCCTTGATTCAATTAGCCAGATGGTTTTGTCAATAGTGATGATCAAAAGACATTCAGAGTCATTGTCTGTGTAAAAGCCAGCATTCCACCACCCCCCACCTGCAGCCCCCTCGCACTGAGTGTATCTCGTAAGATGTGAAGAATCAACAAACCTCGTAGGCGATGTTTCAAACAAAGAGCTAGTCAAATAACTAACCTGCTGGCTAGCCTGGGAATTGATTGAATTGTGGATCACAGTAAAGTTTTAGGCAGACTGCAATTTTGAAGGCCAAAGAGAAGCAAGGTCTCTCTCTCTCTCTCTCTGAAGCAAAGTTCCAGGGATCCACAAAAGTAACTTAAGCCTCAACACAGAAGACCCCTGCAGCCTTCTGGTACCAGCAAAACAAGTTTGAATGTGTGCAGTGGGCCCCAATGAGAACTGCAAGACTTAACTCCAATCAAGATCATCACATCTAAACCAACAACTGTAACTGAATTCCATCCACTACTTCAAACCTTCCCACCTTTAATTATTTCTCCTCCTCTGTATCTATTTGTGTGTGTGTTTATCGCATATGCATGCTAGCATCGTGTATTCTTAGTAGTTTTAACTGAGTTAGAGTTTGAAGATTGATAAACTTACACCTTTCTTTTTTAAACCTGAGAAAATCTGTCTGATTGATTCCTTTACAATGACAATTAGAGAGCAGTGAGGTGAAGCTAAAAACACAGTTTTTTCAAAAAGTTAAACCCTGTTACTTCCAAACCAGGAAAAGGGCAAGAGGGGAGTCTGGGACCCCTTCCATGCCCAGTCGTAACATTTTAGTATGCTAATAAGCTAAATACCAGGTCATAGTCATGTGACTCAAAGGCTGAGCCACTCTGCAGTTGCAACACCCGAGTAAGGCTCTGTAAATAGTTTGCTCTGTACTGTATATAACTTTTCAGCTGTAATAAACCTGTTTGAGCTCTTCAGCATAACTGGACTCCACGCATCTCATTTATGTTGCATCAGACAACATAAGGAACTCATTGCTTGTATTCATTCAGCCATACTGTTGGACTTTGGATAATGTGGTGATGATGTCACGAAATGGACTCTCCACCTGGCATGCATCTTGAAATAGTCTTCCAGCAAATTGCAGCCCGTTGTTGAAGATAATTTCTTCTGGCATGCCAAATAAGCTGAACAGAGGATTGATCTGTCAGCAACCATTACACTCTACATATCTTGTAGTGCCTGCTGATCGGAATTTTGGTGGAGTAATCCATAACAAGGAGGAAATCATCACCTTGAACGTGAAGTAAATCTGTGCCAATCTTCACCTGTGGATGTGAAGGAGATTCTTGCGGAAGCAGGGGTTCCTTCTGTTGATTTGGTTGATAATTTTGATATGCCTCATAGAATTTCACCACTGTCTCAACATCACTGTTGATTCCTGCCCAGTAGACTATCACTCTGGCAAGACGTCTGGTACATTCTATCCCTAAATGTCTTCTTTGGCCTCCTTATCTCGAGAGACAATGGGTAAGCTCCTGGAGGTGGTCAGTGGTGTGTGGAGCAGCGCCTGGAGTGGCTATAAAGGCCTATTCTAGAGTGACAGGCTCTTCCACAGGTGCTGCAGAAAAGTTTGTTTGCCCTAAATGTAATTGGTTTAAAATATCAGAATGCAGAACTTCGGGTATCAGGACTTGTTTCCCTTTAAAAATCACTCCTTTGGATATACCGAGCTTGTCTCAATATGACCTGGAACAGCGTGGACGTTCAGTTACTTCCTGTATGGTGTCATACCATCCTTCCAAAATCACCTTTCACAACAGCAATGGGGTTGGGTCATGTGCCATCTCATCTCTTAGTTGCTCACATTTGTGGGATCCAAAACTCATGAGGTCGATCTTCAGGACAGCTTCAATCTCAGTATCCACACCATGGACATGCAAATCTAGCAACACATCTGCATCTTTACTTAAGTTAGGTGGCTGATGTGATCATTTAGCTGTCTGGTTTATATTGGACGTCACAATCGCTGCCCTGGACCTTCGCCAAAAATCTTTGCAACTGCAGAGGAGCATTCCTGAGCGGTTTGCGCCATATAGTTTCAAGTGGCTTGTGGTCAGTCTCCATAGTAAAATGTTTTCTGAACAAGTAGGTATGAAAACTAACGATACCAAAAACCAGAACTAAGGTTTCATGTTCGATGTTAGAATAATTGGATTGGGTTTGTGACAAACTGTTCAACGGGAAGGCAATTGGTTTCCCTTCCTGCTTGATGCAGACATCTAATCCCTTCTTGAGCGTGGTCGCTTTGGTCGGGTCATAATACTGTAGCATACTATCTTGACTTGACAGAGCGAACTCTAAGGACTCAAACACCTGCTGGTGGTCTTCCTGCCACAATTAAGGTGTATCTTTATGCAGTAGTTCCCTAAGTGGTGCTGCTCACTCTGCAAAATTGGAGCCAAAAAGTTGAATCGTTGTAGGTCTTCCCTGTGCTGAGGAGTTGGCATGGCTCTGGCATCTTAGATCTTATCTGGCTCAGGGTGTATTCCTGTGGTGGAATATATCAACTCAAAGAAGTTGATGTGCCCAATGTTGACCTGGCACTTCAAGCTATTAAACACAAGGCCCTCACGACGAGTAGCCAGCATCGACAAATGCAAGTTTCGGTCTTGCTCTGCCTTGGTCCGCCCCATCACCACAATATCACAGGCTATACAGATACAGACCAGAACATTTTCCATTATCCCGTTGTTATGACCGAGGCTGGAGCAGTGCACTGTCTTTGTCTAGTTCCACTTCTCCATGGGTCACAACATATATTTAAATGTTTTACCCAGTTACCAATACGGCCAATTATATACTTTACTTTAGCATCAGAATAAAATCCACCAACCAGATTTCTTTAATAAACAACAAAATTACTAATTTATTATAAAACAAGACTTATTCAATAAAGATGCAAAGTTTATTAACAAACAGGTTGCAATATGAAAGTTCCCTTCTGAACTAACTCTAACACACATGCACACACACTGGTTAAAGGAAAAATAAAAATGCTTTCGCTGCAGAAATCTCTTTACAAAAAGGGTTAAAAAAAACTTTGGCCAGATACTTGCTAATTCTTGAAGAAAAAAGGATAAGTTATGGGATGTCCCAGCTGGTCCTTTATTCTGCTGTCAAAATAAGCATAATTGTCTTTTACTGGGATCTTTTTTGGTGCAGTTCTTTTCAGGCAATGTCGAGGATTAATTGACGGGCTTTACAGGAGAATCACTGCATCAGGGGTTTCAGCTATCACACTATATTCTCAGGATTTCTCAAAGCGGTGGAAAAAGGATGAGCTGGTGGCTTCTCTCTTAGCAGGCTACAAACCCCAACTGACTCAAAACAATATCCAAAATGAAACCAACTCTTGACCACCATAAATCTTGATATATCACTTCTCCGTAAACAGCTCCCCGAGTCAAAAGGCTCCTGCTGTTTACTTAGCTTAAGACATGTGACTTCCAGTAAGTGTGTTTTTAAACAAAGTCCCCAAGTCCTATCAGTAACCTTTGTTTTATAAAAAAAAACAATGTCCAGCAGCTATGGAATCTCTTCAATCTGTCAAATGAATCAATTTCCACAATTTTAAACACAAGTCCTCAAAAAAATTTTAAACACTGTCCATGTATTGCTGGAAAATGTCCTGGCTGACACACAGACCAATAGGTATCTATCTGAAACAGCATCTCCCAAATGTCGTTCTAAATGTTGTGAGCATCTGGGACATTTTGGTTAAGTGGACAGACCAATAGCCATAATAATAAAAACAAAATATTGTGGGTGCTGGAAATCTGAAATAACAATAGACAGTGCTGGAAATACTCAGCAGGACTGGCAGCATTTGTGCAGAGAGGAACAGAGTTAATGTTTCACATCTGTGACCTTTCATCAAAATTGCTCAGAACTTCAGTTCTGATGAAAGGTCACAGACTTGAAACATTAACTCTGTTCCTCTCTCTACAGAGACTAATAGCCATGCTTCGTGTCGAGCTTTTAAAAATACATAGCACCAGTAAACCTAGGGTACAGCTCCTCAAGGGTCGGGATTTTATGTGGGTCTAAGCAAATCCTGAGATTTCTATCTTTCTTCAGCATGCAAGTAATGTAGCTGCACCAATTGGAATGCTGGTGCACTTGGTGGATAACTCAGTTGTGCTCCATCTCATCCAGCTCCACTTTAAGCTGCTCTTGAATGTGCACACTGCACTTACTTGGCATGGCGACAGTAGGAACTGCAGCCTCCCTCATTTGCAATATGGCATCGACCTTGAAATCACCAATTGTCTGAGTAAAGTAATTTCAGGTCTTTAACCAACTCAATGCATTCCGTGTTGCAACCATCCGCATCTTTCGGTGTGGTGCTGGCCTCATGTATTGTGACAATTTGTAAATCTCGGCATACTGGAAATCCTGTGACAGCTGTTCCAGTTGTGTCTACAATATAAAACATTTGTGATAGCCATTCGGAGCTCCCATAGCTGCACTTTAATGTGATTGTTCCAATGTACTTGATCTGAGAACCATTGTTGGCAGGGAGCCGAGCCCTGGTGGGTTGCACCATAGATTCCCATTTCTTTAAATACATGTTCTTCAATATACGGAGGGGCAGGATATTTGCACTTGCTCCGGTGTTGATTTTCACTCTGAGCTTATGCCTACCACTTTTTGTGGACATTTAATTCCGATCATGGCAATTGCCTCAGATTATGTAATAGCATCCACACATTGATCCAACTTAACGATGAGAAATGCTTGTACGCAGTTCACACAAGTGCACTCTTCATCTGTATCCTTCTGACAATCTGTCTCTCTGCTGACCTGATGTACCTTGCTATGACCAGGTGAGAAAGGGGTATATGGGTTCGCTCTCAGTGTTGCCTGGTTTGATCGTAACAGGGTTTAATTTTTAAAAACACTGTTTTTAGCTCCCCTCAGTGAATCCTTGTTCACTGCTCTCCAATTGTAAGGCAAAGAAATCAACCAGACAGGTTTTCTTAGATTTAAACAAGAAAGGTGTAAGTTTATTAACCTTAGAACTCTAATTCAGTTAAAACTACGACAAAAATGCCAATGCAACCACTCCAGCATGCATAAGCGATAAACACACATGCAGATAGAAACAGTAAGGGAGAAAGAATAAAGGGGAAAACTTTGAAGCAATAGCAGGAGTTCATTTACTGTCCTTTGAGTTCAATGCAGAGTCTTTGATTGCAGTTAAATCTTGCTGTTTCATTGGAGCCCAGTGCACGCTTTCAAACTTGTTTCGATGTAGGAGTCTTCTCTCTTAAAGTTTAAGTGGCTTCAGTGGATCTGGAAATTCGTGACAGAAAGAGCCAGGGAGAGAGACCTTCCTTCTCTGTTGTCTTCAAAACAGTCTCTGTCTTCAAACTGTCCTGTGAGCACTATTCAAACCTCCAAGTTGGCCAGCAGATTAGTCATGTGACTAGCTGATCTTTTTAAACAAACTGTCCTGTGTTTTTGTGGATTCCTTTCATCTTAGCAGGCACCGCAGTGGGGGGTGGTGGGGGGTGGGGTGGATGGATGGAATGCCGGATTGTTGCACATTCAGTGTCTGGTGATCAAAATCCATTTGGGATAATTGGATCAGGGAGCAGTTCTATTGTCTTTCCAGGCAACTGTTTCTTAGTAGGGAACATTTGCATACTTTTTTTAATTCATTCATCGGATGTGGGCATCGCTGGCCAGGCCAATATTTATTGCCCATCCCTAATTGCCCTTCTCAAACAATTAGGGATGGGCAATAAATGCTGGCCTGGCCAGTGACACCCACATTCCATGAATGAATAAAAAAAAGTATGCAAATGTTCCCAGCCACTGCTGATCTCTTTAAACAAGTCATCTTTTCCAGTCCAGCAAGAGTTTAAAATTAATGCTTCATATGACGAAACTAATATGCCTCCTTCGTGGTAGGTGGGGTCCTCATGGCAACATACTTGAGCTTTTTCTGTGTATTGGCATACCTCTCGTTGCATTTGCCATCCTATCTTGCAGATGTTCGCTCTGCATGTGATCTGCCACCATTCGTGTGTGCAGTATCTGAGCTCGGTCTTCTGCAACTGCTTTGCCCAATGTCCTCGCATGCCACAAGCGTTGCACTGGTCCTGGTTTGCCAGACAACTGAAAATTGTGTGAGTCAGGTCACATTTGCCACAAGGCTTATCAGACTTCTGAGCCTTGGTTACCATACAATTGTCATAGCTGCCCCCCAATGCTTGTAACTGTTGCCGTCCTGCCATGATGGCTTCAAATTTCCTTCCATCATTAAGTAATGTGTCTATGGTGTGCCTTTTCTTCTTTCCTAGCAGGTCTTTTTGAAAGGCTTCCATTGGGTTAGACGCGATGACTAGTTCCATAATCAAATCCGACCATTCAATACCTGCAAAGTCACATTCTTGAGCTTTGTCTCGGCAACTTGCAACAAACTAGTCAATTGACTTATCCTGCCTTTGCCGGTAGATCATAAGCTCAAGCCTATGGACTCGTAAATTGACCTTTACCTTGAGTTGATCTTCGAAGAATGTCCATAGCTTGCTAGGGTCCTTCTAATCCTCAGCTGACAAACCTGATATGTTGCTTTGCTGCAGGCCTTCATTGCCCAGTGTGATTTTGATTTTTACAGCTTGCTTCTCTGGTATACTCACTTCTTGATCCAGGAAATTCAGTTTCATCCATTGACTAAACAGTTTGAACTCAGACACGATGTCTGATACTTTCCAATCCATAATTGGATACTTGAATGTCATTTTCTTGATGATCTTGCTTCTTTACAAATATAGGCTTTTTTCACAGGTTTTCTTTTTACCAGGCACAGTTTTTTTGTGCCGGGTGCTTCAGCTTGCAGTACCAACAGTTGCCACCGCCAGCCTTTTACTTTGTGCTGTGGACCTCCAGTGGCACTGTTCAGCTCTTCCCACTCTTTTAGTTTAGGCCCCACCCACAAAGCTATCAGCCCGATTTTATTGGAGCGGCGCCGTCTGTGGCGGCGCCCTTTGAACTCGGCAGCGCGCCGGCAATTGCCGGCTGCCGCCAATTGCCGGCTGCCGCCAAGCCCCCGCTATATTAATCACTAGGGCTCATTAGAATCACGGAGCCAAGTCGCCCTCCCTATATTACGTGAGGAGGGCGGGACATTCGGCACAGTGAGAGAGTCTTTGACAGCTATGTAGCGGGTGCTGGGGCCTTATTTTGATTGCCCCAGCACCTGCTTCCTGACAGCTGTCAAAGAATACTTACCTGACTGCTGAAGAGTGGGGCTGCAATCAATCTGGCAGCAAAGCAGAAAGTGCTGCAGAAATCCAGCAGGCCAGGCAGCATCTGTGGAGAGAGAAGCAGAGTTAACTTGTCCAAGTTCACAAACCTGAAAGTTAACTGTGCTTCTCTCTCCACAAATGCTGCCTGACCTGCTGAGTGACCCAATACTTTCCGCTTTGCTGCCACATACTTACTCTGCTGTGTCCCAGTGTCCTGTGAAGTTGTGATCCTCTTCTCAAGTGTAACATTCCTTCTTGTAGGCATGCCGCACTTGGGTGAATAATCTTAATTTTGCAGATACCAGGACATGAGACTTAAATAGACCATAAAAGGTAGTACAGAGGTTTACAGAGAACACACTGACACAAATGGGAATACATGGGTGTCACAGAAATGTAAATACGTCTTTCACTAAATGTTCCTCACATGTGTCTCCTATTCTCTGTGCGAGTGATGTGTGCCAGCATGTAGCGCCAATATCACATCCCTTTGCACCATTGGCCCTCCAGGAGAGCCAACGTATGCAATAATAGCATTGCCATGCCACAATTACTCATGAGCGTCTCCACGGACTCAGTGACATGGATATTGGCTCAGTCAGCTGCAACCTCCAATGGTTTATACAGGGATGCTGCAGATGTGGACTGGTGCACAGCAGGTGAGCGAGGGTGATGTGTGGCTTGCAGAGCTCATGTCGGTTCCTATGGAGCAGAGAGCCTTTGTCTGATAAGCCACTTCTGTACATTCCTAGCTCACTGCTAGCCCTGTGTGCAGAGCCTGGGTGACATCTGCCCTCCCACGCGTCTTTCATGTTGTAGGTCATCAGCGTCCTCATAGACTGAGGAGGAATCCTGTTGACATGTCTCCTCATCATGCCGGGCCTGTCCCCTATTGGCTGCGTAGCTGTGCAGAGCAACAAAGGAAGGAGCTAGCCTTTTCAGCCCGTAGTACAGGGCATCACCCTATCCATTCAGGCATTGGAGGAACTCTTTCAGCATGCCGATCTCCTGCTCAATGGTAGCTCTTGTAGCTCAGTGGCTGGCATTGTATCTCTCCTCTACAGCAGTAGTGGAGTCTCTCACTGGTGTCAGGAGCCATGTCTACAAAGGATAGCCCTTATCTCCAAGAAGCCATCCCTCCATTTGAGCTAGTTCAGTGAACAGCGGTGAGAGCCAGGACTGGCGCAAGACCCAGATGTCATGGCAGCTGCCTGAGAAGCGGTCACACATTTTCTGCAGCATCTGTGGTAATTACATACCAGATTCACCTAGATTGAGAGGGCTCATTTAATGGTGATGTCTGTAGGTGGTAGCCTGGCAGTAGGCCTGATGGCCACATGAGTGCAGTTTATGAACATTGTAACCAATGGCCCTCTGGGCCTGGCTGTGAGAATCTGTCCTGAAGCGGACATCCTCACTGGCCCTCCGGTGCAGGGCATCAGTGACCTCCCTGATGCAGCAGTACACTGCTGACTACGTGACCTCACTAAGGTGTCTGGTGGGCCCCTAAAAGGCTGCAGAGGCGTCAGGCTTGAGAACTGCTGCCACTATGAGGAACAAAGGCATGGGATGTCCATCGGAGCCCATGGGCTGCAGGTTATCCTTGAGCAGGGCACAGAGATGTGTCACCACCCTCTCTATATGCGCAATCTCCTCTGACACTGGTGCTCTGACATCCGATGGCATGTCATGTGGGGCCTGTAGATGCACGGCAACCATAATGATGGGCTCCCCTTGGGGGCTGCTGCTCGTGACCGGAGGCCTCTACGTGGATTGCACCTGCCTGTTGTTATCACCTCTGGTGCATACGGATCCTCACATGCAGAGGATCACACAATGTAGGAGGAGCCATACCTATTTCCATGTGATAAAGTTGAACCCTCCATGTATTCGAAGGTCCCTAACATGGCAGGGATTGGTGTTGACGGGTACATCAGCTGCTTTCCTGGATCAACAATGTGGCGTACCATGGTATTGCCCATCTTGGCCAACACTCAGAGTGGCACAGCATGACCACATCAATATCCTACCAGCTGAATCGATTGCCCCCACCATCCAAAAAACCTTACTGCTCCTGCCCTTTCTGGCAGCCTCCCCACATACAGGGTGCCTACTGTGCCATTGCCCCCTCACAAAGACAGAGCATAACCTGTTAACGGAGGGATGATACATGGGTTCTTCCCTTCATGCCAGCACAGCTTTCCCTTCAGTAATCCCAGATCTCCTCCCTTTTAAAATGCAGAGTTAGACCCCTGAATGTCATCCCCCACTCCTCCCTTCTAGAATGCAGAGTTAAACCCCTGCATATCCCCACCTCCCTTTAAGAATTCAAAGTTAGAGCTCGGTGTATTCCCCCTCCCTCCACCCTTCCGTAATGCAGAGTGAGAACCCGCCGGCTTTTCAGATCGTGAACGAGGCGGCACACGACGGCCGCCTGTTCAACGAAAAATCCGGCAGTGTTGGTGGAGAGGCAGCGGGCTGCATAATCAGCAAAGGTAAGTAATCATTACCATATGTTGATTGTGGTGCTGCCACCGTGCGACAGGGGTGGCCGCATTGAGGTCTGCCGCCGCCGGTAATACGCAGCGGGCTCTTCTGGACGTCGCGGGTCAAGGCGGTCCTCTCCCCATAGCATTTTACTGGCCCCCGCACTGCGACCCGCGGCATCGAGGGGCCGGTAAAATTCAGCCTCTTCAGTCGAAATGTGTGTGTGGAGCTCACATATACTGCTCCACACAAATTGCCTCTGATCAGCACTTGAATACCTGTCTGTTTTACCACTTCCAGGCAAATGCAAATTATAGCAATCAGTAATGAAGACAACAATTTAGTGCTAAAATGAGATTTTCAAACAGGTATGTCTTATTTACTACCTATTTTTACCCTTTGACCAAAATTACCACTCTAAATTTTAACTGCTGGGAGAGGAGTTCCAGATATGTGTACAAACATGCATGTGGAGTTTTCCTACTAAAGAAGATTTGAAGGGGTGGGGGGCTAAATTGTATAGCCTCCAAAAATGGGTGCATGATCATAATGCATGATTACTGAGTGCAAATTTGATGTAATTCAGGCAGCACAGCATCTTTGAGCTGGCTGCTCATTTGCATAATTGCTGCATGCAGCCAGCACTAACCATTCTGTTCTAATAAAAGCAAAATACTGCAGATGCTGGAAATCTGAAATAAAAACAAGAAATGCTGGAAATACTCAGCAGGTCTGGCAGCATCTGTGGAAAGAGAAGAAGAGTTAACGTTTCAGGTCAGCGACCCTTCTTCGGACTAACCATTCTGTTGTTGGCTGCACACTTCAGCAAGGGGCCCAAAATCATTCATTGCAAGCACCATTTAAAGCTAGCCTGCAGTGCTTAAAGGGCTATTTAAAAGTATCAAGAACTACTTACAGGTTAGTTTCTGGTTTATTTATTCTGGCTGTTGCAGCAATTCTTTATGTTTTGGGTGCTTTTCCATACTTACTAAATCATCCACAGGGAACAGTCTGGCTGGTGCTGAAGTTTATTTTTGATAACTTAAAGTTTTGTGCACAAGCCCGTTGCTGCCGGACATAGGTGGCCTTGTAGGCCTACTTTCTGGAATTGAGCATGGCTAGGAGAATGAGCAGAGGCCACACAGAGCAAGACAAGCTGATAGGAGAGGGAGGAGAAGGAGAAGGGCTTTCACCAAGAGGTCATATCTGCCCAGGGTGTTCAGGGAGCAATTCTCCTGTCTGAACTTCAGTGATGACCAATGATTGGGATTGTGATTGAAATCTGCAAACGGCTGCAACTACAACTCCAACCTCAGAGGAGGAAAAGGACAGGGCAGGGCATGGCCAGCGACTGTGCAGGTGACCAAGGCAATGAACATTTATTCATCTGGCTTCTTCCAGGTTGCTGCTGGAGATATTGGCAATAGCTTGCAGTTTGCAGTGCACTGATGCATAAGGGAAGTCCCTGAAGCGCTCCATGCAAAGAGAGCTAACTTCATTTAATTCCCTCTTGCCAGATAGAAGCATGTGTCTGAGAGTCCCCAGTTCCCCAGAGGATACAGAACATCTCTCCTCCTTTCTACCTTCTGCATCAAGGCCTCCAGTGCAGTGTCCGAAAATCTTATGGCCCACTCTCTTCCATGATCAGCCATTCTTCCCTCTTTCCCAGAATGACTCCCAACATCTGCTGCAGCCACAATGCATGCTCCCTTTAAGCGAATGCTGCTGTGATCTTGTTATTTTTAAATAAAATAAATTTAAAATTATGACCAGAATATAAACAAAAAATTATGCAAGTTTCTTGAATTACTTTTCTTCTCTCAGAATGCAATTAAAGTGAAGGCTAGCTTTAAGAACTGCAAGTTATTAATGATATTGGGCGCCCTGCTGATGCAGGCGGGTAATGAATAGTGGGAAGTGCTGGTTGCATGCAGAAATTATTATAATTAGCAGCCAGCATGGAGTTTGCCTTAGCACGATCCCTACACCTGTTTTCAGAGACTAACCAATTTATAGCCCCATGATTCTAACTGATTAAAATACAGAGAAAATAATTGCATTCTGAGAGAAGTAAAGTAATTCAAGAAACTGGCATCATTTTTTGTTTATATTCTGGTCATAATCTTAAATTTATTTTATTTAAAAATAACAAGAGCACAGCAGCATTCACTTAGTGTTGTGAATCTTCTGCACCACAAGGCAATACAGCACAGCTACAACTTCCCACAGTGCTGGCCATCACAGAGCAGATGCCAAGTACTTCCACATACTAAGGAATGATAGTCACAGGGGCAGCTTTAGAACATAACAACATAAGGAATCGGAGGAGGAATAGGCCGTTCAGCCCTTTAAGCCCATTCTGCCATTCAAGGAGATCTTGGCTGATTTTCTACTTCAACACTATTTTCCTGCATTATCCACATATCCCTTGATGTTTTTAATATGTAGAAATCTATTGATCTCAGTCTTGAATAAATTCAATGGCTGAGCCTCCACCACCCTCTGGGGCAGAGAATTCTCAAGATTCACCACCCTCTAAGTGAAGAAATTCCTTCTTATCTCAATCCTAAATGGCCTGCCCCTTATTCTGAGATGTCTCCTGGTTCTAGACTCCCCAGCCAGGGGAAACATCCTTCCTGCATCTACCCTGTCGAGCCCTGTAAGAATTTTGTATGTTTGAATTCTTCTAAAGTCCAGAGAATAAAGTCTATTTAATCTTTCCTCATAGAACAATCGTTCCATCCCAGAAATTAGTTTGGTGAACCTTCGTTGCACTCCGTCTATGACAAGTATATCTTTCCTTAGGAAAGGAGACCAAAATTGCACACAATACTCCAGGTGCGGTCTCACCAAGGCTCTATATAATTGCAGCAAGACATTTTTACTCCTATACTCAAATCCTCTTGTAATAAAGGCCAACATACCATTTTCCTTCTTAATTGCTTGTTGCACCTGCTGTTAAGAAAACACGATATGCCAAAAGAGAAATATTAATTCATCAGGTTTTTAATGGAAAATATCCTACAGTTAACTTTAAAAAAAAACTGACAACCAACATGGCCACCGCACTTTGCATCTGAAATACCAAAAGATTGAATCAGAGACACAAGTATAACAAGAAGCCTGGCCAGGACAATGCTTTATCTCAATGAGTAGATTACCTAGATCACCCTCATTAGCGGGACATTCAAAGCCATCTTAAGGCATTCATGAATAGCGATGTCCCTCCAGGGGGTAAACACTGACAATACCACCTGAGAGAGATTTTGGGTTTTAGACTTTGGATCTCATTAAAAACAAAAGGGATTGAGAGAATCATGCGACTGTCTCCCCAGGCTGTGAAAAACTGCGAGTTTTGTTGCACACAAGAGACAAGCAGTAACTGAGTGTGCAGCAGCAGAGAAGGCTGTGTGCCTCCTTTTTCCTCTTTCTCGCTCTCCAGAAAATATCAAGCTTGAAAACTGTCTGCAACTGTGGACCCTCTAAGCCTACAGACTGCTATAGCCAGAGACCAGGGGATAAGAGAGCCACCTACAATTCTGCCTCCAAGAAAACCGTGAGCAAAGCAGGCCAACCACAAAGTGCACTTTGACCAGCAAAGTCTTCAAGAATACAACTCCAGCCGGAATACCACCGAATTATCCAACCTCAGACTGTGAATTTAACTTTTATTTATTCTGGACTTTAATCCAACCAAAAAACCTACTTTCCACTTTGTAATCTATTTGTGTGTTTTTGTGATCCTCATGTGAAAGTGTAGCACATTTTTAAAATTATTTTTAGATAGGGTTTAGCTTGTTGAGTATAATAAACTTACCTCTTTCTTGTTTAAACTCAAGAAAACCTGTCCAACTGGTTCTTTCACAATCACATTAAAGGTAAAAGGTATAACACTCACTGAGGTGGTAAGTACAACCACTGTTTAAAAAGGAATAAACCTTGTGCAGTCAAATAAGAGGAAGGGCAAGAGGGGTGACTGTGACCACTACCGCCTCCTCCCCTCCCCTCACCCTGTCTGTAGTACTACATGCTAGCTTTCAGTGACTCATGAACAAGGACACCCAAGTCCCTTTGAAGTTCAACATTTCCTGGCCTCTCACTATTTAAGAAATACACTGTATTTCTGTTTTTTTCCACCAAAGTGGATAACCTCACATTTCACCACATTGTATTCCATCTGCCAAATTTTTGCCCACTCGCTGAGCCTCTCCAAATCCCCTTGAAGTGTCTTTACATCCTCCTCACAATTCACACTTCTACCAAGTTTTGTGTCATCTCCAAACTTGGAAATATTACATTTAATCCCCACATCCAAATCATTGATATAGATTGTGAATATCTGGGGCCCAAGCACAGATCCTTACAGTACCCCACTAGTCACAACCTGCCAAACTGAAAATGACCTTGTCATGTTTGACAGATCATTTGTGATTGCTTGGGCCTCTGGGTGGAGCTGCTGAGTAACAGTGGAACTGTGGGAGATTTCTGGAAGCTTCAGGGAGACATTTTGAATCTGTCTCACAGCCACAGGCTGCTGTCAAGACATGATCCAATCTGTAAGACCTTTTATTGTTAATGTTAATGTGCTTTAAATAAACCAGTTGGTTATTTAACACAGTCTGATATCTGCATTGCACAGAGTTAAATCAGAAATCAAAATTAAACCCAATGTAAACACAACAGAACTATTCATTCCTACTCTCTGTTTTCTGTCCATTAACCAATTCTCAATCCATGCCAGTATATTCCCCCCAATCCCAATGTGCTCTAATTTTGTTTACTAACCTCTTGTGTGGGACCTTATCAAAAGCTTTTTGAAAATCTAAATATACTACATCCACCAGTTCCCTCTTATCTATTCTACTAGTTGCATACTCAAAAAAAACTCCCACAGGTTTGTTAAACGTGATTTCCCTTTCATAAATCCATGTTGACTCTGCCCAATCCAACCACTATTTTCTAAGTATCCTGTTATCACATCCCTTTATTAGAGTGCTGGCACTGAGCCCAATTTTGTTTTTCCTAGATAATCTAGTGGATTCATTTTTGCTGATTACAGCAGAAGCAGGGCTGGTCTTGATTACCACTTGCTACTAATGCTACCTGCTCCAAGAATATACCTTGAAGTCTGGAATACAAAAGTATCATTTCAGATGCATTATTCCTTTCAAAGCTATTCTTGAATTCTTGAATCAACTCGAATTATGTCTGATTTTCAGTTTGGCCAGCTTGACACTTGAGGGGGATATAAGTGGAATCCTGGTGGGCACAATTCCCCTCCTCTTGCACTGGGAATTTCAATGTAACTGCTTTTTCCATGTGGCTGAGGTGCCTGCCTGAATCAGTCAAGAGCTCCTCGCATATGCAAATCAAGGCTTTATGACGTACGCTTTGGCATGATAGCAATTTTAGCGCCAACTGAATGGGGTGCCTGCTGAGACCCCCCCAGTGAAACCTGGTCTGCAGGAAATAAGGTAAGAGTTAAATTTGCTTTGTGCATCTCCAGGTTTCACAAGTGATGTCTGGTCCTCTGCTACTCTGAGCTTCCCCACTTTCCACTTGAGAGACTCTGCTGAATCTCCCCCTGCATCTTAAGACCTGCTGCCTCTTTCTGCCCATTTTGGGCAGGTAGCTAACTGGTGGGATATACATGAGGCCTGGCTTTTAAAATCAACTGGGCTTCCTGCTGTCAATCTGAGATGGGCTTCCTGCTCACCCAGCCGCCTTCCTGCCGAGGACTAAAATGAACTCTTGTACACTGAGGACAGATGGGGTTGAAACGGTCTTTGAGGGCTGAATTTTACCCTCGGCGGATGGGAGCCATCCACCGACTGAAAAGTCTGTAGTGAACCCATCTCCGCCTGGCCTGGGGATCCGATCCGCAGTATGTGGTCCCCAGGCCTTTAATTGGTCTGAGGCAGGACTTCCACCTTATTGAGGCAGGAAGTCTAGCCTCATGGAGCTGCAAGCCAATCAGCGGGCTGGCAGGTCTTAGCCCCAGCAATGCCACTGGGAGCGGTGGCCACTGCTGGGACTGCAACCCAGCTGAGGATGGAAGGATCCCCAAACAAAGTTTTTGGGGCCTTGCTGGGGGTGATTGATCAGGCCTTGGTGAGGCAAGGGTGGTCGATTGGGGGGATGGAAGGCGTTTTGGATGTTGGGGATGGTTGGTGCATCGGGGGCAGCCCTCCATCGGGCACAGGGTGCCTGGCTAGGAGGGCCCCCCCAGACCATCAGAAAGCCGCCTGCTTTTGTCAGGTGCCTTTTGTCAGGCCTGGACCACCTGACCAGCCGAGGATAAAATCCCCATGGTGGCAGGTGGAGGCCCTTAAGTGGCCGTTAACAGGCCACTTAAGGGACTTGATTGGCCTGGGGCGGGCTTACCGTTTATCGCTGCTGCCGCCCTGCATAAAGTGATGGCGGAGGCGGGAACCAGTCAGGAAATGCCCCCCGAGCCTCCCGCTTCATTTTACACCCCTCCACCATCTTCCTGCTCTTTGGGGTGGGGTTGTAAAATTCAGCCCAAACATTATTATAAGTGACACGTGTACTTGTTTCGACAAATATCCTGGTCAAGAACCTTCGCTTTGGGTGCATTTTGTGATCTGTGAGCAAATTGTCCTCAAAGTTGTGTTAGTTTGCTGAAGTGTTTCTTTTGCTCAAGTTTACAAACAAACTCATTTGCATATTGCTGAATGTAAAATCTTCCACACACCAGTGCAATCGAACAGCTTTTTAGGACAGTTTTGTTTTACATTTTTTGCATTCAAAATATTCCTTGATATATTTAAGAGTGGGAACATGGTGCAGTTTTATTAATGTAGTTGAAAATGTGTTATCACCAAAAATAACCATTATTAATCAAGTGTCCAGTCATCCACATGACTAAGCTGAAGTTAAATAACTCCAAATGACTTTTAAAAGTTATACAGAGTCATTCTTCAGTGCCATTGGAGTACAGTTGTCAGTTTCTTAGCAAATAAAAAAAAAATAAAGTTTTGAAAGGTGCCTGTTCATGTTTTTGCACCTAAAAAAATTTAACTTTGAGAGCACCCTTGAAGATCTGCAAATGGCCGTGGTGATCAATTCGAGCTGGGGAGTGCTCAGTTTTATGAGCGGAGTCAGCTTCCAACACATTGGGCTGGATTGTAAGAGCCAGGCGAGCTCAAAAAATGGCAGCCCCAATGACGTGGAGGGGGCCAGGCTGCACGATGCCGTGAATGGCATCAGCTGACAAGTCAGCAGGTTCTGGCACCATATTAAAATGGCAGCCAGCCCTGCATACAGTCTCTTTCACATTTAAACCTTTGTTGCTGGAGCTGACCCATCTGCCCAGGATCTAATCCTACAAGGCACAGGAAATGACGGAGGTTAAAGGAAGGGTGGCCCCATGGTTCAGTAATGCCTCCCTGCTCTCTCTGCTCTAGACTGCAAGAGAAAGGCAGGAGGTCCTTTTCCCCAGCGATGGTAAGAAGAGGTCCTCCCGCCTCACCAAGCAAGTCTAGATGGATATCGCAGAGGAGGTAAGCTGCTGTAGGGTCACCCACTGAGACTGGGTCCAGTGCTGCAAGAGGATAAACGATCTTATGCATTCGGCAAAGGTAAGTGGCACTTTGTTGTACGGCTCCGTTTGACCTGGGTGTCCCCACACAGAGTGGCACATGGGTGCCTCTACCATGTCAATGACAGGGACGTCAGGCGGGGAAGATTGATGCCACATGGGTGGCTGTATGTGTGAAAGAACTCACCCTCATTTGCACCTCAGAGCATGGCACCTACATGATAGGCTGCATACGTATCACAGACTGAGCTTTTTTGTTTTAGCGCCCCCTGTTGTGACATGCGTCATGTTTGGCAATGTTCAATATCTGCATCCATGCTCTTCTAGGCAAAGAGGTCCAACAATGCAAGGGAGGCCTCCAGGACCAGTGGAAGGAGGCCAGACATTAGACCACTAATAAAGGCTGAGGAGGAAGCCCTGGAGCTAGCTGGCAGACAGGGAGGACGTGCCATTTCAGTCGTGGAGCTTGCAGTCCCGGATGAACATCCAGCTCTTTGACAATCACAATGATTACTCAAAACATTTCATTTTTGGACACAATGCTGTCATATTCATGACGTGCACCATAAAACCAAAAACTGTGCTCTTCACATTATATCTTGCAGGGTGACGCATCGAGGTGGAATTGGAGGCCCTGGAGACTTCCAGTACCTCTGAGGAAGAGACAACCTCAAAGGTCGCAGCATCCCATGACACTCCCACACCTTCCATCAGTGCAGATACACTCACTTCAGTTGGAATCTGTTCGGCTTTAGAGTCTGGGTCACAAGCTGGTGAGAGCACCACACGCATGCCTGAACAGCTGAACAGCTGGCTGAGGCTGAGAAAGGCAATGCCTCTGACAGTCGGAGGACTGTGGGTGGCCAGGCGCATGCTGAGCCCCAGGTTGATGATGATCCTCTGGTGTCAACAGCACAGGGCATATTGGAGCTGCAGGGAGAGTTAAGGCAACATATGTCAGAGAGGCCATGTGCAGCTTTGAGCGGATGATGGGGGAGCTCATCCAGGCCATGACATCTGCCATGTCCCAGGCATATCAGCACATGGCTTCCTCCATCGAAAGGTTGGCAACCTTCATGGAGAGCCACATTCCACAGATGCACGCAGACCTGCAAACCCTCGCTTCGGCCATGAGCTGGACACAGCTATGGCAAGGCGAGAGAGGGAGCAGGGACCAGGGGCCTGGAGAATGTCTCTGCTACTGGTCCTTCTCTGGAGAGCAGTGAGGTTCCTATGAGCCTTGAGAGGGAGGAGGTGAGCCAACGCTCCACACCTGGGGTACACCCTCAGGGTGATTCCAATGTAAATCCCAGATCCTCAGCCCCTCCACTGGTAAATCCAGTCCAGCAGTCATGAAGTTTGAGGACAGCCCTGGTGCAGGAGGCCCTCAGGCAGCCATAGGACGACCGCCCAAGTCATCCAAAGCCAAAGGGTGTCCTGATCAGCAGCCTGCCTCCAGTCAAGCTGCTCGTGCAGAAGTGGCACTGCGAAGGAGCACCCGCAAACGTTTCAAAAAGACACCACGACACATATGGGTTTTCATGGGTGACACGCCTATGTATTAATTCCCTCTCACTAAATGTGCTTTTCTAACATGTGTCTCCTTTTTACTGTGTGAATGACGCATGCCAGCGTATACCAATCATATCTCCTTCCATTACATCATTGGCCTGACAGAACTGTCAATGTGTGGAATAGCATTATTGCCATGCCCATATGCATGATGTGGCACTGCACGGGTGCAGTCACATGAGCAATGGCTCAGTCATCTGCTGCCAGTAATGGCAGAGACCCAGATGTCACAGATGCAGAAGACTGCCTACCAGATGAAGGATGGTAGTGTGTGACATGGAGAGCATATAGTGCACTTCAGGGATTGTAAAAGCGCTCAGCAATAAGATGTTGCCATGCATCCCTTGCTTGTTGCTCACCATGTATGCGCTGCATTGATGCTCTCCATCCTCCCATGTACATATGCTGCTGCAACCGCTCTGTGTCCTCATCATCGGAGGACGACTCCTGTTCCCGTCTCTCGTCATCCTGCAAGACCTCCCCCCCTGTATTGCAAAGTTGTGCAGAGTACAGCATACAGCAACTATGCGTGCAACCCTTTCTGGTGAGTATTGCAAGGCTTTTATCGAGGCAGCTGAGGTGCATCTTCAGCATGCCGATGGCCTGCTCGATGGTAGCTCATGTCGAACTGCGGCAGGCGTTGTATCTCCCCTCTGCATCGCTGGTGGGGTTTCTCACCGGCCTCAGGAGTCATGTCTGAAAGGGGTAGCCCTTGTCTCCAATAAACCACCCCTGGATCTGAGCTGGTACAGTGAACTGCAGCGGCACCTGGGACTGGCACAGGATGAAAGAGTCATGGCAGTTGACTGGAAAGCAGGCACACACTTGCATGAACCGCTTCCTGTGGGCACACACTAGCTACATGTTGAGGGGGTAGAAGACCTTTCTATTGCGGTAAGTAGTTGGTTGTCCGGCGGGAGCCTTGATGGCCACATGCATGCAGTCTATGACCCCTTGCACCTGTGGGAATCCCACAATGGCCCCAAATCCGAGAGCCCTCTGGACTTGACTCTCAAGGTTTGTCCTGAAGCAAACATAGCCACCAGCCCTCCTGTACAAGGTATCGGTGACCTCCCTGATACAGCGGTATACTGCTGATTGTGAAACTCCACACAGGTTGCCGGTGGGTCCCTGGAATGATATGGAGGCATAGAAGTTAAGAGCCAAGGTCACTTTAAGAGCCACAAGCATAGGGTGTCCATTAAAGCCCATCGGCTACAGGTCATCATTCAGCAGTGCACAGAGATGTGTCACCACCTCTCCGGACATCTGCTGTCGTCTCTGACACTGGTGCTCCGACATCTGCAGGTATGTCATGCAGGACCCGCTGTCTTCTCTGGCCTTGAAAGCA
Source organism: Heterodontus francisci (assembly GCF_036365525.1). Taxonomy (NCBI): domain Eukaryota; kingdom Metazoa; phylum Chordata; class Chondrichthyes; order Heterodontiformes; family Heterodontidae; genus Heterodontus; species Heterodontus francisci. The sequence goes on along the minus strand of NC_090374.1, from coordinate 161,253,314 downwards.
CCTTGGTGGATGCTGATGCTCGTTTCTGGAAGCTTCCACATGGGCTGAGCCTGTCTCTTGGTTCTGCCTCCGGCAGATATGGCTCCTCATTGCACGTGGATCCAGAAAGACAGGGTGGACTAGCCCTATCTGTATGCTGGAGATGAACTTGATTCCTTTAGTAGGTCAATGGCATCTATCCGGGCAGAGAATGATGTGAAGTGGTACTTCAGCTGCGTTCCAGCATCACCTATATGGTATGGCACACCATTGCCTGTCTTAGCTTTAAATAAGAGCAGGGCAGCATGACCACAGTCATACGTTTGCAGTTGCCTGGATTGGCCCACTGGCGTCATTTCCTTAAACCAGCTAGCATTTGTGGTCCCCACCTCACATGAAGGAGTCATGGACTGCCATTGCAGCCCCCTCCCCCAAACATCTCTGGCTGACTGCGGGGTCATCCCCCTTAACCCTCCCCCCCACCAAAACGTTCAGGGGTGCAGAGTGGTCCCCTTTACGGAACAAGGGTACGGGGCTCCTCCCTTCATGAATGCAAAGTTGAGACCCCCTTCACAACAGCCACCCAACCACCTTCACAGGCTCCGAGGACTGATGCCTCGGTGCTGCCGGCTTTTCTCGGATGTGAAAGTGAAAGCACGTGAGTGCTGCGCATCCAGCTGAAGATCGGGAACTGATGGCTGAATTGTAGTGGCATGCATAATAATGTATGGTAAGCGGCTCTTTATATATTCAAATCCGGTTCCCGTCGCCGAGTGGCAGGGGGTCGCCACGGAGGCTCACCACCGCGGGGAGAGTTGGGCTGGGCCCTCCCAGCATTGAGCTCCGTGGTGGCTTCTTCCCACCCATCTTCTAGCGCCCTCACCACGGATCATGACATTGGGCATTTGGTAAAATTCCGCTTGATGTTTTTCAAAGTAGTGCTAAAGATTTGCACTGGATGTAATGGCGCTTGAAATTCCTCAATCTTTTTCTGCTGGTTTGGCCATTTTTGGGTGAATTGTGCAGCAGTGCTACCTAGCAAAAACTCCACGCTTCATGTAATTGGCATTCTGTGAATGTCTGATAATCTAATGAGAGTTTTTTAAAAGATCATTTGTCCTACCATATCTTCAAAGTATCTGTGGATGATTTTGTCAGTCAATCTGACACCAGCAGAGAATAAGCTAAAACTGAAACAATAGCTTTTTACTAATGCTTCACATCACAAGAAGTTACAAATTTTGGGGGAAATTTTAAACTCAAGTAGCACATGGATTACTGTACGGGCCTGGGGGGCATGAAAACTGGGAAAAATGCAAGTACATCAGGAAACTGGCTTCAAACTGCCAATTTCTGCATTTATTTCAAGCGCCTGAATCTGTTTACATACAACCCACTCAAGAGAAGCAGGTTCCCTATTTACATTTCCAAATCACCTAATCGGAGTGATATTTCAACTGACTTTTAAAATTAACAATGCCTTCACAGCTTTCCCGGACTTCCTGAGAATTATCATTGAAAGCAAGGTTAGAACACAATGGCAATTGAGGGGGCTGAATCAATCTTACAGAAATACTGCAAGAAATACTCAGTACTCAGAACTTTTCTTACCTACTAGTGGGAGGTGGTGGCGCAGTGGCAATGTCATTAGACTGGTCACCCAGAGCACCAGGCTTATGCTTTGGGGACATGGTTTCAAATCCCGCCAGAGCATATAGTGGCAGATGGTGATGGTGATCTAATTGATAAATCTGGAATTTAAAGCTGGTCCAGAGGTGACCATGAAACCATTGTTGATTGTTGTAAAAATATACCTGGTAGGGAAGGAAATCTGCTGACCTTACCTGTCCTAGATGTGACTCCAGACCCACAGCAATGTGAGTGACTTTGAAATGGCCTAGCAAGCCACTCAGTTGTATCAAACCACTACAAAGCCTCAGAAAAGGAATTAAATTGGACGGACTACCTGGCATCGACCTAGGCACCAGAAACGGCAAACCCCGCAAAGTCCTCCTTACTAACATCTGGGGGCTTGTGCCAAAATTGGTAGAGTTGTCGCACAATCTAGTCAAGAAACAGCCTGACATAGTCATACTCACAGAATCCTACCTTGCAGACAATGTCCCAGACACCACCATCACTGGCAATGCCCTGTCCCACTGGCAGGACAGTGGTATACAGTCAGGAAGGAGTCCTCAACATTGATTCCAGACCCCATGAAGTCTCATGGCATCAGGTCAAACATGGGCAAGGAAACCTCCTGCTGACTACCACCTGCCGCCTCCTCTCAGCTGATGAATCAGTGCTTCTCCATGTTAAACACCAATTGGAAGAAGCACTGAGCACCTGCCACATACCCAGTCTATCAGCTATGTCCTTTAGGACTCAGCCAGCTATGGTGCTACTGAGCCACTCTTGGTGATGGACATTGAAGACCCCACCCAGAGTACATTCTGCACCCTTGACACCCTCAGTGCTTCAGTGGTGATCAACACGGAGGAGTACTGATATATCAGCTGAGGGAGGGTGGTAGGTGGTAATCAGAAGGAGGTTTCCTTGCCCATGTTTGACTGATGCATGAGACTTCATGGGGTCTTGAGTCAATGCTGAGCACTCCCAGGGCAACTCCCTCCTGACTGTATACTACTGTGCGCCACCTCAGGGATGGTGATGGTAGTGTCTGGGACATTGTCTGTCAGGTATGATTCCTTGAGTATGACTATGTCAGGCTGTTGTTTGACTAGTCTGTGGGACAGCTCTCCAAACTTTGGAACAGCCACCCAGATGTTAGTCAGGACGACTTTGCAGGGTCAACAGGGCTGGGTTTGTCGTTGTCATTTCCGGTGTCTAGGTCGATGCCAGGTGGTCCGTCCAGTTTCATTCTGTTGTATTGACTTCGTAGCATTTAGATACAACTGAGTGACTTGCTCGGCCATTTCAGAGGGTATTTACGAGTCAACCACATTGCCGTGGGTTTGGAGTCACATGTAGGCCAGACCAGGTAGGGACAGCAGATCTCCTTCCCTAAAGGACATTAGTGAACCAGATGGGTTTTTACAACAATTGACAATGGTTTCATGGCCATCATTAGACTAGCCTTTTTAATTCCAGGTTTTATTAATTGAATTCAAATTCCACCTTTTGGTGTGGTGAGATTCAAACCCATATCCCTAGAGAAATACCCTGGGTCTCTGTATTACTAGTCCAGTGACAATACCACTGCGCCACTGCCATTATTATGGCCAGACTGAAGGAATTGTCCCTGTTTTTTCTCCCCAGTAGTTTTTCAGTAAAGGAAGCACAGGCTAAATGTCTTTCTGCTCTTGAAGCTGGTCAAGTTACATTTGGCATTTTATATCTCACAGCCAAGGTAGACTCATTATTGGCAATTTTTCAGAGTATTGAAAACATTGTCCTTGAAGAGGAACTCTTGGGCCTTTCCAGCCTCAGCCTTGCCCCAATCTTCAGGGAAACCCCAGCCCTGATATTCCCCCATCTCAGGAAATTCTCCATCAACAACTTATCCCTGCTGCCATGTTAAAAAAAAAAGCAACCTATCCCTCCCTCTGCAATTCGAGGGGAGCCTCTCCTCCCACTGACTGTTGGGCTCCCCTCCCACAGGCCCCAGCAGCAGCTAAATTTCCACTTTCGTCCATCGGCTGGGTAATAAATTTAGTCAAGTGTTGGTTGAGACATTGTCATGATTTATTTAAATGAGGCCCTACTGTTATGATTGGCATGGCCTCCACGGCCCTCCCTTTGCCAGGTTTGTCTCCCTCTCACAGGTTCCTACAAGGCCTGCTCACACTATAAAAATCGAGGCCACCATTGCTGCAAGTTAAATACCTCTTATATTTTTGAAACATCTGTGATGAATTCAAAAATCTTGCCAGGACCCATCAGTATGTGCTAAAAGACAGCTGTTTATTCATAAATTAAACACAATCTCTCTGATGTATATACTTTCATATTCTGTTTCTACTCTATTTTGTCATCTTTATTCACAAAAATCAAACAGTGGTGGAAACTGGCTAATATCATGCAGAATTAGATATAAATCAAGAAATTGTAAATTAAAAGTCCTTTGGGTTTGAAACCAAGCCAGAAGGTGGCACTCTGGCTGAGCGAGGTCACAGAGATAGTTAGGATCATGGAATCATACAATGATACTGAAGAGGCGGCACAGTGGCGCTGTGGTTAGCACCGCAGCCTCACAGCTCCAGCGACCCGGGTTCAATTCTGGGTGCTGCCTGTGTGGAGTTTGCAAGTTCTCCCTGTGTCTGCGTGGGTTTCCTCCGGGTGCTCCGGTTTCCTCCCACATCCAAAGACTTATAGGTTAATTGGCCATTATAAATTGCTCCTAGTATAGGTAGGTGGTAGGGAAATATAGGGACAGGTGGGGATGTGGTAGGAATATGGAATTAGTGTAGGATTAGTATAAATGGGTGGTTGATGGTCAGCACAGACTCGGTAGGCCGAAGGGCCTGTTTCAGTGCTGTATCACTAAACTAAACTAAAACTAGAAGGGGGCAATTCAGTCCATCGGGCTAGTGTCAGTTCTTTGAAAGAGCTATCCAATTGGATTCACTGCCCTGCTCTTTCCCCATTCCACTGGAAATTTGTCTACTTCAAGTATTTACCCAACTTCCTTTTGAATATTATTGAATCTGCTTCCCCCATCTTTTCAGGAAGAGCAGTCGAGATCATTACAACTCATGAGATATTATTTTTCATCATGTCGCCTCTGGTTCCTTTGCAAATTACCTTAAATCTATGTCCTCTGATTACCAACCCTTTTGTCACTGGCAACAGTTTCTCTTTATTTACTCTTTCAAAATTATTTGAACACTTCTCTTAAATCTCCCCTTAACCTTCTCTGCTCAAAGGATGACAGCCCCAGTTTCTCAAGTCTCTCCATGTAACTAATGTCTTTTACCTCTGGGATCATTCTATTAAACCTCTTCATCACCCTCTCTAAAGCCTTGACATCCTTAGTGGTAACCAAATCTGGACACAATACTGCAGCTCGGGCCTGACCAGTGTTTGATGAAGTTTTAGCATAACTTCCTTGCTGTATTCTGTGCCTCTTTTTAACAACTTTCTTAACTGCCACCTTCAGTTTCTACCCTATTTTGTCATTGTTTTTTCACAAAAATCAAATAGTGGTGGAAACTGGCTAACATTATAAGGAATTAGACTTAAGTCAAGAAGTTGTAAATGAAAAGTCTTTTGGGTTTGAAACCAGGCCAGAAAGTGCCCAGTCTTCTGGTTGTATGTGCTTGACAATTTGGAATCCAAATCAATGTTTGCCTTACAGAGTAACTTCACTAGCTTCATACCTGGATGATATCCGGAAGCATAGATCAGCCTTGGGGAACATGACTAAACATTTTCCTCCAGCCTGGAAAACAACTGTTCACCACGACTCCCTGTTTTCCATCCTTTCGCCAATTTTGTACCAGTGTAGCCACTGCCTCTTCAATCCCATGGGCTTCAATTTTGCTGGCAAGTTGGTGTGGAAAATAGAAATATTATAGAGTTCACAGCAGTGCAGTTTCCAGTATTGGATTAAAATAGCGTTGTTTGGATAGAGTCCAAATATGGTCATCGTTACGTATGCCGTACAAGAAAAGGCCATTAAGTCCATCCATGACCCAACTCATTCTACTCTCATGTGCTAAATTGAATTACTGTGCTACCAATTCCCTTCTCCAGATCATCATTGGATATGGCACACAAGAAGACGTAGCAACAAACACTCAGGGGACCTCTTTCATGACCAAATAAATTGGACCCAATGACTTCTATTTCTGAAGTCGCATTGGTTATTCCCTATAACCACTGTATGTTTGAACTTCTCATTTATAGCATCCCTTATAATACTTTTTATTATCTTAATCAACAAAGGTTAGGCTCACTGGTCTTAATTTCTCAAAATTTGATTTTAGTCCCTAACTATTCTAAATAATATGTACGCTTGTATGTTAACTCCATGTTTGTGTTAAGGCCAGCAGTTCTGGCGTTTCAGGAGCAGCGTATCTAATTAGCATTTCTTTCAATTCTAATACCGCTGACATTTGCGTAAATGCACTGGATAAAATCCTCCAGATAATTTGAACTGACTTTTTTCTCCTGGTAAGATCTTTCAGTGATGACTCCAATGTAGAAGTCGAGTTAAAATTCTCCAATGCCTACAAAGCTCTTTCTATGGTTGGATTCTATGGGATGTGTCTTTTATCTCCTAGTCTGATCAGTTTAAAGAACATGATGGAAAAAAAAATACTCCCTGAGTTGTTATGATCTCGACTACTCTGCCTGAACGGGTGGGGGAAGTAGATTCAATAATAACATTCAGAAGGAAATTGGATAAATGCTTCCTGCCATTTAACTGTGAAATATTTGACACTTTTATTACTTCAATGAAGACCATCCTTGTTGATTCAACCCAGTTGGCTTACAAATTGACTCCAGCTGTCAATGTACTGCAGCCTCTTTCTTGCCTAGTGCTGTAACCACATGTTCAAATCTGTAACTCTTCTGTTGCAGTCATCAGCTTTCATAGTCAGCTGTTGTTTTCATATCTTTACATACTTCTCTTGGAGAATAGAGTGAAGTAGTGGAAGGATTCACAGACTGATTAACAGTTAAATTATTAAATTAGCTGATCTTGAATTTGAGGGACAAAATCAGCCTATATCCCTGCAGGTGTCACTGCATTGGGAATGTATTAGCCCCATAGGGTGATACAATTCATCGATCAGATAACAATAATGGGTTTTGTATTACTGTTTCTGAAGTATTCCCTTCTTTAATTAAGAAAATTTGAAGGCAATTCAGCTGGGAATGCCCGAATAATCGGAATGTAGAAAGAGCACATGACCCATCCCCCAATTCTGTGCTTTTATCTGTTTGCTCTTTTTGATTAAAAGCAAAATACTGCGGATGCTGGAAATCTAAAATAAAAACAAGAAATGCTGGAATCACTCAGCAGGTTTGGCAGCATCTGTGGAAAGAGAAGCAGAGTTAACGTTTCGGGTCAGTGACCCTTCATCGGAACTGACAAATATTAGAAAAGTCACAGGTTATAAGCAAGTGAGGTGGGGGTGGGGCAAGAGATAACAAAGGAGGTCTAGATTGGACCAGGCCACATAGCTGACCAAAAGGTCACGGAGCAAAGGCAAACAATATGTTAATGGTGTGTTGAAAGACAAAGCATTAGTACAGATTAGGTGTGAATACACTGAATATTGAACAGCAGCAAGTGCAAACCTGAAAAAAAACCTGAAAAAAACAGTGGGTAAGCAAACTGAACAAACTAAGATGAAATGAAATAAATGCAAAAAAAAGATTGTAAAAAATGTAAAAAAGAATGTTAAAAAAAAGGAAGAAAAAATAACTAAAAATGAAAGTAAAATGGGGGGCTGTCATGCTCTGGTCCAATCTAGACCTCCTTTGTTATCTCTTGCCCCACCCCCACCTCACTTGCTTATAACCTGTGACTTTTCTAATATTTGTCAGTTCCGAATAAGGGTCACTGACCCGAAACGTTAACTCTGCTTCTCTTTCCACAGATGCTGCCAGACCTGCTTAGTGATTCCAGCATTTCTTGTTTTTATTGCTCTTTTTGATTGCTGGGTTCCTGGCTCCATTTAATTTCCTGGACTATTCCGTCACCAGGACTGTGCTGCTCTGCCAGACTATGTAACAGATCTTAGTTGTGACTCTTCTCTGCCACTTAATACTTTGAAATTGAATGTCAACTTTCATCTTTCTCCTCTCAGGTATTTTGCCTCCCACCTCAACAAATCACTGCTCCTCCATGTTCCTTCTCTCCTGCTGCTATCTCAGGCTTCAAACCACTTTGCGTAAGCCAATGGATACCCTCTGTGCTCCACAGCATTCTGGGACAGACCTGTCCTGGCAACTGTTACTGCTTGTTAACTTTAACCCCAACTGCACCTTCTTTCTATTTCATTAACCTGCCCACCAAGCCTTGGAAACTAAGTTCATGACCGCCTTCTTGCCATATCAAACCCACCCACTACCACTACCTTCAACTCTGCGAAAGGTCTGTTCACTCACAAACAATATCCTTGTGGTCCACAAGCATATCATGTTGATGAGACCCACCTCCTGCTCCCTCCACCCCTTTCCCTCTGAGCTGCTCATCACCCATCTTTTCTTTCTGGCTCTCATGCTCGCTGTCACTCGCCACCTTCCTTTAAAACCACCGTCATCAGCCCTCCTTGAAAAAAAAACACTGATGACTCAGTCTTTGCAAATTACTGTCCAATCTGTAAACTTCCTTTCCTCCCCAAAATCCCTAAATCTGTTGTTGCTTTTCGTAGCCATGCCCAATGCCTCAAACAGTTTTATGCCCTTTGCACAACATTGAAATTGCTCTAACCAAAGTTATGATACTCTCAGACTGTTCCTTTGGTCTTCCTTGTTCACCTTAACCTCACTGCAGCCTCTGAAATGATCAAGCACACTATTTTATCCCAATCTTCTTCTCCTCAGTGGGACTTCCCTCACTCGGTTACACTCATACCTAACCAATCATAGTTCAAGAAGCTTACTAATAATTTCTCTCAACTCCTTTACCTGGAATCCCCCAGTGCTCTCTTCTTGGTTTCCTCCTCTTCCTCATCTACATGCTGCCCCATTGCATCATCTGCAGACATGGGATCAGTTTCCACATTTTCATTGACAACACTAAGCTCTATCTCTTGTAGAGATACAGTTGCAATCACATCAGTCAATCAAGGTTTAGGAGTGCTATCTGACCAATCAAAACCATCATGATTTGATCAAAATGATCCAGCAGGCCCTGCAAAGAGGCCTGACATCAGAAGTGAAGACACTCTGTGATCAGCATGGAGCATATTCTGTGGAGACAAGAAGTCAATCAACCTGGTGATTAGCACAGGGTATAATAAAAGCAAAATACTGCGAATGCTGGAAATCTGAAATAAAAACAAGAAATGCTGGAACCACTCAGCAGGTCTGGCAGCATCTGTGAAAAGCGAAGCAGAGTTAACGTTTCGGGTCAGTGACCCTTCATCGGAACTGGCACAGGGTGTTGCCCGCAGGATGAAACTGCTGATAACCAAAGTTGTTATGTCCGGTTTGTAAGTCATTCAACCCTGTGATCAGCACATTATCTTTGTCCTGAGGATGAAATTATTGATAAGCAAAAGTGTTATGTCCGCCAGCACACAATACATGGTCGAGACTTGTGGACATCTTTTCCGACGATAAGATAAATGAAAAGGAATTGAGAACTGTTGGTGGGGTCGGTGGGTGGACGTCAGGTACTGAAGGCTCTCCCCGTGTTCCTGATTTACAGCTCACTCCTGACTCTGAAGTGGTTTTGTTCTGCAACACCTTTCACCTCAGCTTGCTCATCATGCCCTCCAGTTTATCTCACTTGCCTATTAGAGCTGACACCACTTTCCACTGACACCACTGTAATTGACTATTTGATGCTACAATTGTCAAAAGTGGTATGAATCTGTGCTAACTGATGAAATATTATCCCCATAAAAGATAAAAAGTCTGTCAAAAGAAAATAAGAAGTAATTTGTGGCGCGGGTGCAGTACTGCATTGTAGCTAAGATCTCACATTTATTGGGGATCTTGTCGCCCTTCGGCATGATTTTCAATTTCTCAGATAATGTTTACTCAGTTCACTTTAGGTGTAAGATAATATTACATTACTTTGGTATTCCCTCCATTACATGCAAGTATTGAAATTGACCCTAATTGTGTCACTGATGGATGGCTAGCTTTTAAAATGTTGCATGAATCAAGTAAATAGTGACATTATTAAAATTATGCATCTCATCTTGCTGGATGTATGAAATGTGAAGTCATTGACAATATATTGCATTAATACAGAATGGAAATTACATGTAATTCCACTAACCCCTGGAACAATGCAATTAAATATTAATTGACTTGACTGAACGTTACATTTCATTGAGTCTCTCCTAAATGTATGACAACAGTTCTATAGAATGTGTTATTATTAATAATAAACTGAATAGAAATTATTAGATTTTCTGTGGTAGTCGTGGTTGGTGAAGCAGCTGACTTCAAATTCTTTCTTAGAATCATAGGAAAGTTCTAGCACAGAAGGAGGCCATTCAGTCCATTGTGACTGCATTGGCCAAAAAAACTATTCCCCCAAGCTAATCCCATCTTCCAGCACCTAGTTCATAGCCTTGCAGGTTACAGCACGTCAGGTACATGTTCAAGTACCTTTTAAATGAGTTAAGGGTTTTTGCCTCCACTACTGATCCTGGCAGTGAATTCCAGACAGCCACCACCCTCTGGGTGAAAATGTTTTTCCTCATATCCCCTCTAATCCTTCTACCAATCACCTTAAATCTGTGCCCCCTGGTAATTGACCTCTCCACTCGGGGAAGCAGGTCCTTTCTGTCTACTCTATCTAGGCCCCTCATAATTTTGTACATCTCAATTAAGTTGCCCATCAGCCTCCTCTGTTCTAAGGAAAACAACCTGAGCCTATCTAATCTTTCCTCATAGCTGCAACTTTCAAGCCCTAGCAACATTCTTGTAAATCTCCTCCGTACTCTATCCAGAGCAATTATGTGCTTCCTGTAATGTGGTGACCCGTACTGTATGCAATACTCCAACTGTGGCCTAACCAGAGTTTTATACAGCTCCAGCATTACATCCCTGCTTTTGAATTCTAGACCTCGGCCAATAAAGGAAAGCATTCCATGTGCCTTCTCAACAACTCTATCTACCTGTCCTGCCACCTTTGGGGACCTGGACATGCACTCCAAGGTCTCTCACTGCTTCTACCCCTCTCAATATCCTCCCAGTTATTGTGTATTCCCTTGCTTTGTTTACCCTCCCCAAATGCATTACCTCACACTTCTCTGGATTGAATTCCATTTGCCACTTTTCTGCCCACTCAACCAAACCATTGATATCATTCTGCAGTCTAAAGCTAACCTCTTCACTATCAACTACACGGCCAATTTTTGTGTCATCTGCAAATTTCCCAATCATGCCCCCCACATTTAAGTCCAAATCATTATTATATACTACAAACAGCAAGGGACCCAATACTGAGCCCTGTGGAACGCCACTGAAAATGGCTTTCAATTTGCAAAAACATCCGTCGACCACTACCCTTTGTTTCCTGTCCCTGAGCCAATTTCCGATCCAACTTACTACTTTTCCCTGTGTCCCATGGGCTTTCATTTTACAGACCAGTCTGCCATGTGGGACCTTGTCAAGTGCCTTACTAAAATCCATGTAGAACACATCCACTGCACTACCCTCATCAATCCTCCTTGTTATTTCCTCAAAAAATTCAATCAAGTTAGTAAGACATGACCTTCTCTTAACAAATCCATGCTGACTATTCCTGATTAATCCATGCCTTTCTAAGTGGCAGTTTATCCTGTCCCTCAGAATTGATTCTAATAATTTACCCACCACCGAGGTCAGTCTGACCTCGGCTTGTAATTCTTTGGACTATCCCTCACACCCTTGTTAAACAATGGTACAACGTTCGTAGACCTCCATTCCTCCGGTACCTCACCTGTAACTAGTGAGGATTTGAAGACGATCCTTAGAGCATCTGCTATTTCCTCCCTAGCTTCCTTTAACAGCCTGGGATACAATCCGTCCTGCCTGGGCGATTTATACACTTTCAAGAATGTCAGACCCTCGAGTACTTACTCTCTCATTATGCTTATTGTATCTAATATTTCAAACTCCTTTTTTACTACAATGTCTGCACTATCCCTCTCCTTTGTGAAGACAGAGACAAAAAACTCATTAAGTACCCTGCCCACATCTTCTGCATCCATGCATAAGTTCCCTTGTATATCTCTGATAGGCCCTACCCTTTCCATAGTTATCCTCTTGCTCTTAAAGTACTGATAAAACATCTTTGGGTTTTCCTTGAGTTTACTCATGTCCTCTCTTTGCTTTCCTAATTTCCTTTTTTACTTCACCCCTGAACTTTCTATACTTCTCTAGGCTTTCTAAAGTATTAAGTTTTTTGTGAGTGTCATAAACTTTCTTTTTCTGCTTTATCTTACCCTGTCTGCTTCTGGGTTACCAGGGGCTCTAAATTTGGCTGTTCCACCCTTTATCTTTGTGGGGACATGTCTACACCAATTATTATTGCCCTATAGTTTTTGTACACAGAAATTTGCCTACATATTTGTTCTTCTCCCTCCCTCCCATTATTTGGGGGTCTATAGTACATTCCTAGTAGTGTGGCGGCCCCTTTATTATTTCTGAGCTCCACCCATATGGCCTCATTTGATGATTTATTTAGCATATCATCCCTCCTCACAGCTGTTATTGATTCCTTAACCAATAACTTACACCCCCTCCTTTGTTATCCCCCTCTCTATCCCGCTTGAAAACTCTGTATCCAGGGATGTTGAGCTGCCATTTTTGCCCCTCTTTAAGCCAAGTTTCCGTTGTAGCAATGATATTATGTTGCCATGTGTCTATCTGTGCTCTCAGCTCATTGGCTTTGTTTGCTATACTCCTTTTAACACTGTCAGATTCCTGTACTGCACACTTTTTAACCTTTGCTTCTTCTATCTTTTAGAGTCACTTGCTAATTTTCTGTCTCCCGTTCCCTGCCTGAAATTGTCCTATCGGAAACTGCCCTCAGGTTTCCATCCCGCTGCCAAACTAGTTTAAACCATCCCAACAGTACAAGCAAACCTTTCTGCATGGATATTCATCCCAGTCCTGTTCAGGTGTAGACCATCTGGCTTGTACGGGTCCCACCTTCCCCAGAATTGGTCTCAATTTCCCAGAAATCTAAAGCCCTCTGTGACAGAAACCACACCTGCCAAATGGGAACATATTAATTTCGTCATACGGAACAGTATTTGAACTGTTACTGGATCTTGAACATAACTTGTTTAAAAAGAACACAGGACTGAATGGCTGAAAACATGGCTGCACATTTGCATTCTGAAAGACAGTTGCATGGAGAGACAATGGGACTGCTCCATGATTCCATGAACCAGATGGGTATTGTCAATAGTGATGATCAAAAGATATTGAGAGTCATTGTCTGTGTAAGAGCTTGCACTCCACTACTCCACTGAATGTGTCTCATAAGCTTTGAAGAATCAACAAACCTCGCATGTAATCCTGTGTCAAACAAACAGCTGGTTACATTACTACCCTGCTGGCCAACCTGGAATTAATTGAATTGTGCTCACAGAGATTTTTGAGGCAGACTGCTTTTGAAGACCAAAGAGAAGCAGGGTCTCTCTCTCTCTCTCACGCAAAGGTCCAGGGACTCATGGAAGTAATTTAACCCTCAAGACAGAAGACCCCTGCAACCTTCTGGTACCAGCGAAAAAAGTTTGAAAGTGTGCACTGGGCCCCAACAAGAACTGCAAGACTTATCTTCAATAAAGACTGCACAGCAAAACCAACAACAGTAACTGAATTCCATTTACTACTTCCAACCTTCGCCCCTTTAATTTTTTCTCTTCCTCTGTATCTATTTGTGTGTGCGTTTATCGTGTATGCATGCTAGCGTGGTTGCGTCACGCATTCTTAGTAGTTTTAACTGAGTTTGATTTTAAGGTTAGTAAACTTACACCTCTCTTGTTTAAACCTAAAAAAGCCTGTCGGTTGATTCCTTTACCATTACATTCAGTGCTGTATCTCTAATCTAATCTAATCATTACAACTGGAGAGCCATGAGCAAGGACTCACTGAGAGGAAGCTACAAACACTGTGTTTTTAAAAAGTTAAACCCTGTTACGGCAAAACCAGAAAAGGGCCGAGAGGGGAGCCCAGACTCCTTCCTCACCTGGTCGAAATACCCTCCCCCCCTGCACCATCTCTCTAACCACACATTCATCTGGTGTATTCTCCTATTTCTATACTCACTAGCACGTGGCCTTGGGACTAATCCAGAGATTACTGCCTTTGAGGTCCTGCTTGCCTCTTTCCTAACTCCCTAACCTCAGCCTGCAGGACCTCATCCCTTTTTCTTCCTATATCGTTGGTACCAATGTGGACCACGACCTCCGTCTGTGCACCCTTACCCTCCAGTTGATCCATTGATGTGAGCCTGGAGTTACACATCGGACAGACCAGGGAAGGATGACAGGTTTCCTTCCCTGAAGGGCATGAGGAAACTTGTGATTTTAATATTATTTTACAACAATCCAATAGCCACAAGGTCACTTTTACTAATACCAGTTTTGTATTTCCAGTTTTCATTTCAACTGAGTTCAGTTTCTCAAATTGCATTGGTGGGATCTGAACTCACATTCTCCCGATTATTCGTTCTGCAATTATAACTAGGGAGCTACACAATTCGCCACCTTGCTGGTTTCATGGAAATCATAAAATACAGGATTGTTCGCAAAATTAACCTTCAAAGTATTATTCAAAATAAAATGCGAATTGCTAATAAAATAATTTTAAAATTTCTCTGGTCACTGTGATGCAAAAGCTCTTTTCTACTTTCTTTATGTGATTATGTAATCTTCAAAAAGGAAATCGAAAAAGTATTCTCTCAGGAATAAAAAATTTTCTGTCACTGGGGGCAGAGTTAAAGGTGTTAAAAGTTTCCTCTGTTAGGTATTTCCAATGCAATCATAGGCATGCTTTAACAAAACAAAGAAAATGTTGGCGAACTTTATATATGCAGTAGGCAATTCTATGGTGGTTGCAAGTAAGGGAGATGGGAACAGGACAGGCACATAGGATTAGTACGATTGCTCATGTGAAGGATTAGCACCAGTAATCTATTAAGAGAATCAGAACAGATCAGGGAGTCTCAAAAATAAACTTCTGTCGAATTTGTGAGCATTGCTTTGTGAAATGCTTTAGTGTTTGGTGAGAATGTTGATCCTGTGCAATTTAGCATCTGTGAGATGACAGTTGGCTGAATGGATATTGTAACATTTTATTGCAACATGAAGGTATTGCATGTAGAGTATAACAACGTTTGCAGCATCTGATCATGCCATATACTTTTTTGACAATATTGTATGAATACAGTTCTGAAATAGCTGCAAATTTTGATATCTTATGCAGTGACAGATGCTTGAAAAGTGTGTATTTTTCCCACAATTTAAATAGACCCCTAATTATGACATGGGAGGCAGGAGGAATTCCTAGTTTCATTCATTTGTTTATATAAAACAGGACAAAAGCATTCATTAATAAAAAATTAAACAATTTAAAATTTTAGGTACATATGAAAACTTACTTTGTATTTTGCACTTAAAGGCTGCAGTTTTCTCCACTTCAAAAATTTTCAGGATGCGGGACCATTTGCTGGTCTACCCTGCACGTGTCAGAGGTGCGCCTTGCATCGTGATCTTAAGGGAGGTGACCAATTAACAGGGTGCCTCCGAGTTTGCTGTCCAATTAAAGAGACAGGCGGCAAACGGATGCAGGGGCCCAATCAGAGGGGCCCAAGGGAGGGATGGTCAGCAGCCTCACTGAGGAAGTTGAGCACTGCTTAGGCAGACTGAGACCAAGAGGGCACCACAAGATAGTGGTGGTCATCTAAAGGCCCAAACGGAATCCTTTGAATAGCAGTCAGTACTATCTCGGGGATCAGTGTGCAGGGGGAACAGCGCCATACGCCTGTGGATGTGCTGTTTACAGCCAGCTGCTCATTTCCACATGATTCTGAAAGCTCATATGCTGGCACTATGACCTCCTGCCATGAGGTCGCCTCATGTTTCATTGTTAAAATTTTGATGCATTGACAGAATATTGGCTCATTGCCCTGTTAGCTACCTTAACTACCTACCCGCTGCTGCTGGGCAGCAAGCCATTGACGCTGGGAGCCCACCTCTGGTAAAAGCCCATGGAGCCGGGTACACATTGTGAGCTGGCCCCATGCGCTGCATTCCAAATTCCCCCCCCCCCCACCCCATCAAAGCCTCCTCCACGGGACTGGGAAAATTCCCAACAAAGTTTCAAGTAGAGATTTACAGGCTAGTTTAGTGCTTGGGAAAAGGGGCTTGTAATAATTGGATAAGTTTGGTGTATAAAGTACATTATACTTTATACACCAACTGTGGATAAGTTTGGTGTATAAAGTACATTATACTTTATACACCAACTGTGCAACAGCCCCGACAAACAAATTTCTCTGCAGCACCTGTGGAAGAGCCTGTCACTCCAGAATTGGCCTTTATAGCCACTCCAGGCGCTGCTTCACAAACCACTGACCACCTCCAGGCGCGTATCCATTGTCTCTCGAGATAAGGAGGCCCAAAAGAAAGATAAAGTACGTTGAAGTATAACTGAAATAGAGTTAGTACAATTAAACATTTCATTATGAAAGGACATTGTAAGGGGATGGCATAACCCTTTCATCTCTGTTTTTAATAACAAGTATTTAGCAGTAATATGTGCAAGTGTTATGTACGCTGGACTTTGTAACATGATTATGTTTGAAGAACTGTGATTTCTAAAATCTTAGGATGAAGTCAGAGAAGTCAAGTAACTTCACATAGGAACATTGGAGCAGGAGTAGGCCATTCAGCCCATCGAGCCTGCCCTGCCATTCAACATGATCATGGCTGATCATCCACTTCAATGCTTTGTCCCCACACTATCCTCAAATCCCCTTATGCCATTTGTATTTAGAAATCTGTCAATCTCTGCTTTAAACATACTCAATGACTGAACTTCCACAGCCCTTTGGGGTAAAGAATTTCAAAGATTCACAACCATCTGAGTAAAGAAATTTCTCCTCATCTCTGTTCTAAGTGGCTTCCCCCTTATTTTGAAATTGTGTTCCCTGGTTCTAGACTCCCCAACCAGGGGAAACATCTTGGCTGCATCTACCCTATCTATCCCTTTAAGTATTTTGTAGGTTTCAATGAGACCACCTCTCTTTCTTCGAAACTCTCGAAACCAGTTTCCCTAATCTCTCCTCATAGGACAGTCCCCCCATCCCGGTCAATCTCCGTTGCACTCTCTCCATTGCAATAATATCCTTCCTAAGGTAAGGGGACCAAAATTGCACACAATACTCTAAGTGCAGTCTAACCAAGGTTCTATACAGATGAAGCAAGACTTCACTACTCATGTACTCAAATCCTTTTGCGATAAAGGCTAACAGACCATTAGCTTTCCTAATTGTTTGCTGCACCTGCATGTTAGCTTTCAGTGACTTTTTGACAAGGACGCCCAGGTCCCTTTTTACATCTACACTTTCTAATCTCTTACCATTTAAGAAATATTCTGCACATCTATACCATGACCACCAACTCCCCCTTATCAATTCTGTTAGTAACATCCTCAAAAAACTTCAACAGGTTCGTCAAAGGAATTCATGATTTCCCATTCATAAATCCATGTTGCCTATGCCCAATCAGATCATTATTATCCAAGTATCCATTTATCACATCCTTTAGAATAGATTCTAGCATTTTCCCAATGACTGATGTAAGGCTAACAGGTCTGTAATTCCCTGTTTTCTCTCTCCCTCCCTTCTTAAATAGTGCGGTGACATTTGTGACCTTCCAATCTGCAGGAATGCTCCAGAATCTATAGAACTTTGGATGATGATCACAATTTCATCCACTATCTCCATAGTTACCTCTTTCAACATTCTGGGATGTAGAATATCAGGTCCTGGGGACTTATCAACCTTCAGCCCCATTAATTTCTCCAATACAACCTTCTTACTAATACTAATTTCCTTCAATTCCTCATTCCCACTAATCCCTTGGATCTCTAATTCTGGGAGATTTCTTGTATCTTCCATGGTGAAGACAGGCACAAAGTAATCATTTAGCTTCTCTGCCATTTCTCTATTCCCCATTATAAATTCTCCTGACTCGGCATGTAATGAACCCACATTTGTCTTAGCCAAATGTTTCCTTTTTACATACCTGTAGAAGCTTTTACAGTCCGTTTTTATATTTTTTGCTAGCTTACCTTCATATTCTATTCTCCATTTCTTTATCAGTTTCTTGGTCCTCCTTTGTTGTATTCTAAAATTCTCCCAATGCTCAGGTTTACTACTATTTCTGGCAACTTTATAGGCCTTTTCTTTTAATCTTATACAATCCTTAACTTCCTTTGTTTTCCATGATTGACTACCTTTACTTTTGGGGTTTTTGTGCTTTGAAGGAATGTATAGTTGCTGTAAACTCTCTCTGTAATATTTATTTAAAGACTATCCATTGCCTATGTAGTGTCATACCTTTTAATGTATTTTCCCAATCCACTTCAGCAATTTGCCCCTCATACCTTCATAATTTCCTTTGTGCAAATTTAACACCCTGGCTTCAGATTGAACTATCTCACTTTCAAACATAATGTAAAAGTCTATCATATTATGGTCACTCATCCCTACAATAAGCTTATTAATTGGCCCTTTCTCATTACATAAAACTAGTTCTAAAATAGCCTGTTCTCTAGTCGGTTCCTCAACATACTGCTCTAGAAAACCATCCCTAATGCACTTGAGAAACTTGTCCTCCATAACATTAGTGCTCATTAGGTTTACCCAGTCTATATGCAGATTGAAGTCACCCATGATTAATGTATTACCTTTGCCACATGCTTCTCTAATCTCCTGAATAATACCATGCCCCATATTATCACTACTGTTGGGTGGCCTATAAACAATTCCTATCAATGTTTGCTGCCCTTTGCTGTTTCTTAGCTCCATCCAAACAGATTCCATATTTTTTTCTTCCGATCTGAGATCCTTCCTTACTAATGTACTGATCCCATCATTTATTATCAGTGCAACACCACCTCCTTTTCCTTTTTGCCTGTCCTTCCTAAATGTCAAATATTCTTGAATATTCAGTTCCCAGTCTTGGTCACCCTATAGCCACGTTTCTGTTATGGCAGTTAGCTCAGACCCATTTACCTCGATTTGGGCCTTTAAATCATCTACCTTGTTGCAAATAATGCGTGTATTCATGTAGCGTACCCTTAACCTTTTCTTCTTGGCGTTATTTTGCATTCCAAGCCGAGTTGATGCTCGCCTTTGTTTCGCCTGCCTTCTAATGTCACTTGCTACTTTCTAACTCCTGTTACCAGCTTTACTTCCTTCCAATTTGATCTACCCCTCAGGTTCCCATCCCCCTGTTTAAACCCTCTCCAACAGCATGAGCAAATCTCCTTACGAGGATATTTGTTAAGTCTACTTAAAGACAGGACAGAAATCTTGGTTACCACGACAACAGAGATTCCAGATCAAAGATCTTTTTGAAAAGCAGAAATTTCAAGGGTATAAAACCTAACGAACAATGGGTTTCACCCTCCCAGACTTTCAGATTGTAAACAAGGAGTCAGTGATTCTGAGAATGCAAATATGCATGGCAGCTGCTAATACTTGGAAAGAATGGAAAACCCAAATGGCTCTGCTGAAGCCAGACTTGTGGACTTTGCTTATTGGAAAAGAAAATGGGCTATTAACTTTTGATTCCAGATAAATTCAACAGATTTTCTGAAGGCAGACAGGCTGTAAGAAAGGAGACCAGCAGTTGCAGCCTCAGAGCAGGCTGTAAGGAAGACCACCAGTGGAGGTAGCCTCAAGAGAGAGAAAGGGGGAACACCTGCTCTCAGAGAAGGCTGATACAGCGTAAGGCTGTGAAGCCTGAAACTGTTTTCAAAATCGAAGTTTGTGAAGAAGAAAAAAACCAACAGGATCACTGGAGATCATCTTATTTATGGATGTCCAGGTGGAAAGTGCTCAGAGAGGTGAGCAAAGAGGATATTTACTTTGAGAAAGGTCTGGGAGATCCAACCCATTGCAACAATAAAGATTTTGCCATCAAGGAGGGCTCTGCAATGTATAAGAGTAGTGTGAGATTTTCAAATGTTTGAATAAATAAAGAAAATACCTTTCTCTATAGTTTGGGGTATCAGCTACCTGCAAAGTACTACTTAGTTATGGGGATTTATTTTTGTTTAGTTATTATAATAAAAGTATTAAAACATGAATTCTTGCCATATAATTCTTTAAATTGTTCTGGAGGTTCATATCTTGAATTTTTATGCTAACGGTCACACTGAGGTCATAACAGTAAGAATAAATTGTAGTTTGTAAATTGTTACGCCAAGTGTAAGAGGAAATGTAAGCTAAACTGTAGATGCCTGCAAAATGCAGACTTGAGGAAGAAATTAGTGTGAAATGAATGTCACACAATGTGAGAAGAGTTATGTCTCCTCAAGATGTTGGGATAAGATTATCACGGATTAATTTACTTAGAACTGTTTTACTGATACTTTTGCAGATACGTTGTAAGGATATTATTTTGTCTTTGATAATACAACAATCTCAGTAAACTTTAAAGGTGTAGAAGTTCATCGTTTTAGAAGTACAGTAGTTTGAGTAATTCTAAAACTTACACTTTGTTTGAATAGGCCTCACCATCAAAACAGGATAGTAGTCTCAGGGAAATGTTCATGATTAATAACTGGAATTTGGGAGCCACATCAGCAACTGCTATTGTCTGTAAAAGACTGATGAACTAAATATAACAATGGCTGTCTGTTGGTTTAGTCCAAAAAGGGGCAGATGAGCAGGATACTTCTGCAAAATGTTGGAGCAGGAAGTGCCTATGGAACTCAAAATGTGTAAACTTGTTGGGTAAGCAAAAAACCAGAGTTTGAGCTGGTATTGGAAAAAGTGATTGGATTTATTGGGGTCACTTTTCCTGGCCCTGTGGAGACGGGGTTGGAGGCAAGGGAGCCAAGAAAATCGGGATTCAAACTTGATATTAATTGAGGTGTTAGGCCCCTGCCAGCCTTACATCCACCTTAACAAGCCAACTTGTCTTCTCTTTGTCTTCTACTCTCTTTATCTGACTGTCCACACCCCCTCTTCTTTATACCCCAAAGTTTTGGACATCTGACTCAATGGGTTGGGTTTTCCTGTGGGCTTTAGGTCCCTGACATCGGGACCAATGGGGGTCCCGAGCCCGTACTTGCCGGCAATGAGACCGGCTCAGCAATCTTCCGGGAAGCGGCCTCGTAATTGGCTGCCTCTGAGATGGCCATCCGGGATCCTGATGCTGCAGGATCAATCAAAGGGCCAGCAGCTCTGGAGCCTTGACAGCCCCACCTGGAGAGGTGGGTGCTGCTTGTGCAGACCGAGGACTGCCTCAACATGGAAATGCCTTTGCTGGCCTGCGCACCAGTACAAAAATTAACAAGATCAAGGCCGACAGGTCCATCGGGATGGAAGGGCAACCCATCCTCTGTATTACCATCTGCTGTGTTTAGGCCTTCATACAGAGCCTCTGGTCTAATTGCCCCCAAGCCTGCCACAGGGAGGCTGCCTCCATTGAGCTGGCGGTCTCCGCATGTGGCTGGAGCCACACCGCCAACGACAAAACGTCAGGAAGGCTGCAAAATCGCCCCTAATTGGGGTCTCAATCATCTTCAATGGCAGCCTGCTTCATGGTGTGAGCAGCCAATTCTCTTCCCAACCCGCCACTGAGAAATGTCTCCGGAGAGGTCCTGACACGAAGTTTGAATCCCTGGAATTCTGACAATGTATTTCAATACAATTGAAAATATTTGAATACAACTTAACACTTCAGTATGAAGGATAACATTTAAATAGAATCAAACATTTTTTATCGGTTAACATTTTGATAATGGGTTATATTTTCATACCACAGCAACATATTTAACAGGCAAAGTTTAAACTGGAAGGGGAGTTTTAGGAAGAAATGTTATAACTTATCAAATGCTTTCTGGAAAAAAAAAACTAGGATTGATTACTAATATTAGGTTTCCTTTATTTAGAGATACAGCACTGAATCAGGCCCTTCGGTCCACCGAGTCTGTGCCGACCATCAACCACCCATTTATACTAATCCTACATTAATCCCATATTCCTACCACATCCCCACAATTCCCCTACCTATACTAGGGGCAATTTACAATGGCCAATTTACCTATCAACTTGCAAGTCTTTGGCTATGGGAGGAAACCAGAGCACCCGGTGAAAACCCATGCAGTCACAGGGAGAACTTGCAAACTCCGCACAGGCAGTACCCAGAATTGAACCCGGGTCGCTGGAGCTGTGAGGCTGCAGTGCTAACCACTGTACCACTGTGCTGCCCATTTTGTTAATTTGCTGTTTTCTTTTGTTCTTGTGAGTTGTTTTTACTGTTGGTTTTGGTTGTGACTAGGAACACTTTGTTACTCTTTTTATAATTTATCTAGGTTTGCAGTGGGTCCAGGTGGACCAGACTGTCCTAGCATCAGCAGCTGAGATGATGGGGTCTGTAGCTCTGCACTTTGAGTTTGAGATGCTGGGATTTGCCAACCATTAGTAATCTTTAATCTGAGCAACTGCAATCTTCCATTCCCACACTGAAGCACCTCACAGGAATTTCTGCAGTAGCTTTGGATAATGCAATACCAGGTTGTTATACATGATTGATAACCAGTGGGATGGAATTTCTCTTTCAGAGGGTGGATGGACTGGTTCCCATGGTGATCTAAATAGGAGATGGTGGAGATATGTGGGAGTGGGGGAAGGAAAGTTTAGGAGGAGCAATGTTCAATGATGTTCAACACTGGCTGCAGGCTGTTGAAGACCTTCTGCTGTAGCTGCATCCTCCGGCTCATCGACTTCCCCCTCTTAATTTGATGGATTGTTCTGTTCCTCTTTTGACACCATGCCACATTTTGTGGACTGTAGCAATGTATTGTGCAAGTGTGTACACAGGAACATAGGAACTAAAGTAGGCCGCTCAGCTGCTCTGCTATTCTGTTGCTTTATGGCTGAACTGTACTTCAACTCCATTTGCCCTTGACAAAAAATCTATTAACATCAATATTGAAAAATTCAATTGACACAACATCCACAGCTCTTTGGGGGAGAATGTTCCAGATTTACACTACCATTGATATGTAATAGTTCTTGCTGATTTCATTCCAGAAGAGTGCATGCGCAGACATAACTTCTATTTCATTGTCGAGAGTCACTTTGTTTACTTTAAGGTTATGCCTTCTTATTCTGGATTCTCCCAAAGGAAATAGCTTCCCTGTATCTACTCTATTGTATCCTTTAATCAGTTTAAAGGCCTTGATTAGATTACCCCTCAACCTTCTAAACAGAAGGGAGTGCAGCAAAGGTTCACTAGATTGGTTCCTGTGATGTCCTGTGAGGAGAGATTGAGTAGACTAATCCTATATTCCCTGGAGTTTAGAATAAAGAGAGGTGATCTAATTGAAACATGTAATATTCTTAAGGGGCTTGACAGGGTAGATGCTGAGAAAATGTTTCTCCTGGCTGGGGAATTTAGAACATGTGGTCCCAATCTCAGAATAAAGGTCAGCCATTTTGGTCTGGGATGAGGAGAAATCTTTTAATTCAAAGGGTTGTGAATCTTTGGAATTCTCTATCCCAGAGAGCTGTGGATGCTCAGTCGTTGAGAATATTCAAGGCAGAGGTTGACAGATTTTTAGATACTAAGGGAATTAAGGAATATGGGGATAGTGTAGGAAGGTGGAGTTGAGATAGAAGATCAGCCATGATCTTGTTGAATGGCGGAGCAGGCTTGAAGGGTCAAATGGCTTACTCCTGCTCCTACTTATTATGTTTTTACGTTGTTATGAATACAAACCATGTTTATATAACCACTCCTCAAAATTTAACCTTTTAAGCCCCAGTATCAGTCTAACATAATGTTGACTATGTTAGTTCAAATCTCACCATAGCAGCTGGCGGAAGTTAAATTCAGTTAATTAAATAAATCTGGAGTAAAAAGCTAATATCAGTAATAGCGACCATGAAACTACTGGATTGTCATTAAAAAAATCTAATTCACGAATGTCCTTCAGGGAAGGAAATCTGCCATTCTTACCTGGTCTGGCCTACAGGTAACTCAAGACCCACAGCAATGCGGTTGACCCTTAACTGCCCTCGAAAATGTCCTCGAAAACCACTTAGTTGTATAGGGATGGGCAATAAATTTGGTCTTGCCAGTAATGCCCACATGCCGTGAATTAATAAAACAGAAGTCTATGCAGTACCCCTTCAAATGCCAGTATATTTTCCCTGATGTGTGATGCCCAGTACTGAACACAGTACACCAAATGGGGTCTGACCAAGGTTCTTCCGTATGACTGAAATATAACTTCTTCACTTTTCTATTCCAACCTCCTTGGGATAAAGGTCAACAGCATTCCATTAGCCTTTGTGATTACTTTATGTACCTGTGCACTAGCTTTCAGTGATTTGTGTACATAGACACTTAAATCCCTTTGCTCCTCCACAATTCCTAGTCTCTCGCCATTCAATTTTTTTTTTAAATGGGTGACTTTGCACATCCCACATTGAACTCCATCTTCACAGTTTTGCCCATTCATTTAATTTGTCCGCGCCCCTTTGTAACATCCCCCATCCATCGGCACAACTTTGCCCCAGTCCTTTCTCCTTGTTACATTGTTTGGAAGGATGGGTTGATGCCATTTTACCCTCTTCTATTTCAGGATAGCTTTAAGAAAGCAGAGCAGTCTTTTTGTGCCCTCAATATGTGCCATGGATGGAAATCAGGGCTGTTGGTCCTCAATTTCTGAACGAGCACTTCCTGTGATTATTGGTTCTTGTTGACAGTGCCCCTTAAAAAAATCTGTTTTAAGAAACAGCAAAAACTGACCACAAATCATGAAGTGAACATATAGCAATGACATAAATGGCTTTTACATATAAGAAGTAAATTAGTTTTGTGCAACAAAATCAGACTACCACAGAATCCACCAGAAAAGATTTTTGCAGGTCTCCCAACCCTCAATCTCCTTTCTAGTTCACCTCTGTTACGAATTTTGGGTTTACGCTCGATACTCTCTTGGATTCAGTGTAACTGGTCTGTTACAACAATGGACCCCATGGGCTAGAAATTTACATGCCCAGATTTTCGGGCACGGGTCACAATTCATGATGTGCCCAAGCTCGTTCAGATTGAGCTGAGCCACATCCAAAATTTGTGTACTCACCTCATCTAAGGGTTCCAGAGTGAAAGATGCAGCAGTTGAAGCATTACTTGTGGAGCTAGGCAGGAGGAGAGATGCCATGTGTTTCTACTGGGGTCAGGAGGCCCTCAAGGACCACTGTCAGAAGGGAGTGGGAGCAGGTGTCCAGGGAGGTCAATTCCAGGAGTCTGGACCCGAGGACCTGCTAGCAGTGCCGCAAGATATTAAAGGACCTCATGCACGTGGTCAACATCAGTGAATGCACTTCACATGACATTTCATACCCACCGCACCACCAAACTCTCACGCTGCTCAATGCACCACATCCCCATCACTCACCCGCAGCACTCCCCAGCACTCAGCACTCTACACCTAATATCTAGATACTCCACCTCACTCTCACACACCTGCAATGTTGCCAGTCTCACATCGACCTCTCCTTGTCTCTACCTACCTCCAGTTATTTCTTATGCCAGGCATCTCACTCAAACACAGTGCTACACAACCAGTGACATTCTGCCCTCTCTCTGACAGGACAAATTGGCATACAATGGAAGGGAGAAGAGCAGAACTGGTGGGGGAAAGGAAGCCTGCATCTCCTGAGCCCTACATCATGGAGCTGCCTGCGACGAGGCCCATGGCATCCGACATCCCTGAGAACATTGAAGATGATGGCATATTCTGCCTCATGACTCTTCTCAACTCCCAGCACATCCTCCTCCTGCTATCTGGTATGATGAGCAATTTGAAGATGGTGTCACCAGGGACCTCTTGCTTCCCACCCCACCCCCTCTTCCCTCACCCCAACCTTCTCCTTCTGAGTTCCTGCTTTCAGACACCCAAGAACTGCCACCTGCTCAGCCACAGTAGCCCCAGGAGGAGGAAAGAGAGCAACAACACAGCACTAATGAAGAGACTCCAACACTTGATCTGGCACTTGCAGCCACCAGTTCAGACACTGGCACTGCATTAACCTTGGAGGCTACGATAGAGTTGAGATCAGCACATTGTGAATCATCAGACACACATGGACTGCAACCTAGCCAACACACAGAAGGGCGAGGTGGGAGACATTCACTGCTGCAGAGGACTCAGATGAAGAGCTCAATGGGGCGGCATGCAAGAAAATGCTGAATAGGCACGCACATAGAAATGCTGGGTACATGGGTTGCATCTGCTAGTCAGCCTCCTGTCACTGTCAAGAAGCATGGAGGAGTCCAGCTCCAACTTGGTAGAGAGCATGGCACAGAGTTTGCCCTCTCTGCAGCCTCTGCTTCATCTTCTTCTTGTTCTACAGATGCAGAGGCACTGTCACTGGTGCCCCCATTCCTGCTGCAGCCTTTGGGCTGAATTTAGTGCAGCCATTTAGAATGACGGAAAAGTAATTTAAATTGTAGAGCACTTACTTTAAATACATTAACATGTAATTCATCATGATTCAATAGGGGTTTTAGGATTAAGTCTATTATGGGAGGCCCTCATGTGCCTGTGGATTCCCAACCATTAGAAGCTGGCAGCACCAAGGCAAAGCCTCAGTGCTATGATGGGTTGGCAGCCATGACCAGCAAGAATAGGGGGAGATGACGGAGTGGAGCCCATTGTGGACATGCACTGTGGTGCACTCTGCAAGGGGGGTCTTGAGCATTTTGCAAGAGGGGACGGGGTCTTGTGTGGGAGTGCCAGCTGAGCAGGGTCTCGGGGTGGTCAGCAGGGGGCTCCAGGGTTTAGGTGATTGTATCGAGTGACTAAACTGTTGAGCTAGATGCTTGGCTGCCCATACTGCTCGATGAGAGGGTCAGTGATCAGCAAGGGTGGGCACTGAGGGCCATCAGCAAGTCTGCTGGGAGAAGTTGCAAAAGTACAGCTGCCAAGACAGGGTTGTATCTGCATCAACAGCACTCTGGAGGCCAACTAATCACCTGGCATGGGTCTCATACACCCTCTCTTTTTGGATCCTGATGGAGGGAGGGCCAGGAGGCAGCTGTGCCTGTCCATGAAGCTCCACGATGAGACCAGTCACAGCCAGCCATGCCACAAAGGGCCCACCAGTGCCAAAGAATGTACCGGACTCAACTCAGCTACCTCCAAATGTCCGAGTAGTATTGTCAGTGAAGACTACGGCTCTCCAGGGAGGCCGTCACCAACTTATGCACCCTGCTGCAGGTTGTGTTGTAACCTATGGGATTTCAGGGTCATCCTATGCCCGTGGCCCTGAAAATCACAGTGGCATTCAACTTTTATATGTCTGGATCTTTCCATGGATCCACCGGGGACATGTGTGGGGTCTCCCAGGCCTCAGCCCACTGCTGCATCAAGGGGGTGGCCAATGCCCCGTTCAAGAGGACCGGCAGCTATTTGTGCTACTGGACCGACCCTGGCAGTCAGGTCGAAGGGACCAGCGGATTCAGGGCCATCGCTGGATTTCCTCCAGGTCCAAGGTGTGATGGATTGCACCCGTATGGCCATCAAGGCTCCTATGGACCAACCAGCCACCTTCATTAACAAGAAGGGTTTCCATTTCATCAACGTACAACTGCTCTGCGACCACCAAAAGTGTTTCTTGCAGGTGTGTGCCCACTTCCTGGGAAGCAGCCACAATGCCTACATACTTCAACAGTCCCAGGTGCCACAGCTTTTCAAGTCACTCCGCTCTCCTCAGGGATGGATTCTTGGGGACAAGGGCTACCCATTGAAGACATGGCTACTCACACCTGCGAGGAACCCTGGAATTGCAGTGCAGGAGAAGTACAATACTTGCCAAGGCTCCACCTGAGCGACCATCGAACAGGCCATTGGGCTGTTGAAGATGAGATTCCATAGCCTATATCGATCCGGTGGAGCCCTGCAGTATACCCCAGCAAGGGTTTAGCATATCTTGTGCTGTAGCGGGGGGGAGGCCTTGCATGACAATGACATGACTGAGCGATGCTCTTCCACCACCAAGGAAGGCACGGAGGAGGGAGGTGAGCAAGCAGGACTAGATGTTGAAGCCCTTGCACCGGAGGCCAGACAGACTGAGCGACGGGCCAAGGAGCAAGAGAAAACCACATATTTACTCACTTGCAATCACCATGATGGGCACTCAGAGTCAAAAGAATAAAGACTTACCTCAATGCATGTAGTCTGTCACCTCCTTTCTACTTGTATTCCATGCCTATCGCCCAGCTGAACCATGCGCCATGGTCGATGGGAGATCATATTCAAGTGAGGGCTGTGCCTATATTGGCATCCACGAAGGGGGAAGGGTGATGTCAGCAGCTCACAATTAATGCATGATCGAATAAACACTTTTACACAATGAAAGTTAATTCCTAGAACAAAAGAACTTTATATAATGCAGCACATGTCAACTTTCAAATGCTGTGAACCCCCAAGTGTCTGTATGTAGTTTTCTTTGTACGCTTATGAGTGCTTCTATGAGGTGTGAATCCATCGCTAGCAGCTGGGCTGGAGGCAAGCTGCTGATCATGGTCAACACTGCTGCGTTGAGCTCATGGTCAAGGGGATGGTGTGCATCTGTGGGATCTGACTATCCATGAGGGTCAACAACCTCTGGATGAAGGAAGCTTGAGACATGGCAGCACTCATGGCATGGATGGACTCCTCCATTGTCTGTCTGCTCATGCCTGCTCATGGCTACTGGCATCTCTGCCAGATGTTGCCTTCCCTCTCTCTGCAACTCCAGCATGCCCTGTGCTGTCGACACCAGAGGCTCGTCATCAACCTGGGGCTCTGATGGGCCTGGCCACTAACAGTCCTCCATCTGTCAGAGGCCTTGGCTGCCTCAACCTCAGTCAGCTGCTCGGGCATGTGTGCGGTGATGTCAAAAGCTTATGACCCTGAACCTACAGCCGAGCAGAAACCCACTGAGGTGAAAATATCTGTGCTGGTGGAAGTTGCAGGAGAGTCATGTGACAGTGCATCCTCTGACTCCTGATCCCCCTCAAATGTTGACAGCTTTTCAGCTTGAGTCGCCTGTGGATGCTGACCTACATGACAGAACACAAGCATTTATGGTTTAAGCAGTGCAGATCTCGTCATACCAACCACAAATGATGTGGGTCTCCAGAAGTGAACTGTATGGTGATGGAAGACAATCCTCACTGTCTTGCTCAGGGACTCCAGTCTCTCCATCAGATATGGTGCAGCCTGGGATTCCACTAATTTTAATGCCTTTTCTCCTGTTGTGGAGAGACGCCGAAGATCTGGAATGCCTCTGCCAGCCCCGGCTGTCTCCCGCTTGTTATAGGCACTCTTGTCCTGCAAGTGAAAAAAGGGATTTAGGCATAATTCACAGAGATTTTGACATGACAATTCTGCTAGTGGCAGCTCCCCATTCCCTACTGGGATATCCTTTATAGCTCATGCTGCCATCTGCTCTCAGGGGAGTTAATGGGGATGAAATGTGAAAGAAGGTGGCCTGTGGCCGAGCTGCAGCATGCATCTGCCAGGATGAGGTGATGCCTAACCCTCCTGCCCATGCCCCGATTCCTCCTGTGTAGCCTCTTGCAATCACTAAAAAAGAGAAGTATGGAGCATTCATCTTGGCAGAACACAGGTCATTGACCCTCTTGCAGCACTGTACCCATGCCCTGTGGGTGAACCCACGCCTGCTGACCTCCTCAGCTAGCTCCATCCAGGTGTGTTTGGTCAGGCGGTAGAACATCTTCTTTCCATCACTGGTGAAGAGGACCTCGCACCTTTCCCTTGCACCCTGGAAGAGAATCAGGAGGGAGGAATCACTAAACCACCCTTTGTCTTCTCTCTGCCATATTGTGGAGTCCGTCTCTGGGCGTGGGGCAGTCCAGAGGCACTGCAAGACCATTCTCAGTTGTGAACAACAAGCAGCAAAAGAGTCCAAGGCAGCAATGCAAGCAGGGCTAGCATTGCTTTAAATATGGTGCCAGCATCTGTTCCACTGTCATCCAACACCGTATTCAGCATCTCATATCCTGACCCCGTCACATGATTGGCCAGGCCCCACGCCTCTATTATGTAAAGTGGCTGCCTGCCATGTGATTGCAGTGGGCTGGCTTTCCTCATGACTAGAGGGAACGGTGCCAACATCCGGGTCCACCGTTGAGACCCTCAACGGGTTAAATAAATTCAGACCTTTGTGTGCACAGGTCATCTATTCCTCTTCCATCTGTGTGCGGATGCAGCAACACTCTCTGGCAAATGCAAGAACTCACTAAAACACTTCCAAAAATAGTCCAGAGTACTTTCAAATACTTCACAATGGAAAAAGTTCCAAAATTTAACTTACCTGCAATCAGGGTGCCTGGCCCTTTTAAATAATGCCAGTGCCGAGCCCGTCTTGTTACTTCACGTTTCTTTTCGAGTAGACAACGCAGTCCTTGCCTGGATCCGTGTGGCTCAGATTTGGGATCCTGGTGTCACATCAGCTAGTTAGACAGTCTGATGTCAGGATAGCGCCAAATCAATGTGTTCCAGCACATGCAGGGAACACGCCTGTGTGCGTCCATATGCTCGGAGAATGCTACATGGGCTACACAGATAGTGGCCAATGACGTAGCCTGCCCCAGGGAAACCCAGGTAGGCCTTCACAGCAAGTGGCGACATGCAAATGAATTTCATGCCCCATCTCTCTTATAATTAGGGGTTTGGCTTTATTGCCCAGTATTTGGCCATACATTAGTGTGACCTGGCAAGTTGTAACAATGAAAGCCCTTGTCAGCGTACAGAATGCTGTAACCTCACATCTGCTCCCAATTGTTTTTCTTCTATCTCCTAGAAGGAAGACTGATGGTCACTCCAGTGAGACAAGGCCTATTGTAAAAAAAGAAGCTATCTTATTTTGCACAAAATACAGGACTGAACAAAATACATTCTTCAGTGAAATTCAACCTCATCTCTCTCAACGTTTTAACGTAGAATGTGATCATCTGCACAAAGGTAACTTTTTACCCTTTCCCTATGTCAGTTCAAATTCTTGTCTTTCATCTCCCACAGGCCCATCAAACACGGCAAAGGAGCTGGTGCAGGAGGAGGCCGAGGTGTCCTCAGAAGAGGTCATACGCTCTGAGGAAGCACCGTCACATGACTCATGCACACCTTCCACCAGCCCAGGTATATACACAACTCAGTGGGGCCTTCAAGGTGGGTAACTACATTGTAACATGGTAAGGTGTATATTACATGTGAGCAGCAGCAGGTGTTGGAGACAGGAACAACAGTAGAGCGTCTCTACTGAAGGGCGCCGGACAATACAAGCACTGCTCAGCTGGACCCAAATGCTGAGCCTTGGGGTCATCCACGAAGAAGACTATTCTGGAGCAGCAGCAGAAAATGTGCAAGGTCCTGTCAGCCTTTCTAGATACACATGCGCACCCTTGGAGAGAAACTGGAGGAGTTTGTCCCAAATATGCATGCTACAATGTCTTAGGCATTTGTGCTGATTGCTCTGATGTCCACCTCCATGGAAAGAATAGCCTCCTGCATGGAGCATCAGGCACCTCAGGCAACTGAGTGCATGTTTTCCCTGACCAATGACATTGCACCTTAAACAGGATGAGAGAAACCTCTCCTTGGTTGTTCAGCCCTTTACTGAAGTAAAGGCCATGAGATGAAAGATGGAGAAAGGGCACATAGAAGTGGTGAATCTGCTCAAGGCACTCCTATTTCTCATCTCTTGGCACCCCTCCAACTCCCCTCAGTCACAGCCCCATCTGTTGCCTCTAGTCCTGATACCTAGCTTACCCCTGCACAGGTACAACTGGAGCAGTCTTTGGTGGGTTCCTCAAGTGCCCCACAAACCAAGAGAACGTCCACCATGAGCAGCTCAGCTGTCAGAGCAGGGGAATGAGCAGCTTACCTCAAGCTCTGCTGAAGCCACAGGGGTTGCACCAAGTAGAAGTAACTGGAAGAGGCAAAGAAAGACATTTAGTTGCATAAAGGATTTACATGGGTGATTATAAAAATGTCAGTATGTTAATTTATTGCAAAATGAATCATGTGCATTATTTCAAGCATGAATTATCTAGTCATCTCCATTGTTGCCTACCGCCTTCCAAATGGACATTAGTCTTGAGCAGAGTGGTATGACCAGCGTGAAAGACCAGCAAAGGGTGTGAATAAGATGGAGAGATTTCTGACTGTGGGAATGATTTATGATTTATGTTTGGGTGGCAGGAGGTTGGGCGGGGGAGGGCGGTGTGGTGGGGTGCAGTGGTGGTGGGGAACGGTGCACCACTGTGTGTTCAGTATAGTTGTGCCATAAGACGTCACACACTCAGGTTATCAGAACTGTGTCTGGATGAGTCCTCCGCTGCTTTCTCTGACAGCTAGGTGAGCTGTTACGGGAGTCCTGACTACATCAGGTTTCTCCTCCTCCTGCTCCCCGTCCACCAGTTCCTCCTCTTCTGAGGATGCAGAGAGGTCCTCTACCTCCTCCTCCTGGAGCTCCAGTCCACTCTACTGTGTGATGTTTTGCAAGGCACAGCAGACCACTACCATTCTGGAGACCCTCACTGTTACAAACTGAAGGGTGCCCCATGATCTTTCCAGGCACCTGAATCACATTTTCAGCAACTCAATAGCTTGATCTATGAGGGACCCTGCGCTCATGTGACTGTTGTTTTACCTTTTCTCTGCATCAGTGGTAGGGCTCCTCACTGGTGTCAGCAACAACATCCTTAGAGAGTAGCCTTTGCCTCCGAGGAGCCACCTGCTGACTTAGAAGTGTGAAGACCTGTTGGAGATGTGACTTGTGCAGAATGAAGGAATCATGGCTGCTTCCAGGATATCTTTCATGGACATGCATGGAAACCTTTCTGTGGTCACATTCGAACTGAACATTACTGGAGTGGAATTCTTCCTGATTGACATAGACAGCTGATTGACCTAAGGGCACCTTGATTGTCACATGTGTGCAGTCTGTTATTCCTTGTACCTGTGGAAATCCAGACACTGCAGCAAATGCGAGAGCACTCTGGTTCTGAGTGTCCTCATCACTAGCAAAGTTGAAGTAAGTGGCAGCCCTGGCAAATATGGCATCAGTCATCTGGGAGATGCACTTATGGGAAGGTGAATGTGAAATCCTGGAGATGTCACCAGCAGATCCCTGGAAGGAACTAGAGATGAAGAAATTCAGGGCTTTGGTGACCTTGACAGCCACTGGCAATATATGCCCACCTGGTCCATTGGGAAAAAGATCTTGCTCCAGGAGGGTGCAGATGTCAGCAATGACCTGCAGTGACAGACTGAGCCTCCTGTAGCTCTTTTGATCCATCAAGACAGCTGATCCTCTGCCTGTATACCCTTTGTCGAGCTGGAGCTCTGTGTCCATCCTCGGTGCCCTGTGAAGTGTCTGTAGCTGAGGAGAAGGCAGCTGCTGCTGCTGCTGGTGTTGATCCTGCTGCTCCTGGTGCTGTTGGTGTTGGTGTTGCTGCTGCTTTCATTCCTCAAGGTAGAGATGCATAAACTGCACCCATGCTGCAGTGAAGGCTGAAAGCAGGGAAGTGCAGATTAAGGTGAATGAGGTTCAAGATAGGTGAAATGAGTTCCAAAAAGCTGGAAATCACCTGTAAAGTCAAGAAAACACACTCTCAGAACAAATCATGTGAACACAAGCCTTTCACATAGGCAAGAAAATAGCTATGTAGGTTCACTCTTTAAAGGCTTTCCAGCCTATCCGTTTCATTGATCAAAGACTCCCCAGTGTGCTCTTGCCTCACCAACCCTGGCAAGTTCCATACAGCTTGGGAAACTCGAGTGTTTGCTGTTAAATTTGGAATGCTAGCTTAAGGTTTGCATTAATTGGCTCTTAACATATTTAAGTTACAGACCAGGCAGCTCCACAGGAATTTCCTGTGCACCCTCCGAATATGCGGCATTTTTGGGGGATTTAATCCCCGGCCTGTATCCAAACACACACTACCACCACCACCACCAACCCTCCCACACCCCCACCCACCCCACCCCTTGTCAGTTAAAACTCAGTCTTTAACCTCTGTTGAGCTGAATTTGACAACAAAATCAGTATAAATTATCCAAAAGCCCTCCAAGCATTCAGTTTTCCTCTATCACTTAATAATAAAGGAGCTGGACCTTTGAGAGTTACTCCTTGGAAGCTTGACTGTGACTTCATATCAAATTGTGTTATAGCTTCTGGGCCAAATATTCAAAGATCCTAAAACATGGCAACCACCAATAAATGTCATGGGATTGAAGATATTTCCACTTGCTTACATGTTTTACTTTGTGCAAAGAGAAAATGAAATCAAAGATGATGAGACAGAACCCTGATATAATGTATTTTCTGTGCTGGTCCAAGCCTTGGGATTAGTCACTACACATTTATCGACAAGATCTGTCCTTACTGCATCAAAATTGCACAAGGTAACGAAGATTAAAATTAAATTAAAATTACCATTTTAAAATAACAGTAATTTCCTGTTAACCCTGTCTGAAGTTCAAAACCACACCAACTCAAAGCTACGTGTCACAAACTTTTATATTAATCCCCTCAAAGAAAGAAAAATTATCTAAAGTAGCTTGACATTTGCAGTACATGTGCCAAGAAAATGTTGTGAAGGTTAATTGTGGTGATTGCTAAGTGGAACATGAGTGAAATATGTGTTACAATCAGAGCCAAATACTAACTACAGAAAGAAAAGAGCTTCAGCTGAAAATAAGAGTGTAATGGGGGAATGTTAATAGGAATGTTCATAGAAATAGCAGTTTTGGTCTCATTATTTAAGGAAGGATGTGAATGTGGTGAAATTGGTTCAGAGGAGGTTTACTAGATTGATACCTGGAATGAGCGGGTTGTCTTATGAGGAAAGGTTGCTTTCACTGGAATTTAGAAGAGTGAAGGGAGACTTGATTGAAGTTTATAAGATCCTGAACGGTCTTGACAAGGTGGACGTGGAGAGGATGTTTCCTCTCGTGGGTGATGTCAGAACTGAAGGGGCACTGTTTTAAAATTAGGGGTCACCCTTTTAGGACAGACAGGAGGAGAAATCTTTTCTCTCAGAGGGTTGTGCGACTTTCAGAAGACGGTGGAGGAGGGGTGATTGAATATTTTTAAGGTGGGTGTTGATAGGTTCTTGTTAAGCAAGGGAATCAAAGGTTATTGGGAGTAGATTGGGAGCGTGGAATTAGAAACACACACAGATCAGCCATGATCCTATTGAATGGCAGAGGAGGCTCGAGGGGCAGAATGGCCTACTTCTGCTCCTAATTCGTATGTTTGTATGTTCGTATGAAATGTGGGCCAGAACTTTACATCCCCCCCATCCTGGGAGCGGGCTGGGAGGCGGGGGGTGAGTATAATCAGATTAGTTGGCGGGGACTGCTGCCTGCCTGCCCCACCCCCACAGTATTTTACCAGCAGCAGGGGTGATGGGAGGCAGCCCACCCACACTTAGGCCAATTGAGGCCCTTAAGTGGCCAGTTAATGGCCACCTAACGGCCTCTTTCTGCCACTACTGGTATTTTACCAGCGGCGGATAGGCACTTTGCCACCTGGGGATGCCGCCCAGTTAAACCTTGCGGGCTGGAGGGAGCCTCCTGATTGGGCATCCTGTGTCCCACAGAAGGCCCCCCCCCCAGCGGCATGGGCCATCTCGACTGGAACAACCTCCTGCCCTCACGATCAATGCCCCATTCCCCCTTGCTGGGGCCTGGCTGATTTGGGTTGGGGCTCACCAGGGCCAGTTACCTTCTTCTCCGCCCACCATCGCTGACTGCTGCAGTCCCAGATGTGGTCACTGCTCCTGGTGATGCTGCTGGGACTGAAGAGCTGCCAATCCCGCTGTTTGGCCAGCAGCTGTTGGGGGCGGGATATCCTGCCTCAGAGGGGTGGAAGCTGCAACAAGCAGGCAGTTAATTGACTGAAGACCGTTAAATACCCACGTGGCTTTCCAGCTGGCGGGCAAGGCCACCGCCTCCTCATAAAATCCTGGCTGTGAATTCACTATAGGTGGAATAATAACAAAACTATATAGAACAAAGCAGATTAGCAGTTTTGACAGAGTACATGAATAAGCTATTATCCTGAAATGCACTTTAATACTCAGCCCTATTATAAATGAGCTATTTGCCTGAAAGCTTACAGCACTTATTCAAACATCAAAGCACATTCACATTTAAATGGTAGCATGTACATTTTATAAAAAATAAATTAATACAGCTTGCATTTCATGGAATTTTCCAAATGAAATCTTTTATTCTTGTTCTTGGGATGTGAACAACACTGATAAGTTGGCATTTATTACCCATTCCTAGATGCTTTGAGTCAAGTTGTTCAAGGCGTTACATGTAAATCAGATTTGGTGAGGGATGACAGGTCCATTGTGAAATTAATTCAGATTCTATCACAATCCGTCAGCTTTCTTGGATAACACCACAAATTCTCAGATCTATTGAATTCAGTTTCACAACTTGCTATGATGAGATTTGAACTCACAGTCTTTGGGTCGCCACCAATAACAACTGGGTTGCTATAACCTATGCAAGGGAGATCGAACCAACAACAAAGGTTATGTACTGCATCAAGTCCATTCCTTCCAGACTGTGTACAATCCAGGCTATCAAAAAATCTATTCAATACATTTGATTTCCCAAGGAAAAGTTGCATAAGATGTCCCTGCCCCCACTCACTAACCTCTGACAATGTAGCCATAGGAAGCCCTTCCAACTAATGCTTGCTTAGCAATATATCAAAAACAACTTGCATTTATATAGTGCCTTTATATCAAGGTGTTTCACAGAGATATAAATGACAAAAAGTAGATGGGGAGGCAGGTAGATGAAGAGAAGGAGGAAGGATAGATCCCATACTGACTCCAGAGGTAATAGTGTGAGGACAGAAAGAAAAACCTTTGTTGAAGATACACATTTACAGTCAGAAATGTAAGAGTGACACCAAACAAGGATAGAACCACATATCAGAACTAAAAATGGAATCGATCTGTGAAAATGAAGCAATGTACCATCTGCACATTTCCACACCCTGCACTATGAGGTATACTCTTTCTATAATAATTCGGGGGTCGGGTGGGTAACTGGAGCCATACAGCACCTGATATTCCGCTATTACATGGCCACCCAAGGGCCTAAAATGCCATGAAAGTTTGTGCACACTTCCAAATTCCATCTTGGTTAAGAAGTTAGCACGATCACACGATTGTCACACACTGGCAACATTCAGAAATCATCATGAGGATCAGTGTGTAATGCTGCCATTGCCATTTTGCAAGGTCCTTGTCAATGGGCCAGCTTGTACTAACCTCACTCAGCAGAACATGATGCAAGCTGGCATGAAGAACCTCCTCACCAGTAGTATCGAAAGGGATCATGCAGGACATGCTGTCAAATTGCTGGGCTATTACTTTTGAAGGCTGATTTTTGCTGAGTTCTAGAATGGCTGAAAGTTTAATTTATGTACACAGAGGAAGGTGTGGTTGTTGCTTTTGGCTGCTTCACAAATTATCTGCTTCCAGATGTGGGTGGTCTGGTAGGGCTGCCTCTAGGAATAGAGCATGTCTGGGACCATGAAGGAGGACACCACAGAGCAGGACAAGCTGCCAGAAGAAGGAGGCAGAATGCTCAGCTAGAGGCCATATCCATAAACAGTATTCAGGGAGTAATTCTCCAATCCTAACTTTAGAGAGGAGCAATGCATAGTCACATTTGCTTTATCAAGTTGTTTGTTACTGAGATATATCAACTGCTGCAGCCACAACTGCAGACTCAAACCAGGGCATAGGCCACTGTCTGTGACTATCAAGGTAACTGTCATTCTCAGTTTTTATGCCATGGGCTCCTTTCAAACTGTAACAGGTGATATTAACAGCTTCCCCCAGTTTGCTGCACATTGATGTATCAGGGAGATCACCTAGACTCTACAAAGCAAGAGTAACACTTGCATCTCCTTCACTGTTGCTAAAGAGATGCAGAAAGCTAGACCATGAGGTTTCATCCACATGGCAGGCCTTCCAAGGTGCCAGGACTGCACTTACATTGTCTTGTGCACTCCCCATGAGTACCTTGCAATATTTATCGATCAAAAAGGATTCCACTCATCATGTAGTTGGTTTGTGACCACAGGCAGTACATCATACAGGTCTGTGCTTGCTATCCTGGCAGTAATAACAGCTCCATTTAACTATATAAGAGTATTTAACTATAAAGAAGTGGCTACTAATATCGTATATATAAATAATAAGACTTAAACTAAACTTCAGGTAAAGAGACAGAAAATCTAAATATAATGATGGGACAGCTAAGATCCATTGCCTGCAATTCTTGCGTCATGTGAGAACTCCAGAGCACTTCATGTGTCCTGAGCATGTACAGGAAGTGCCTCAATTGCTTGAATTCGAGTTGTGGAGCAGCTGAAGTCACTGCAGGGCATATGGAAGGCTGAGAATTGCCTGGAGGTGGTCACCCCACAGGCACAAAGAGTCTGGGGAATAGTAAGTGGGTGGCCATCCAGCATGGTAGGAAGAGGCAGACAGTGCAGGAATCCTCTTCTGGTCTGGCACTTCAAACCGGTTTTCACTACTGATTACCAGTGAGGGTGATGACACCTTGAAGGAGTGCAGCACAGAGCATATCCATGGCACCATGGGAAAAATGACTACATGGGGGCAACGCAAAGTATACACATTCAGTAACCATGGAGGATTTAATAGTTGGGCAGACAGGCGGCGTTTCTGCAACCACCGATGTGAATCCCGTATGGTGTGTTACCTCCCTGGTGCCAGGGTAAAAGACATCATGGAGCGAGTGGAGGATATTATGTGGGGGGAAGGAACAGCCAAAAATCATGACATATGTTGGAACCAACAACATAGGAAGGAAAAGTGTTGAGGTCCTGCGAAGGATCTCAAAGGTGGTAATCTTTGGATTATTCCCAGTGCCACATTCTAGTGAGTATAGGAGCAGTAAGATAAGGCAGGTTAATGTATGGCAGGAGGGAGAGATGTAAATACCTGGGGCATTTAGACCACTTCTGGGGAAGGAAAGACCTGTACAAGATGAACATTTTGCACCTCAACAGGGCTGGGACCACTGTCTTTGGGACGAGTGTGGTTGGGCTAACTAGTGCTATGAAGGAGGGATAAAACTAATTTGGCAAGGGAGAGGGGTACCAGGATGAAGCAGTAGACAGGAGAAACAAGGTGCATAAAGGACTAGAAGAAGAAAACAGCATTAGAATAAAGAGTAATTCTGAAATAGGAGAGATCAGACAGCGGGGAAATAGAAGGTAGCCCAGGATGGTTTTGCAGTACATGTGTGTAACTGCATGTAGCATGGTAAATAAGGTTGGTGAAATTCAGGCACAAATTGCCACACAGGTTTATTATATAGTGGCTCAAATAAGAGATATAAGGGAAAAGTAAGAAAAAGTGTAAGCATTTAACATTTCAACACCTGGAAGAACAATTTGCTACCACTTTCCTCTGGGTCTTCAAAGTTGAGCTTCATGTCAGGACCATAAATCGTATAATGAACTGAGTCTTTATGACATGCATTACTGGCCCTAATTGTCTGTGGCAAGATTAATTCATAGTAACAGTGCAAATTCAGCAATTTCATAACACACAATGGAGGCTCATGGTTAGATAGTAATTTTATGGGTTTTGTCAAGGCCAACGGTGAAGCAGTGCAAATTGGAACCCATGGTATAACTCTTCTTTGCAACAAATTTTTTATGAACCAATATGGTGCGTACCTTGAATTTGCCATTATTTTCACAATTTTTTATGGGCCATTATCTAGTCACTCATCTGATTGCTATTTGCAGGACCTTGCTGTGTACAAATTGCTGCTGTGTTTCCTTACAAGACAACAGTAACTGCACTGAACAAAAAAGTTCTTCATTGACTGAAAACTGGATTTAGATGTCCTGAAGTCTTGAAAGACGTTATATAAATTCAGGTCTTCCAGCAACTGTTGTATAGGATGACCACAGCTCTGCTACCTCTTCAACTTTGACTAAGTAGATTGTTGTTAGATACAGTCTGTTTAAAAACACTATATCGAAGGAGCTGCCCCAGTTCTCTCAATCTCTCTCTGGGCTAAAGTGCGAGTGGTATTTAAGGGATTAACTGGAACACTTGTTGTGAAGATAGTAATTTTATGAGTCATTAGCTCGAAAACTAATCAATTTGAACTCTAAAACATCTTATCAGCACTACTACATTAAAGCCCAATCTGGTCGTAACCAAGACTATCTTCCTTCTGTCAGTAAGTAAATACTACAAACTAATTAAGCAATCTCTTTCATGTGACAAACAAAACTGGAATGAATACCATTAGCCAAATTAATAAATAAAAATCAATATGACATAATGTCTTTATTGCGAGGACCTTTCAAAACCAATAATGTTATAGATCAAAAGGCTTGCTCATTAGTGTCCTTAACTTGGCTCAGTTGTAGCACTTTTATATCAGAATCAAACACCAATTCAGGAAATTGAACACAAAATCTAGGCTGAGACCTCAATGCAATATTGAGGGAGTGGATGACTAAAGAGGTAAAAGACAGTACAAAACTAAAAGAAAAAGTGTACAAAAATGCAAAAAAAAGAGCACAGATCCCAGTGAATAGGAGAGAGGCAAAGAATGAGCAATGTGACAAAACAGATAGCAAGAGCTACATAAAGGGAGCATGAAAAGAAACTTGTAAATGATATCATAATAACACATAAAACATTTACAATTATGTTATGAAAAAGAAGTTCGTCAGGTGCAGTGTGGGCCCCATGAAAACTAATAACAGTGATATAGTCAATGAAAAAGAAAACTAATATTAAATCAGGGATGGGGCTCAAAAGATTAATGCAAACAAAATAACAGTAATAGAGAAAATAATGGCACTTAAGAGTGAAAAAACCCCAGGACCAGATAGTTTCCATCACAGGATTTTAAAGGAAGTAGGTGAGAGCATTGCAGAGGCCCTCACTATAATGTTCCAAAGTTCTCTCAATTCAGGAACCATTCCTTTAGATTGGAAAATTGTGCATGTCACTCTGCTATTTAAGAAATATGAGAGAGGGAACCAAGGAATTTTAGATTGGTTAGCCTTATATTTATTGTCAGGAAATTACGAGAGTCTGTAATTAAGGATAGAGTGACAGAAAACCTTGAAAATGTTCAGCTGGTAAGAAAGAGCCAGCATGGATTTGTGAAGGGTAGATCATGACTGATGAACCTGATAGAATTTTTTTGAAGAGGTGACTGAAATCGTGGACAGGAGGATGTCTATAGATGTTATTAATATAGACTTCCAGAAGGCATGTAATAAAGTCCTCATAAAATACTGTTCACTAAAGTTGAAGCTCATGGAAGTGAAGACAAATTATTGACCGAGTTAGGAAACTGGCTGAGCAGCAGGAGACAGAGTGTAGGGTTAATGGCCAGATACACTAATAGGCAGGATGTGGCTAGTAGTGTCCCACAAGGATCTGTGTTGGGACCTCAACTATTCACTGCATTCATTAACGACTTAGATGCTGGGATAGAAAGTCACATATCCAAAATTAACGATGGCGCAAAGATAGGCGGCATTGTAAGCAGTATATATTGAAGTGCAAAGTTACAAAAAGAGATTGGTAGATTAAATGAGTGGAAAAACTTGTGGCAAATGGATTTCAATGTAGGCAAATGTGAGGTCGTCAACTTCAGACCTAAAACGGATAGAACAGGGTACTCTCCAAATCGGGAATAACTCGAAACAGTGGAGATCCAAAGAGACTTGGGGGTCCAGGTAGGTAAATTATTAAAATGTCATGAGCATGTACAGAAAATAATCAAAAAAGCTAATAGAATGCTGGCATTTATATCTAGAGGACTGGAATACAAGAAGACAGAAGTTATGCTACAGCAATAAAAAACCCTGACCACACCTGGAGTACTGTGAGCAGTTCTGGGTTCCACACCTTAGGAAGGATATATTGGCCTTCGAGGGAGTGCAGTGTAGATCTAACAACTGGATGTCAAGGATAGAATTGTGAGGAGCGATTAAACAAACTAGAGTTGTGTTCCATGGAGTTTCGAAGGTTAAAGGGTGATGTAATCATAGTTTTCAAGACGTTTAGAGGAACAGATAGGGTAGATAGAGAGGAACTATTTCCGCTAATTAGGCAGTTCAGGTCCAATCTAAAAGTTAGAGCTAGACCCAAGGAAACACTTCTATATGCAAAGGGTGTAGAAATTTGGATCTCACGCCCAGAAATCGCAATTTATGCTAGGTCAATTGTTAATTTCAGAGCTGACAATTGTCAGGCAAGCCCCCCACCTGCCAAGAATGGGAAAATTAATTTTGCCACATGAACATTGATTTTAAACTGCTGATGGTGAAGAAAGAACTTACTTTAATAAACAATTGGAGACTTTGGCTGGAGAGAGGTATGTTGGCCTTCATAGCGACAGGATTTGAGTACAGGAGCAGGGATGTCTTGCTGCAGCTGTACAGGGCCTTGGTGAGGCCACACCTGGAATATTGTATGCAGTTTTGGTCTCCTTATCTGAGGAAGGATGTTCTTGCTATAGGGGGAGTGCAGCGAAGGTTTACCAGACTGATTCCTGGGATGGCGGGACTGACATATGAGGAGAGATTGAGTCGGATAGGATTATATTCGTTGGAGTTCAGAAGAGTGAGGAGGGATCTCATACAAACCTATAAAATTCTAACAGGACTTGACAGGGTAGATGTAGGAAGGATGTTCCCGATAGTGGGGGAGTCCAGAACCAGGGGTCATAGTTTAAGGATACGGGGTAAACCTTTCAGGACTGAGATGCGGAGAAATTTCTTCACCCAGAGAGTGTTGAGCCTCTGGAATTCACTACCACAGAAAACAGTTGAGGCCAAAACATTGGAGGTTTTCAAGAGGGAGTTAGATATAGCTCTTGGGTCTAAAGGGATCAAAAGGTATGGGGTGAAAGTGGGAACAGGTTACTGAGTTGGATGATCAGCCATGATCATAATGAATGGTGGAGCAGGCTCGAAGGGCTGAATGGCCTACTCCTGCTCTTATTTTCTATGTTTCTATGAGAGACATTAGAATATCAACAGACAAGTACTTCAAAGGACAAAGTAGCTATTCCCTCCCTGCTCCAATTTAATCCACAATGGACTTTTGATTACCAGACTTTGAAGTATTCCGGGTTAACTACTAAGATGGTCAAATATAGAAATAGGCGTGGTCGAGCCAGTTTTGTCGCATGACTGACTGACGGAGTTTTTTTTAGATTTACACTTCCAGCAAGGAATTTAAAATCAGAAAGCTGTTTTCTCCTGGACTGAGAACAACTTTCTCCTGTCTGCTCTCATCTCGCTCTCACCAGCTTCGGAAACCATTGAAGACACATGAACCCCAGGAGAGAAAAGTCTCGTACAGTGAACAAGGTTTAAGAAGAATACTGGGCCCCAACAAAAAGCAAA
The DNA here is from genome assembly GCF_036365525.1 of Heterodontus francisci. Classification (NCBI taxonomy): domain Eukaryota; kingdom Metazoa; phylum Chordata; class Chondrichthyes; order Heterodontiformes; family Heterodontidae; genus Heterodontus; species Heterodontus francisci. The sequence continues at coordinate 161,209,951 of NC_090374.1, read as the reverse complement.
ACTACTTACAAAAGGACTGCAGTGAGCTTGAAACACAGTAAACAAGAAACTCTTCGAATATTGCCTCAAACGTCTCCATTTTATTTTTCTTCTGCTCTATTCTATAGGCGTTCATCGTATTAGAGTTTAAGTTTAAGGTTTAATAAATTTCACTTTTCTTCCTTAAACCTAAGAAAGCCTGTTTATGCTCATTTCTTTGTTTTATAATAAGAAAGCGGTGAACAAGGATTCACCAAAAGGGGAGCTCAAAATACTGTGTGTTTAAAATAAAACCTTATTACAATAAGACCAGGTGAAGACAGCAAAAGACATCTTTCTCACCTGGTCGTATCACAATTGAGAGAGTTTTATTAACAAAAGATATTAAGGGATATGGGACGAAGGCAGGTGTATGGAGTTAGGTTGTGGATCTGCCAGGATCTCATTGAATGGTGGAAAAGGCTCAATGGCCTACTCCTGTTCCTATGTCTTTTGAGTGCTGCACTGTCAGATGTGCTGTCTTTCGGATGAAATATTAAACTGAAACCCTGTTTGCTCCCACAGGTAGAGGTAAACAATTCCGTGGCACGACTCAAAGAAGACCAGGGCATTTTTCCCAGTGTCCTGGCCAATGCTTCAACCTCAATGCACTTTACAGCCTTTCAGACTCTTTCAGATTTCAAGTTCAGATGATAATCACTGTTCCCATCTTTTCTGGCAACATGAACCAGAAATGATCTGTTGTTGCCATGAAATGCACTTCTTTTGCTTCTGCATTTGTCCCATTACCACCTCCTTTTCCTTTTTGCCATTATCCCTTTTGCTATTTAAATCACTCTTAAATCATTCGTGCCTTCAACCCTAGCACACATCTTCCCTTGTGTTCTTGCCTCCTCCCCTCCCCCCAACCTTTCCCTTCACATATGCTTGCTTAAACCCTGTTGCATCTGTTCTGTCTTCCTGTTTTTAAAAAATTCTTTCATGGGATGTGGATGTCGCTGGCAAGGCCAGCATTTCTTGCTCATCCCTAATTGCCCTTGACAACTGAATGTCTTGCTAGGCCATTTCAGAGGGCAGTTAAGAGTGAACCAGTTCTGACAAATGGTCATTAACTCCGTTTCTCTCTTCACAGATGCTGCCAGATCTGATGAGCATTTCCAGCATTTTCGGTTTATATCTCCGCATGCCAGCATCCGCAGTATTTTACCTAAACGTTCTGGTCATTTATTTCAGGCTGCACTTCCCCACTTTCCCCACCCCTGCGCTCTGCACGTGCTACTCGATGATGTAATCTGCACATGTGCCAACCAGTCCTGGCAATACGGAACGCAGCGCGTGCGCAGATTTCATCATCAAGTAGTGCGTGCAGAGCGCAGGGGTGGGGAAAGCGGAGAAAGTGCAGCCTGAAATAAATGACCAGAACTTTTAGGTAAAATACTTCTATGACATCTGCCTGTCTTTCCCTTTCACCTTATGCACTACATCCAGAGGAAGTATACATCCTTGCTAGCCACACATATTGCTCGCACAGAATTCAAAAGAGGTGACATGGACAGAGCCACATTTTGTGGAAGTAACCCCGAAAGAGGAGGAGGCACTTGAAATAAGCAGGTCACTTTCAGCATTGGGGTTGGTGAAGTTGGCAGCTCCGCAGAGCAGGGTGGCTGATTTCATCTTATACCCATTCATCCTCCACAAAAAGCATCACTAACAAACCCAATAAGCAATTCTGGAGAAAATAGTTCACCCAGAGCATGGGTAGAATGTGGAACAGGCTACCACATGGAGTAGTTGAGGCGAATAGTATAGATATATTTAAGGCAAAAAGGTAAATACATGATGAAGAAAGGAATAGAATAATATGTTGATAGGGTTAGATGAAAAGGGATGGGAGGAGGCGAATGTGGAGCACAAACATGACATGGATCAGTTTGGTCAAATGGTCTGCTTCTGTGTTGTAAATACTAGATAAAAAATTCCACCTTCAACACATAAATCAATATGGTTAATGACTTCATGTGCACATTTACATTTTCTAATGACCAGGACTAAACTTTCACCTTTTCTTCTCTACTAAAGGGCAGGAAAAACTCACAGGAAAAACATGAGCTCCTGTCCAAGGTTGAAGAAGTCTCCTCGGAAGAACTCATGCCTGCTGAGGATATACCTCTGCACGATGCATGCATTGCTGACACCAGCGCAGAGACTGGCACATCAAGTGAATATGTTAGCCAGATAGGTTGGCTGGTACCTGGTGAGACTCACAGCATGAGTGAGCAGTGTAGTATCACTTGTTCCTTTGATGTGTGATCTATTGTAAGACTCACAGGACTACAAGTACTATCCAAAGAAAACATTTTTTTTAATTATAACTTAACTAGAACATATAGATAGCTACTGCACGATCTGCACTAACACACATCTTACTCGGGCATGCGTGACGTGACATCACTTCCTCCAGTGACCTTCACTTATAGCTTCTTAAGGTTTCCCTCTTAAGGTCATCCCACAACAAGCAGGAGCAGAGAGTGGTTGTAGTGGGAGCCAAGGAGAATACGCGTCGGAGGGCTCCATCCTCACTAAGCTTTGCTCAACAGGGCAGAATGCCAGCAATGAAAAGGAGAACACTTGGGGGCAGGAATAATTGTGGGAGGTGCTGACTGTTCTGCCAGGCACTTTGTATACTATAGCAAGGAGGATGGAGGAGTTCACTTTCACCATACTCCTGGTCCTTTTGCAGCAATTTTCAAATCTGTAATCTACCCTGAAGCATGTGGTCACGTCCAAGGACGCTGCAGCCGGGCTCTCATAGCAGGAGCCAGTGCTACCAGCCTTGTGGCACTGAAATGGCTGCAATACAAATTCTGGGCTCTAAAGTCCATTCATCGTTAGAGAAGCTGATGGGCAGAGTGAGGCTTCCAAGGTGTCACTCATCTCCTCCAGTCTACTCTTTGAAAGACCAGCAGAAGGTGCCACCGTTAAAAGTGCCTATTGTGCTGGCTCGCTCTGAAAGACCCCATTGGTCCCATAACAATGGGAATATTGGGAGGAAAAGAGCTAGTTTCCTAAAAGGAACTACCTGGAAAGTTGTGATCAGTTGAGTGCTTAAGAAGAGGCCTTTGTTTCAAGCAAGGTGTTATTGGGAAAACAGAATTAAATTTAAATTGAGGAGGTATATCAAACTTTCCTTTCTGTCATTTGCTACCTGTGGCAATGGTAAGTGACGATAATCTTTTATTCATTCATGGGATGTCGGCATCACTGGCTTTGCCAGCATTTATTGCCCATCTCTAATTGCCCTTGAGAAAGTGGTGGTGAGCTGCCTTCTTGAACCGCTGCAGTCCATGTGAGGTAGGTACACCCACAGTGCTGTTAGGAAGGGAGTTCCAGGATTTTGACCCAGCGACAGTGAAGGAACGGCGATATAGTTCCAAGTCAGGATGTTGTGTGACTTGGATGGGAACTTGCAGGTGGTGATGTTCCCATGCATCTGCTGCTCTTGTCCTTCTAGGTGGTAGAGGTCGCGGGTTTGGAAGGTGCTGTCTAAGGAGCATTGGTGCGTTGCTGCAGTGCATCTTGTAGATGGTACACACTGCAGCCACTGTGCGTCGGTGGTGGGGGGAGTGAATGTTTGTGCATGGTGTGCCAATCAAGTGGGCTGCTTTGTTCTGGATGGTGTCGAGCTTCTTGAGTGTTATTGGAGCTGCACCCATCCAGGCAAGTACCCAGGCAAGATAATCCTGGGTACTTATGTCATAAGGTAATTCATTATAGGTGCCTTATCTAATTGCATGTGGAGTGAACTATTCAGTAAGTGGCCTCATTACATATTTTGTCGAGTGTGATTCAGAGACAGCATTGACCTGTTTCACCGACTGCCAACACGTTTCTGTGTTTCAATAAACTGTGCTTGCTTCATCTAACTATGTGCAGCAATGCAATTAAGTTGGTAATGAAAAAGATAGCTGGCTATGTAGGAATTGGCCTGTGAAGATTCCCATGACAACACCACACAATGATAGGGGTAATCAAGTTTCTTGTAATCTATGAGCTGTGAGTCCTTTCTGCACAGTTAAGGAACAGGCATTGAGCTAGCTTCCCGTGGCGAGTATAACATCATCACTGTTATTACTGTTAGAGTTCTTGCTTCATTCTGCCATCAGCCTCCATAATCTCCTTAGTTTATCGCAGTGGCTGTTGTGAATAATTTGCTAATATCAAAGCAAATAACAGTGGGTAGGTCCAGTTTCGAACCTTTCTTAAATAATGTGCATCAGCACAGTTGTAGGTCCACATTCACAATCAAATTTAAGATGTATTTCTTTATTTGTGAGAGTGTCATCAGTCTCATGGTTCTGCTGTCCTAAGAATATCACAGATTTCTTTAGAATCAGGCTGTGTTGTCACCTCACACTCAAGAGCTCCCCATCTGTTTACAGAACCTTCCCACTCAATCAGATTCAGGCCGCAAAATGTTTCATTTACACCTTTACAATTTGTAACAGCTTCACCTAGGTTATCTTGAGCATTAGACCAACCAAAATCTCTTCTATTTTTTAAATGCAAGCTTTTATAGAAGGCAAAAAGGAGGAATTCCATTTTGTTGATAATACAATGCTGTAAGATTTATACTGCATGTTTTTATATTTTACAAATTAGCCAAGATGCTATTGAATTACCCAATTAATTCTCTAATAAAAGTTACCAACTCTTCTGATTTTGTTGTTGTTTGTTGCTGATCCCAAACTAGTCATATGACGAGAAGGTGCTGTAACATGGACCCACTTTAAGGTTGTGGGCAGATTTTTAGGCCTCAGTGGGAGCGAGTGCAGAGGCGGGTGGGTGCAAAATCTCATGCTGCAGCCAGTGTGCCAGTTTGCCGGCTCTCTCCCACCCCGGCCATTTTCCCAGTGGTAGGATTGGAGATGGCAGTGCTTCTCGCCCGCAAACAGCAGGTAGGCAATTAAGATTATTCAACGGCCACTGTAACTAGCAGGCCCTTCAAGGAAGCATCAGAGGAATTGGGGTTGGGGGGGTGGCGGTGGTGCTTGTGGTTAGTGTGCATCTTTCCTCTCTTTCCAGCCATGTTATTGATTTCTAACAACACTTTGTACTCAATTGACTCCTATCCCATTGCCTCCCTTGAAGAGATGGATTGAAGCTTTGAGTAGTAGCGACAAACTTCATCATGCAGGTGGGCAGCAGACTCACAGATGTTTGATTCTGATGAGAAATCCAGAAGCTTTATTTAAATAACATCTGGCTGTTAAAATTAATCAGGCCTGCATGCCTACTACCAGCCCTGAGTAAAAATTGGGCCCTTAAGTTGAAATTTTCCTGCTCTCATTCCATTTGGAATTTTTGTTGCCAGAGTACAAACATGCAAGTGAATGTTTGTTTCTCTATTCCAAATGAGATTCTTCAAAAGATAGGAGCAGATCTCTGAAAGTACATGAATACTTGAAGCATGCATATTCCTTTCCACAGAGGCTCAGGGGATTTAAAAGTTCCCCTTAGCTGTGATGTCTAGCTCGGGGGATTGGAAAGGCACATGATTCAAGCTCATTTGTGAACTGTATATCTTAGTGGGAGTCAGTTGCCAGCATTCGCCAGAGCTGGCGGGCAGCCATAAAGACAGGGCTAAATTGTGGCGAGTCGAAGAGACTTAGTAGTTGGCAGGAAAAAAGACAGAGGCGCAAGGGGAGAGCCAACTGTGCAACAGCCCCAACAAACAAATTTCTCTGCAGCACCTGTGGAAGAGCCTGTCACTCCAGAATTGGCCTTTATAGCCACTCCAGGCGCTGCTTCACAAACCACTGACCACCTCCAGGCGCGTATCCATTGTCTCTCGAGATAAGGAGGCCCAAAAGAAAGAAGAATATCTTAGCTACGATAATCATTCATTCCTCTGTAACACAGTATGCAGACATCTTGGCTGCAAAATTGGGCTTCGTAATACCTGTCGTTTTGTCATTAAGGGGGCTGTTTTGGTACCAAAATGATGTCCACACTGCATGCACACATTTCCGGTGCAGCTAGCACCAAATGTATTTTGGTAAGGGCGTTACCACAGATATTAAGGATGTATGCCGGAAGTATGCAGATAATGGATCATGAGGTCAGTCAGCTTGTAATGCTGATTTGACACCAGCATGGCCATTTTCAACATCGCTGCTCCATCAGGCACCTCTTAAACATGCACAGCAGCAGAAAGGACCCACTGCCCTCCGCCAGCGTTATTTAAAAGGATCATCAACCACTTTCAAGTAAGTTGCTTATTCGTTTTTACTACTGTGTTTGAGTTTGAAGAAGTGCTTAATGGTTACAAAGTTGTTTAGAGTTGGTGAAGTTGACGGAGTGGTGCTGCACATGGAGGTTATAACCACCTGCCCTCAGTCAGGAGAATTATAGTTAACCTCCAGCTTGAACTGCAGGAGTAGGAGAAGGAGGATGAGAAGGAGGAGGAGGGCTCTCAGCAGGAGACCTTATCCAACTAGGGTCTTCTGCAAGCATTTCTCTTACCTCCACCTAAGCCAGGAACAGTGTGTCTGGTGTCTGTTTTATGGAGGGAGGTACTCACAGAATTCAGCCACCTCCTGAAACCAGATGTCCAACCTCAGAGCAGTGCAAAGATGGTGCTGCCAGCGGCTGTGAAGGTGATCGTGGGCTTGAATTTCTTTATGTTGGGATCATTACAGGCTGGAGCAGGCAACATCTGTAACATCTCCTAGTTCGGTGTCCACAGCTGCATAAAAGAGGTGGGTTTTTGCCAGGAGGAGGGTGTCCATTGTGTCCTCTCTGAACAGACAGAAGCAGGTGGAGCATGCACATGGCTTTGCTAGGATAGCAGGCTTCCCCATGCTGCCAGGAGACAGCGACACATACTGAGATGTACCACAACCACAAAAGTTACCATTTGCTGAATGTGCAGTTGGTGTGCAACCACGCTCAGCACATCATGCTGGTGAATGCCTGCTATCCTGGCAGCAGTCATGATGCTTTTATTCTGCACCAGTCTGAAATCCCCTCAAGACTTCAGCCACCACATAAAGCCAGAGGGTAACTACTGAGAGACAAGGGATATCGACTTAACACCTGCCTCATGACTCCACTCCACCATCCAACCACATGTAGTCAGCATGTATACAATGAGTGCCATGTGCGACACAAACAAACAATCATAGAGCAGACCATTGGGGTGCTGAAGCAATGGTTCCACTGCTTGAACCACTCTGGGGGAGACCTGCAGTATTCACAGAGCGTGTGTCCAATTCATGGTGATTTGCTATAAACCTATCCATCATAAAGGCACAGCTTTTGCCATCAGGGATACAGCAAGCAACTTTAGGAGGAGGAGGAAGAGGGAAAGAAGGTGGAGCAGCAGGGGGAGGAATAGGAGGTAGAGGAGGAGGAGGAGGAAGGGAGGAGGCAACCAGCATATCCCCAATCTAGCTAAGCCATCCCTGATCTCCTCATTCGACTATGATTTCACTGGACACAACCCCATTTCCCCATTGTCGAAAAATCTCACACCTTACCATTCCTCTGCTACAGACCATTACTGCATCATCTTGGCCATAATACTGAATTTAAAAAAGCCATCACAAAACAACTATTACAAACCAGCTTTATCCAAAAAAAATCCAATATTTCATACAGACATCAACCAGACACCCTTGTGCATTCCCTTAGTGCCTGTCTTGCAGATGCTTTGTCTGGCCAAGTGCTCTTATGCAGTGCTACACTAGTGGTTGCAGCACAGCTGGTGGAAGGCTACTGACTTACAGTGGAGAGACTGGAAATGACCTTGTATGTCAACTTTGCCCAGCTCTGGCAAGACTGCACCATCTCAGCATGGGCAGCAGCAGTCTGTTGCTGGGAGATCCTGTAAGCCCCTTTGAGAACTGGTATCTACAGCTGTGATGGCAGCAGTTTGAGCCTGCATGGCACCAGGCTGGGTTTGCATGACAAGCTGAGATTTAATTATTTCAGTCTAAGTTTCCACTGCAGCACTGATGTTATGTGGCTTCTGCTTGTGCTGCAATGGAGACATCAGCCATCAGATAGTGCATCAAGTGTCTCAGTGTTGGTCACCACTTCCACAGTGGGAAGGATGGACTGCAATCTCTGTGCAAATCCCTTTGCCAAGTTGAAAGTGACATCAGGCTTTCTGGCAGGTCTGCCAATGCTCCAAGCATTTCCGCGTGCATGTCCATCAGCCTTTTTCTTTATTTTGTCCCATTGAAGCCCTCTGCAGCAGAAATCGTGTTCTACCCCATCAACTGGGGAGCTGGCACCTGTGCTATCCTTTCCTCTGTCCTGGCTGCTTGATGGTTAATGGAGCAGTGAGGTGTTCATTTATGAGGATATGGCATTTGAAGATGCCTGGCTCCCCTGAGGGAAAAGAACCTCTCTCCTCCTGTCCACCTCCTGCGCCAAGACCTCCAATGTTACATCGGAGAACCTGGGAACACACTCTCTGAGCAGTTGTCACACTTCTTTCTGCTCAGAAACTCTTCTGTAACCAGTTCCAGCTCTTGCCATAACCAGAATGCACCTCACCTTTAAGAGATGCAGACTAGCTTTAAGTGGTGCTAACCTCACATGAATGTGGGCCCCCTGCTGAGTCATGCAGCCACTCAGCAACACCTTTTGCACATTTACCACTATCAATTAAATTAGCAGATGCTCGGATCCGCTATCTGTGTGCAGATTGATGAGCATCTACGACCAATTTGAACTGGCTTAGGGAGCCAAAGTCAACCACGGCAAGAGTGAGGCCATGTTCTTTGGGAACTGGGCTGACCGATCCTTTGTCCCCTTCACCGTCAGGTCAGACTAACTGAAGGTGCTGGGGATATAGTTTGGAAGGGCCATGGCGTGCACTAAAAACTGGGAGGAGCGAGTAGCCAAAGTACGACATAAGCTGAGCATGTGGAAGCAGCGATCTCTCTCCATTGTGGGTAAGAACCTGGTCATCAGGTGCGAGGCGCTCACGTTGTTGCTGTACGTGGCGCAGGTCTGGACCATACCCCACTCCTGCGCTGTGGCGGTCACCCGAGCCATTTTCTGCTTCATCTGGGGATCCAAAATGGACCGGGTCCAAAGGGACACGATGTTCAAACCTCTGGATAAGGGCAGGAAAAATGTACCCAACGTCGCCCTCATCCTGGTGACTACCTTCGTGTGCGGCTGCATCAAGCTGTGTGTAGACCTCCAGTACGCAAACTCCAAGTGTCACTACATGCTGAGGTTCTATCTGTCCCCAGTGTTGTGAAGGATGGGCCTGGTCACATTGCCACAGAACGCTCCATCCAGTTGGACTGTGCCGTACCACCTATCCTTCGTGGAGCGTTTTCTGCGGAAAAACACCTTTGACCATCAGGCAGTGGTCTGCACGGAATGTCCTCAAGGCCCTATGGGAAAAGGAGATGGTGGATCCTGTCGGATGGTTCCCCGAGCAGACCGCCAAAGTCATTTGGCGGAATGCCTCATCACCAGAACTTTCAAACAAGCACCAAGATGTAGCTTGGCTGGTGGTGAGAAGAGCCCTGCCCGTCAGATCCTTCATGCACACCTAAAATCTCACCCCCTCTGCACAATGCCCTCGAGGTGGCTGTGGTGGGGAAGAGATGGTTGCCCACCTCCTTCTGGAATGTGTCTTTGCAAAACAGGTGTGGAAAGATATGCAGTGGTTTTTGTCGCGGTTCATCCCAAGCAGCTCTGTGACACAGGAGTCTGTGCTCTACGGGCTGTTCCCAGGGACGCACACCGAGATAAACATCAACTGCTGCTGGAGGACTATCAATTCGGTGAAAGATGCCTTTTGCTCTGCCCAAAACTTGCTGGTCTTCCAGCGCAAAGAGTTGTCCACGACCGAATTTTGCAGACTGGCACATTCCAAGGTCCAGGACTGTGTGCTGAGGGACGCACTAAAGCTTGGGGCAGCCGCAGCAAAGGCTCAATGGGGAAAGACCACAGTGTAAGGTCCCCCCACCAAGCTGAACTGAGGGGCTGGATCCATGGAAAACCCCTCGAACTGTATCGGGAAAATTTTCGTTTGCTGTAAAATGTATATGGCATGAAAAATGAAATGGAAGGGTTGTGAGGCAACTCATGATTGTATTGAAGGAAACTGACCTCCTTTGCACTGTTTGTAATTTTTGACTTGGTGCTGTTTGGAACTGTTTTGTCATGTATTTTTTTTTCCAGATTTTTATGAATAAAGTACATTTTGGAAAAAAAAAACAAGTCTGCTTGCTGTTGCATCATTATGAATGGTTAATCGCATGTTGCGACCCCACACTTGTTTTCCAGCTGAATCCAATGTTTCCCCTTTGTTCCTGAGTTTCTCGGACAGTTGTCTTAATTCATTATGGCTATCTAACTCTGACCTTCTGATCCATGTGTTGCTTAATACAAACTTTTGCTACAATTACATAAGAAGAAAAGCAGCATTTTGAAATGCTGGTTTCTTCAGAAAATCAAAACACTTCCAGGTACATTTTAGGCAATAAGTAAGCCACTTTCCATCAACTGAAGACTAGCCCATCTTGTGAATCCAGACTGAACTCATGGTTAAAAGCAATAGCTGAAAACCTCCTGGGCTTAATTAAAAATCAAACTCCCATGTTGAGAGGAGTTTTTGAAAACTGTATGTGACAACTGTCAGGTCATATCAATGGTGTTAGAATTCATTTTGACTGAAAATAGTTAAGCATAATATGAAAATTCTTAAAATAAGCATGAGACGCAGAGTTAATCATAAATGTCGTCAAAGACATAAGTCTCTTGGGTTGAAGACAAAGAAGAAACAGTGTTACTAAACTGACAGTCATTATTCAGAATATCAGTTAGATTTTTGGCAGGCAGTAAAGATTAAACACTAACTCCACTAGTTAGAGATTGCAGGTGTGATTCCTGAGACACATTAATGGCTGAACTACCCAATGATAGCTAGAGTAAAGACTTGGAGAAAGGATAAACTAACTGCTGTTTACAATCACATGAATTACTATGTAGAATTAAAGATTCTTTGCAGGCTAGGTGAGGTGAGGTGAGAGTGACTGCCCTTGACATCAAGGCAGCATTTGACCCAGTGTGGCATCAAGCAGCCCTAGCAAAATTGAAGTCAATGGGAATCGGTGGTAACTCTCCACTGGTTGAAGTCATACCTGGCACAAAGGATGACGATTGTTGTTGTTGGAGGCCAATCATCTCAGCTCCAGGATATCACTACAGGTGTTCCTTAGGGTAGTGTCCAAGGCCCGACCATCTTCAGTTGCTTCCTTAATGGTCTTCTCTCCATCATTAGGTCAGAAGTGGGGATGTTCACTGATGATTGCACAGTGTTCAGTACCATTCAAGACTCCTCAGATACTGAAGCAGTCCATGCCCGCATGTAGCAAGATCTGGACAAATACTAAGGCTTGAGCAGATAGGCAGCAAGTAACATTCATAGGAACATAGGATTTAGGAGCAGGAGTAGGCCATTCAGCCCCTCGAGCCTGTTCTGCCATTCAACTAGATCATGGTTGATCTTCTACCTCTACACCATTTTCCCGCACTATCCCCATATCCCTTGATATCTTGAATATTTAAAAATCTATTGATCTCTGTCTTGAATATATGCAATGACTGAGCTTTCACAGCCCTCTGGGGTAGAGAAGTCCAAAGATTCACCACCCTCTGAGTGAAGAAATTTCTCATCACCTCAGTCCTAAATGGCCTACCTCCTATTCTGAGACTGTGTATCCTGGTTCTAGACTACCCCCAGTCAGAGGAAACATCCTTCCTGGAGCTAGCCTGTCGAGCCCTGTAAGAATTTTGTATGCTTGGTTGAGATCACCTCTCGTTCTTCTAAACTCTAGAGAATACAGGCTCAGTTTCCTCAATCTCTCCTCATAAGACAATCCGCCAACCCAGGGATTGGTCTGGTGAAACTCTGTTTCACTCCTTCTATGGCAAGTATATCCGTCCTTAGTTAAGGAGACCAAAATTGTACACAATACTCCAGGTGCGGTCTCACCAAGGCTCTGTACAATTGCAGCAAGACTTCTTTACTCTGTACTCAAATCCTCTTGCAATACAGGCCAACACACCAGTTGCCTTCCGAATTGCTTGCTGCACCTGCATGTTAGCTTTCAGTGATTTATGAACAAGGACATTCAGGTCCCTTTGGACATCAACACTTCCCAATCTCTCACCATTTAAGAAATACTCTGCATTTCTATTTTCCTACCAAAGTGGATAACTTCACAGTTTTCCACATTATATTCCATCTGTCATGTTCTTGCCCACTCACTTAGCCTGTCTAAATCCACTTAGACCTTTTTTGCAATCTCCTCACAACTCACAGTCCTACCTAATTTGTGTCATCAGCAAACTTGGAAATATTATATTTAGTCCCCACATCCAAATCATTGATATAGATTGTGAATAGCTGGGGGCCAAGCATTGATCATTGTGGTACCTCACTAGTCACAGCCTGTCAACCAGAGAACGACCCGCTTATTCCTACTTTCTGTTTTCTGTCTGTTAATCAGTTCTCAATCCATGCCAGTATATTACCCTCAATCCCATGTGCGTGATTTTGGGCCCAAACGTTCCCACTATGCATGACCGGTGGGAGAGTCTCCTCACCAGAAACACAAGTTCTGAAAATTTGTCCTACGGTATTTCATTGCAATGAGTCAAGCATTCTTCACTGTTAGTATTGGCAATCACAGCTACAATTTCAATGTGGGCCTCAGTATCATTATCATCCCACCCTCTTTCTTGTATCTCTACCTTGCTTGTCTTTTTCCTTTGTTTATTTCACTTTGTTCCCCCAAAGCAGATTGTTCTGAAGCTCCCTCCAGCTGACAGGATGAGGCAATTAGAGATTCTCTGCAGCGCTGTCAATGCTACTTTGTGATCATCCTGCATGAGCTCCAGCCACAACCCGCCACATCAAACAAGGGCAGGCTTTTTCCTCTGTGACTGAAGCTGTTGCTTCCATATGGCCCGCTCTCCAGAAAGCTGGTAAAGAATCAATTGATTTATATTCAACTGAGCTGAGCACTTTCTTCAATGATTTTATTGCAGTTTGTTACATTGTAAGACATTCCTGTCCCGCACCCACATGCCAGTCCATACATTAGAAGACAGACAAGCGCAGTGCTCTAATGTGTCTACTAACACCAACAAGGTGCAAGAAGGCAGCCAAACTTCTTCCTTTGAAAGCACCTTTGGCTCCTATTGCCAATTTTCCTCCTTGGTTTGACTGAATTGGACTTGTAGCAAATCACAGATGAGAACACATTGAGGGCAACTTGCCAAGTGGTCAGTTGCTGCACTGAGGTACTGGATTGCTGATGAGACAAGCAGACACCACTGATGAGTCTCCCTCAGGCTTGAACTCACAACCTTCTGAGTTGGATTCAGCAGCCTTTAAGTTGTGTTTCTTTATATTTTAAAACTTCACATTTCAGATATACACATCTGTGTATTTAAATTATATCATTAACATTCTTCAACTTAAGTACATCACCCAACATTGCAAAATCAATAATTTACACTTGTTAACATATCCTTGCATCCTCTGGACATCTTTTAAAAAGACTTAAAGATCTCAGAGCAAATCAAGTAGAATATTGCTAAATAAAACTCCTGCAGGTTTTAATCTCCATGTCACAATGAGAATTGAGACACAACCTACAACTAAGGGCCTGAAACACCCCAGGATGCATAGGCATCTACACATTCACGCAACACTCCTGTGTGTGCTGCTTGTTTATAGGCGTCTTTTACCTGTGGGTTAACGTGCACAAATAGCATGCACAGGAGTGTAGAATGAACATGGTCAGCATTTGTGATGAATTTCTATCTTCCTGTACTGAAAGATATCACGTCTGTTTTTTGGTGGTGCCTGTAAATGCTTAATTGTAACATCCTCCCAAAATTATCCAGCAGATAATTAAAACAGGACAAGAGCAGCAGTGTTATGGGAATAGAATCACCTCCCAGTTTCCTTCCAAGTCACACTCTGTGCTGACTTGGAAATATAAGCTCTGCTCCCTCATCATTGCTGGGTCAAAATTATATGATTCCCTATCTAGCCCCATGTAGCACAAGGACTGTAGTTATTCAAGACTCACCAACATCTTCTCAGTGCAATTGTGCATGGGCAATAAACATGGCCTTCCTAGTGACACCCACATCCCAAGAACAAATAAAAAAAATTGTCAAGTGGAATATCTGAAATCAGGTTTTCTGTAATAGTCTTCAGTGTAACACACTTCTGGTACAGATTTTGAGACTTGTGCCTGTGATTTGCTATTTATCTAATTGACATTTACAGAGCCGATTGTGATTGTGACAGCATTTTTGCCAATGTGCTGAAGCAGCTTTAAGTGTTTGATGACTGCTATGGTCTTCATGGATTGTCTGTGCCATCAAGTGGCAGACAGAGAAAGTACAAGTGAAAAAGAATGAACAGATCTAGTTTTCAGCTTCCAGCCACATTTTGTCAGCATTGATTTACTTTGATAGCTGCTCAAAATAATATTGGGCTGACAGACTCCAGCATTACTCAAGCCCATGTGTAGAAGCATCAAAACAAAATTCATATTGTTGAGTTACAAATTAGTCATTCATTCATTATTTCATTTATTCATTCCCAGGATGTGGGCATCACTGCCCATCCCTAGTTACCCTGAGAAGTTGGTTGTGGACTTTCTTCTTGAACCGCTGGTGGCGGTTTGATACAAGTTAAATATAGGTCAGACCAGATAAGAACAGTAGGCTTCCTCCCCTAAAGGTCATTAGTAAACCAGTTAGATTTTTACAACAACCTGATAGCTTCATGGTCAATTTTATTGTAACCAGCTATTTATTTTGGGATCTTGAACTGAATTCAAATTCTCAAACTAGCGTGGTGGGATTTGAACGCATGTTCATCGGGATTATTCATCCAGGCTTCTGGATTATCATTCTGAGAGTTACCATTGACCAGAAACTGAACTGGACCAGCCACATAAATACTGTAGCTACAAGAGCAGGTGTGAGGCTGGGAATTCTGCAGCGAGTAACTCACCTCCCGACTCCCCAGTACCTGTCCACCATCTACAAGGCACAAGTCAGGAGTGTGATGCAATACTCTCCACTTGCCTGAATGGGTGTAGCTCCAACAACACTCAAGAAGCTTGACACCACCCAGGACAAAGCAGCCGGCTTGATTGGCACCCCATCCACCATCTTCAACATTCACTCTCTCCACCACTGACACGCAGTGGCAGCAGTATGTACCATCTACAAGATGCACTGCAGCAACTCACCTTCAACAGCACCTTCCAAACCCGTGACCTCTACCAGCTAGAAGGACAAGGGCAGCAGATGCATGGGAACATCACCTGCAAGTTCCCCTCCAAGCTACACACCATCCTGACTTGGATCCATATCACTGTTCCTTCCCAGTCTCTGGGTCAAAATCCTGGAGCTCCCTTCCTAACAGCACCTTAGGTGTATCTACATGCCAAGGACTGCAATGGCTCAAGAAAGCAGCTCACCACCACCTTCTCAAGGGCAATTAGGGATGGGCAATAAATGCAGGCTGAGCCAGCGAGCCCACATCCCATGAACAAATAAAAAAAGAAATTACTAATGACATAACCACCACCATATCCATTGCAGTAACTACATGATGTCATGTTGTTGTACAATCAAACTGGAAAATCATGCACAAGTGCCACGATAGTGCACTACATCCTTCAAATAACGTTTGCAATGAAAGTCCCACTTTGTAACAGATTGTGAGTATTTTTTTTTAACATGATGCTTCAATCAAATCACTAAAGCTTCAACTCCCTAAGCTGATGATGGATTTGGCCCTTGAGTCAATTAGCCAGCTAGCACAAAACATATGTGGCATGCAGCATCTGTCCTAGCCAAGAATGAGAGATAATAAATTTCTTAAAAGTGAAGCTGACCAGATACCTTGTTACTGGCAGGCTCACATGGAGATATTTATCATACCACATATCTGGCCATGACACATTTTGTTCACGGCATTCATTAAAAGCTTTACCTTGATGAAGCATCTGTTCATTCTGAAGGTAATGACTTTGCACATGTGGCTTTATTGCCTCAAACTCGGAAGTTGGCCAGGTAGAATGGTTCTCCTTAATTATTTAGACAATAATCTCAAGATTTATTCCCCACTACTTACACCAGCTGTGCTTATGCCGGGCAGCCTATATCAGGAGCGTGGGCCTAACCATAGAAGTCAATTACAAAGACACTGCTTAAAAATACATTGGGCTGAATTTTCACGATGGAGGTGGGAAATGGAAGTCTCGACTGCTTCTGGGGTCCCGCACCCACCTCTGGGGTGGGGGGTGCGCGCAAAGTAGATTAAAGTCACTATTTTCCCAGGATTGGAGTCAGGTTTGGCAGCCAATTAGAGGGCAGAGCAGAGGTGGATCAGATGAAGTGCGGGCCTGATTTAAATCCCCATGGCAGTCATTACTGTGGCTGCCATTTAAATCTGAAAGCTGCAAGCAGAAGATTTTCTGTGAGGATTGCAGTCGACTGAAGTGTGCAAAGATGGCATTGGAAAGCTGGAGGCCTAGCACTCAGGGCAGTGCAGATGCTTGAGACTGTGAGAGAGAGAAGGGACATCATCTTCCCAGAGCGTGGCAGGAGGAGGCCACCAACTGAAACTAAGTAAGTCTGGGTCGAGCTAGATGACACCATCAGTGGCAGAAACATCATTAGAAGAAAGTGGATTCAGTTACATAAAAGGTTCAAAGACTTCAGACGCCTTGGCAAGGTGAGTGCAACCCCAACCCTCAGGAGAGTTTTCAGGGCTTGAGCCCTCCAGCAGACACACCACCTGAGGACCCCCAGGGTGCATGCTGCCCCTGAACATTGGAAGGGTGTATGTGCCCAGGGTCCACAGAATGGCTGAGAGCCATAGCACTGCTGAGGACCTGTCACCACTGAGATATATAATTTCTAATGAATACTGGCAGATGCCCTTGACCATAGAGGACAGCAATGCCTTAACTTGATTTCTTTTGTCCTTGCAGGAGAAATGAGCACATAATACCTGGGAAAAGGTAATGATGAGTGGTGGGGTTCCCGACTACCAAAGGATAATGGAGGAGGGAGCAATGTAGATAGACAGGATCCCAGACAAGGAGGACCACAGCCCTGGAAAGATGGGAATACAGGTGCAGAAGGTGATTACAGAGGGCAAAGTGCTTAATAAGTTGCAGTGAATGCCACCCTGTCTGGTCGCTTGGTGAGCACTGGGTTGCATTGGGTAGCCTCAGCTTTTGCTCTCCTAAGCTGGTTCTCATGATCTCTTCTTGTGCCTCCCTCAGGTGCAGATGTCTATCCAATGACACCCTAGCTCTTCATGGCCCCAGAGGAACTTCATGAAACTGAGAAAGCAGAGTCACACTTCACAAGCGCACCATCCGGCAGTGCAGATATTGTCATCTGGCACTGGGTGAGGAGCATGGCAAATGTGTACAGCAGGAAGTGCCAGAGGCAAAGGCAGCTATGGACAGTTCCCCCCAGAGGAAGAAGGACAGACACAGCTCTGTTAAACTTGGCACAGATACAGAGCCTCAGGCTCTGAGGCAGCAGGCGATGTGCTCCCACATGTCAGAGTTTACTGAGACAGTGCAGGGTCATGGGCTGATAATGGAGCAGTCCATACAGCTCATGTGCATCACAATAGTTCAGGGATATGAGCACATGAGCCCTGCCATACAGAGAGTGGCCAACCTCATGGACAGCCATCTGAGCAGATGCAGGAGCAGCGCACAGACATGCGCAGGATGCCTCTCACAATGTATATCCTGGAGTGGTCATAAGCACTGGTGGCACAGAGATGTCTGGAGTGGATGCCAGTTGCGCCCCAGCTACTGTTCCCCTCCAGCCATCCAAAGTGCCAGACAAGAGCTGAGGATGTCATAGAGGAGGAAAAGGGTGCCACCCCTCATGGGGCATCTTCATCATCTTCAGCCTCCTTGGCTCCTCTGACTGTGGGAGCCTCTGGGCAACAGGTTCAAGTGACAGAGGCTGCCCCTGAAAATGGTCTCCTCCATGACAACCGCCACATGCATCTCAGCCACAGGCAGAGACTAGTAAGCAGGCTTCCTCCACCTTCCCTGAGGCCTCAAGGAAAGCATTGCTTTGGGGTGGACAAGCGCGGAGGCCACCACGTTGCACCGAGCACTGAGTGGGTCACTGGGGTGTCTTCTTACTGTCTCTGTCAACTGTTTTCCTTTGTTATCATTTTATAAATAATCACAATTTGGAGACTCCTTTTATTGCTGGCTTGAGAAGAAAGAGGTATGAGGTGGTGAAGGAGAGCAAGGATTCCTTCATGGTGATGGCAGATGTGCATCGTTCAATGGCTCTAAGTGTTTAGCTGTTTCAGGCTGCGTCTTGAATGGATATGTTAGCACAATTTCCTCAGACTGACATTCCTACATTGCCCTTTATCCTGGGTCAGAGAGATTCAGTCGAAATGTTCCTGAATCAAATGGTATCCTAGTGAGACCTCCATGCCCTGCACTGTGCCCAACCATCACCTTGTGCAGCCAGAGCACCTCCATGTTCTCTATCCTCCCTCTCTGAATCCAATATATCCTCCTTTCTCACCTCCTGCTCCTCCTCTTCCTCCAAATGAGCTATCTGATTTCAGGACCTCACCGTCCTGAAGGGCCACACCTCTATTGAGGGCCTTGCTGTGGAGGGCACAGCAGCTCACCACAATAATTGAGACCCTTGCAGGAGTGAATAAGAGGGTAGCACCCAACCAGTTCAGGCACCAGAACCACATTTTAAGAAGCCAGATGGCCTGCTCAATGGTTGTCCTCGTGAGCAGGTGGCATTAACTGTATCGTCTCTGTGCCTGTATCTAGGGCTGTCATAGAGGCGTGAGTAGCCATCTCTTCAGAGGACATCCCTTGTCCCCTATGATCCATCCTGGGACTTTGGGGGTTGGAGTGAACATTTGTGCCAGCCTGGACTGAGGGCTCATGAAGGAGTCATGGAAGCTGCCAGGAAAGCAAGCACACACATGGAGGAAGCTCTTGTTGTGGTCACAGACCAGTTGAATGTTGAGGGAGTGGAAGCCCTTCCTGTTGATAAATCTGAATAATCTGTCACTGGATGCCTTGATGCCCACATGGGTGCAATCGATGATGCCATGTATTATGATCTCAGTTGAGGCCCTTAACTTAAAAAAAAAAGAGATATGAATTCCAGACCAATTAAAAAGATTACACAACAAGATTTTACATTTCAAGACTTTTACAAAGCAGTTAAATTAAATATCAACATCAATTAAACAGCACTTAGTAGGTAGCAAATACACTAAATTACAGAGAAAGCTATTTCCCATTAACTTACTAAAAATAAACTTGTAAACACCACATCACACATTTATACATTACACAGTGTTCTTATTAAAGTGGTATATTTACAGTTAAAAGTCCCAAACTCCTCCCAGTTGCAATTGGTTTGGGCTTCCCTGTGTCCTTCTCAAAGCCAATATCCTCTTCACTCACTTCTTCTAAGTACTTTCAGCCTGGACTTCCATTAAGAAGGCAATCTCTGGAGAGGTACAAAGGTTTAGGAAGGGATTTCCAGAGCTTAAACGACTGAAGGCACAGTCACCAATGATGTAGCAACAGAAGTAGGGGATGTATAAGAGGCCAGAATTGCTTCCTTTGACTTGTTTCCTACTGCTAAGAGAGTGTTAATGCTTGTGCTGAAAGTCAAAGCATTAGTCAAGAGAGAGTGTTAATGGCAGAGTAATGAACAGCTCTGTCCAAAAGCACAAACATGTAAAACAGGCACATGGTTAAAAAATGAAATAAACTAATAAAAAAATAGAAAAATGTAAAAAAAAAGGCCAGTCATGCTCTGAAATTATTGAACTCGATGTTGAGTCCTCAAGGCTGTAGAGTGCCTAATCGAAAGATGAGGTGCTGCTCCTCGAGCTTGCGTGATGTTCACTGGAACACTGCAGGAGGCCAAGGACAGAGATGTGGGCATGAGAGCAGGGGCGGGGGTGTTGAAATGGCAAGCAACCGGAAGCTCGGGGTCATGCTTTCAGACTGAACGGATGTTTTCCACAAAGCGGTCACCCAATCTACATTTGGTCTCCCCAATGTAGAGGTGACTGTATTGTGAGCGGCGAATACAGTATACTAAATTGAAAGAAGTACAAATAAATCACTGCTTCATCTGGAAGGAGTGTTTGGGGCCTTGGATGGTGAGGAGAGAGGAGGTAAAAGGGCAGCTATTACACCTCCTGCAATTGCATGGGAAGGTGCCATGGGAAGAGGACGAGATGTCGGGGGTAATGGAGGAATGGACCAGGGTGTCGCGGAGGGAATGATCCCTTCGGAATGCTGACAGGGGAGGGGAAGATGTGTTTGGTGATGGCATCACACTGGACGTGGCCGAAATGGTGGAGGATGATCCTTTGGATGTTGAAGGCTGGTGGGTTGGAAAGTGAGGACAAAGGGACCCTGTCGCGGTTCTGGGAGGGAGGGGAAGGGGTGAAGGCAGAAGTGCAGGAAATGGGTCAGACAAGGTTGAGGGCCCTGTCAACCACACTGGGGGGGAATCCTCAGTTGAGGAAAAAGGAAGACATATCAGAACTGCTGTTGTGGAAGGTTGCATCATCAGAACAGATGCATCGGAGATGGAAAAACTGTGAGAATGGGATGGAGTCCTTACAGGGAACAGGGTGTGAGGAAGTGTATTCAAGGTACCTGTGGGAGTTGGTGGGCTTATAATGAATATTAGTGGACAGCCTATCCCCAGAGATGGAGACAGAGACGGCACATTGGCGCAGTGGGGGCGGCACAGTGGCGCAGTGGGGCGGCACAGTGGCGCAGTCGTTAGCACCGCAGCCTCACAGCTCCAGCGACCCGGGTTCAATTCTGGGTACTGCCTGCGTGGAGTTTGCAAGTTCTCCCTGTGTCTGTGTGGGTTTCCTCCGGGTGCTCCGGTTTCCTCCCACAAGCCAAAAGACTTGCAGGTTGGTAGGTAAATTGGCTATTATAAATTGCCCCTAGTATAGGTAGGTGGTAGGGAAATATAGGGACAGGTGGGGATGTGGTAGGAATATGGAATTAGTGTAGGATTAGTATAAATGGGTGGTTAATGGTCGGCACAGACTCGGTGGACCGAAGGGCCTGTTTCAGTGCTGTATCTCTAAACTAAACTAAACTAAACTAAGAAGTCGAGGAAGGGAAGGAAAGTGTTGGAGATAGACCATGTAAAGGTGAGAGAAAGGTGGAAATTGGAAGCAAAGTTGATGAGGTTTTCCAGTTTGGGATGAGAGCAGGAAGCAGCACCAATACAGTCATCAATGTACTGGAAAAAGAGGTGAGGGGGGGGGCCTGAGTAGGACTGAAACAAGGAATGTTCAACATATCCCACAAAAAGACAGGCATAACTAGGACCCATAAGGGTACCCATAGCAACACCTTTTTGGGATGGACTGCCTTTGATAAGATGCCAAACAAGATTGTTCTGCCTATGTAGTAGTTTACAGTTACTAGCTAATCATTGTCACCATAACAAATTGATTTTCTCACAGTCCTGTCCTCGGAAGTATTCATTTCAAGCTTTGATGCTTCTACTTTGCTGGTGACACAACCCTACCAACTGAAGAGTGTACTCAAGTCAGTCATGACAGCTGAACAGTAGGATCTTTAGGCTTGTATTCAACTGGTCATATTGGTAACTCACTCAAAGCTAATAAATCTCAACGTAATTTCCTCTGAACATGAAGTAAGTTGTTTCCAGTTTCTGTGGATCGTTCCATTAGATATAGGCACAATATACAGTACAGGAGTCCTGCCCTGATTTAATTGTAGTATGTTTTCCCTCTTCATTTTCCCCATCAAGCTGAACTCTTACATCATCACCATTGTCTAGTGTAGGGATTTTTCTAACAGAGTATTACTGGTTAAAAAATATTGGTAGGGGATTTTTTTAGGTTGTTTTACTAGCTTGGCATTTGGTTTCAAATTTTTGCTCATTATAGGATGTTCTTACTTATTGCTACAATACGCAAGGGTCTATAACTGAAGAAGATCAGAAAACTCTCATTTCAGAATTACTTTCGCAGTTTGTGCTGCCTTCTCACTCACTCTATTAGCTTGGGAATAATGAGACTTAGTAATGGTATAAAGAATGCTGTGTTCAGCTTTGAATATCTCAAATTCTACAACCATAATCAATGTCCCAACAAATTCTTAAGTCTCCGAACAATGTATTGATTATTAGACCTGACAAGTGAACAAATTAAGAAATCTGGAACAATAGTTGATTGCACATCACTTTTGCTCCCAAACACCACAAAGACCATGAGCAATATTTCGCAAAAACCATTCTAACAATTGTGTGGTTATCACTTTTTTTTTCTTTTGAGATAGCTTATTAGCTTGACAAAACTCAAAGGAAGAAATTTTCTCTCTCTGATATCCTTGGTTACGTCCAGTCAGCACATAAATGTTTTTGCTTGCTTCTAAGATTTTGTCTACATCTAATGGCCCTTTTCGATTCAATCACCAATCTTGCTTCTCATTGTAGAGGGATAATGATCCTGTCATGACACAGTAACAAATCACTCGCTACTGACACAAAAACAAAACACTGCAGATGTTGGAAATCTGAAATTAAAACAGAAAATGTAGTCAGCAGGTCAGAGAGGAGCAGAGTTAACAGGCTGGATTTTCCCAGTTGGGTCGTGATCCCGAAGTTGGCTTGAATTCCGGGTTGGGAACTCTGAAATGGTCGCAGCAGGATGTTCCCTTCGATCTTCCCAGAAGTGACCAATTAAGAAGTCACCTCTGGAAACCCCATCCAATTAAGGACAGCGGGCTGACCGGGAAAGTGGGAGGCCCAATGGGAGGGCTCACAGTGATAAGAACATAGAACATAAGAACTAGGAGCAGGAGTAGGCAATTCAGCCCCTCGAGCCTGCTCCACCATTCAATACAATCATGGCTGATCTCATCTCGGCCTCAACTCCACTTTCCTCACCGTTCTCCATAACCCTTCAACCCATTACTAATTAAAAATCTGTCTATCTCCTCTTTAAATTTACTCAATATCCTGGCATCCACCACACTCTGGGGTAGTGATTTCCACAGAGTCACGACCCTTTGAGAGAAGTAATTTCTCCTCATCTCTGTTTTAAATCTTCTACTCCTTATCCTAAAATTATGACCTCTCATTCTAGATTGCCCCACCAGAGGAAACATCTTCTCTACGTCTACTTTGTCAATCCCCTTAATCATCTTATATACCTCAATTAGATCTCCCTTCATTCTTCTAAACTCTAGAGAGTAGAGGCCTAAACTGCTCAATCTCTCTTCATAAGTCAAACCCCTCATCTCTGGAATAAATTTTGTGAACCTCTGCTGAACTGCCTCCAATGCAACTACATCCCTCCTCAAGTAAGGGGACCAAAACTGTACGCAATACTCCAGGTACGGTCTCACTAATGTCTTGTACAGTTGCAGCAACACTTCCCTACTTTTATACTCTATTCCTTTAGCAATAAACGTTTGCCTTCCTTATTACCTGCTGCACCTGCATACTAGTTTTCTGCAATTCATGCACGAGGACACCCAGATCCCTCTGCACCGAAGCACTCTCCATTTAGATAATAATTTGCCTTTCTATTCTCCCGACCGAAATGGATAACCTCACACTTATCCACGTTAAACACCATGTGCCAAATTTTGGCCCATTCACCTAACCTATCTATATCCATTTGTAAATTTCTTATTTCTCTATTGTGATTTACTATCCCACCTATTTCAGTGTCATCTGCAAATTTTGCTATAGTACCTTCTATATCTGCATCCAAGTCATTAATACAGATTGTAAATAGTTGGGGCCCGAGGACCAAACCCTGTGGCACCCCACTAGTTACATCTTGCCAACCAGAAAAGGACCCTTTAATCCCAACTCTCTGTTTTCTGTTGGTTAGCCAATCCTTTATCCAAGCTAATAAATTGCCCCTAACCCCATTTGATCTTACCTTGTGTATTAACCTTTTGTGCAGCACCTTATCAAATGCCTTCTGGAAGTCCAGATATACAACATCTACAGGATCCCCATTATCCACTTTACTTGTTACATCTTTGAAGAACTCTAGCAAATTAGTCAAACATGATTTACCCTTCATAAAACCATGCTGGCTCTGATGGATTACATTTTGACTTTCTAAATGTCGTGTGATTACTTCCGTAATAATGGATTCGAACAATTTCCCAATGACAGATATTAAACTAACTGGTCTATAGTTTCCTACTTTCTGCCTCCCTCCCTTTTTGAATAAGGGCGTTATATTAGCATTTTTCAAATCCACTGGAACCTTTCCTGGGAATTTTGGTATATTATAACCAATGGATCCACTATCTCCACTGCCACTTTCTTTAAGATCCTAGGATGTAGGCCATCAGGCCCTGGGGACTTGTCTGCCTTCAATCCCAATATTTTGCTCAGTACTTTTTCCCTAGTGATGATGATTGTTCTAAGTTCCTCCCTTTCTATAACCTCTGCATTACCTGGTACTATTGGGATGGTACTAGTGTCCTCCACCGTGAAAACTGAGGTAAAATACTGATTTAGTGTCTCCGCCATTTCTGTGTTCCCCACTATTAACTCCTCAGTCACATCCTCCAAGGGACCAACATTCACTTTAGCTACTGTTTATATTTATAGAAGCTTTTGCTATCCGTTTTTATATTTTGCACTAATTTTCTTTCATACTTTATCTTTGCTTTTTTTATTACTTTTTTAATAACCCTTTGTTGATCTTTAAAGGTTTCCCAATCTTCCAGCCTGCCATTGGCTTTTGCAATATGGTACGCCTTAGTTTTTGTCTTTATGTTATCCTTAACTTCCTTGCTTAGCCATGGATGTTTTTTCCCCCTCTTACAATCTTTCTTCCTCTCTGGAATATATTTTAGTTGGGAGGAATTGAATATCTCCTTAAACATCTGCCACTGCTGATCAACTGTCCTGACTTTTAGTCTTACTGTCCAGTCCACTAGGGCCAAATCTGTCCTCGAGCCTATGTAATTACCTTTGTTTAACTCCAGAATGCTAGTGTGGGACTCCAGTTTCTCACCCTCAAACTGAATTTGAAATTCTAGCATGCTGTGATCACTCTTTCCTAGAGGATCCTTAACTATGATTAATTAGTTAAATTAGATTAATTAAAACCACATTAATTAATCCCACTTGATTATATAAATACCAAATCGAGAATAGCCTGCTCCCTGGTTGGTTCCACAACATATTGCTCCAAAAAACAATCTCTAATACATTCAATGAACTCTCCCTCGGGGCTACCCTTGCCAAATTGATTAATCCAGTCTATATGCATATTAAAATCACCCATGATTATTGCCATACCTTTCTTACAAGCCCCCAGTATTTCCTGGTTTATACTGTGCCCCACTGTGGAACTACTGTTTGGGGACCTATAGATTACTCCCAACCAGGAACTTCTTTCACTTGCTATTTCTTATTTCTACCCAGACTGATTCTACATCTTGATCTCCAGTGCCGATATCATTTCTCACTACAGCACTGATCTCTTCCTTTACTAACAAAGCTACACCACCTTCTTTTCCTTCCTGCCTATCCTTCCCAAATACTGAGTACCCTTGGATATTCAATTCCCAAACCTGGTTTCCCTGCAACAACGTCTCAGTAATCACCACTAAATCATACCCATTCGTCTCTATTTGCGCTGTTAACTCATTTTTATTTCGAATGCTTCGTGCATTCAGATACAAAGCCTTTAATTTTGTTCTATTATCAAATTTCCCTACTCTTGTATGACTCCTTGGTGCAATATGACATTCCCTACCTTTTATTTTCTGGTAACAATCAGCCTCATCACTAACCTGCACTCCTACCTTCTCCTTTAACTTTGATTTCCTAATTTTCCATGTAACTGAACCCTCTCCCCAACTATTTAGTTTAAAGCCCTATCGACAGCCCTAGTTTTGCGATTTGCCAGGACTCTGGTCCCAGCATGACTCAGGTGGAGCCCGTTCCATCGGAACAGCTCCCTCCTTCCCCAGTACTAGTGCCAATGTCCCACGAATTCGAACCCACTTCTCCCACACCAATCTTTGAGCCACGCATTTATCTCTTTAATCTTATTGACCCTTTGCTAATTTGCTCATGGCTCAGGTAGTAATCCGGAGATTATTACCTTTTCGGTTCTGCTTTTTAATTTAGCCCCTAGCTGCTCATATTCCCTCAGCAGAACCTCTATCTTTGTTCTACCTATATCGTTGGTACCTACATGGGCCACGGCAACTGGATCTTTCCCCTCCCACTCCAAGTTCCTCTGCAGCCCAGATGAGATATCCTGAATCCTGGCACCAGATAGGCAACACCGCCTTCAGGACTCTCGACCCTGGCAACAGAGAACAGTGTCCATGCCCCTAACTATACTATCCCTGATTACAACTAGATTTCTCTTTTCTTCCCCCACTTGAATGGGTCCCTGTACCATGGTGCTGTGATCAGTTTGCTCATCCTCCCTACAGTCCCTGCTCTCGTCCAGACAGGGAAAAGAATCTCAAACCTGTTGGACAAGGACAAGGGCTGAGGCTCCTGCAACTGGATCCCTCTACCTGCCTCACTCAAAGTCACACCCTCCTGTCCATGACCACTGGCTGAATTCAAGGTAGTTAATCTAAGCGGTGTGACTGTGTCCTGAAACACAGCGTCCAGGTAACTCTCCCCCTCCCTGATATGTCGCAATGTCCGAAGCTCAGACTCCAGCTCATCAACTCTGAGCCAGAATTCCTTGAACAGCCAACACTTGCTACAGATGTGGTCACTAGGAACCACAATTGCGTCCACCAGCTCCCACATCATGCAGGTACAACACATCACCTGGCCCTGCATTTCTATTTTATTTAGTTAGATTTTAATTTGTTTTTTAAATTTCCGACTGGTCTTTAGTTTTTAATCTGTAAAATATTTCTTCTATTCACCTTTAATCTGAAATCAACTTAGAATAGGTAATTCAAATTAGCAGTTACTTATCAACCAATGAACTTACGGTTTTCCTGTGAAGTCACTTTTTTTTTCACTCTTTTTACTCCCTGAAAATACCCAAAAATGTGATTATTTACGCTAGAAACCTTGATTCCCTAAAAAGAAACACTACCTGCTACATTAAAAAAGAACTGTAAACCTTTCTCTTTACTTTAGTTACTTACCGAACTATTTAGAGTTATTCCCTAACAGCTGTTACTCACCAACGAATCACCTTGCAGCTTTCCTGTGATGTCACTGTTGACTTTTTTCCAAATCTCCGGCACGCCTGGACTGCTCTCACACAGGTCCGATTGCTCTCCACTCCCGGAAGGTAAGTGAAGGCCCCGAGCCTTGTGCTGAATTTATCCGCTCCCGGTTCTCGGCATTCTCACACAGGTCCGACTGCTCTCCGCTCCCCAAAGGTAACTGAAGGCCCCGAACCTCACGTTGAATTTATCCACTCCTGGTTCGAGGCGTTCTCACACAGGTCCGACTGCTCTCTGCTCCCGGAAGGTAAGTGAAGGCCCCGAGCCTCACACTGAATTTATCCGCCTCCGGTTCTAGGCGTTCTCACACAGGTCCGACTGCTCTCCGCTCCCGGGAGGTAATTGGAGGACCCAAGCCTCACACTGAATTTATCCACTCCCGGTTCTAGGTGTTCTCACACAGGTCTGACCGCTCTCCACTCCCCAAAGGTAACTGATGGCCCTGAACCTCACACAGTATTTATCCGCTTCCGGTTCTAGGCGTTCTCACACAGGTCTGACTGCTCTCCGCTCCTGGAAGGCAAGTGAAGGCCCCGAGCCTCACACTGAATTTATCCACTCCCGGTTCTAGGTGTTCTCACACAGGTCTGACTGCTCTCCACTCCCGGAACGGTGATGAGGCTCACCAGGAGAGATGGGCGCTGCTGAAACAGGCAGGAGACGTGAGGGCACCTCAAAATGGAGGTGCTCTTTTCAGGATTGTAAAAAGTTAAAAATCCTTCATGACGACAGCTGTCAGACCATTCTGCCCATCGAGTCTGCCCCGCCATTCAATATGATCATGGCTGATCATCCACTTCAAAGCCTTTTTCCCACACTATCCCCATATCCCCTTATGTGCAGTGGGGAACCCCTCCATAGGGTGGCATGTAGCCATCACATCCCAGTGGGTCCATGCTGGGGTGATGGAGGGGAGGTGTCAATGGTTCCCCAGCCTGCCGCCGTGAGGCTGCCTCCAGTTAAATGACTAGCTCCCCCAATTGGCCAAATAATGAACCTAATTGCTACCTGCTGCATCTGGGCTCACCCCGCCTCTGGCAAGTTTGCTCAGTGGAGGTGGCACATCGGGTAACCGACCCGACATGCTCTTTAGCAGTTTGTCTCCCAGTCTCACCTTCTAACCCATCTCTGAGGAATGGGCAAATTCAGTCCAATGTCTCAAGTCAATGACCTTACATCAGAGCTGGAAGAAGTTAAAGATGAACAGCTTTTCAGTAGGTATAAAGCCAAGAAAAAGGAGACAGGAAGAGACCAAAATGGAAGGTCTGGGAGAAGGTGGAGTGCAGGTGTGATTAAATGATAAAAGTGATGGTCGTGCAAGCAAAAGGAGGTGATAACAAGACAAATATAAAAAAACAAATGATGGCTTCAGAGGAGGTGTAAATGATTATAGCAGAATAGCAGAGAAGGAAGGAAGCATGGAGAATCTGGCAAAGAGAAGGCTTCCATGGCTTAGAAATGTGACAGAAGAGAGATAGGTATATCCTAGTGGTGCCGGCCTAGTAATGATAGGGTATCCCCACCCAAAGTACCAGCCCACACCTTCTCCACTTCTGGTCACTCTGATGCAGTCATCCTCCACGACCAGCACTCGTTGTCTTGAGAGAAAATGGGACAGACCTTAACCACCGGAACCATCCTTTTCCTTAGTAGTGCACTCACATAAAAGTTGTTAATTTCCAGCATCTTCTAGTTCTGATGCAAGGTCATCAACCTGAAATGTTTCTCTCTGCACTGACACTGCCTGATGGGTTAATTGTTTCCAGTGTTTTGTTTTTATTATTGATTATTGACAGTCCTCCATTCAGATTTTGATGTTCTCAGTTTATCAATTAAATCCTTCTCTGGTATTGAACCAAGGCAGATGGATGGAGTTAAGATACAGATGAGCTATGGGGTTGGATTTTATCTTGGCGACAGGGGTCCCAGCAATGGGCCTAAAGGCAGGGTAGGGGGGGCACGACCCCACCTCAACCCTCGATCGGACCCCCAGCCGAACTCAATCGGGGACAGGTAATTAACTGCCCATCATTGGGGATGCCATTCCTTTTAAGGGACAAGATCTCACCCCAAAAGCTGCCAGGCAATCAGAGGGCTGGCAGCTCTTCAGTCCCAGCAGTGCCACTGGAAGCAGTGGCCAATGCTGGTATTGCACCCAGCTAGAAGAGGACCATGGATGTTGGCTTCCAAAAAGGTCAGGCCTCTCCGGGGACAATCAGCTAGGCCCCAGTGATTTGGTGGAGGTGGTCAGATTGTAGGGCGGGGGGGTTGTTTTATAGGGCGCAGCCTTTGCTGCTGGGGTGGGGCCTTCCGTGGGGCACAGGGTTCCTGATCAGGAGGCCCACCCCCCCTGCAAACAGCCTGCAAGGAGGCTGCCAGGGTTTGGGAGGAAGAGGCACTTACATGGCCATTAATTGGCCACTTAAGGGCTTCAATTGGCCTAAGGGTGTGTGGGTCATCTGCCACTCCCCACCCTGCACCCCCCACCCCCTGCCACTGATGAAATAGCAACAACAGCAGGTAGGCGACAGGCATGGTGCCCCTACCATCCCACTGGATATTTGGCCCTCGTCTGCCTCCTAGCTCACTTCCGGTGGGGGTGGAGGGCATAAAATTCCAGTCTATATTTCTATGGTATATCTGATAGCTATTTGCAATTTTCAGTCTGCCGTCATTGCTTTGCTGCTCAGATCTGTTGACCATTAGTTCAGCATAGGCTTGTACCTTATGATCAATATCTGATACACCTGTAAGTTTAATAGAAATCCTGAATAATGTATCAGCAGCAACAAATATATCTGTGGGATATATTCTGCTTTTTCTCTAATTATCATGGGGGGCCATATCTTAGTGATGTTATCTCAAAATATTGCCTGTTGATTAGTTTGTAGTCTATAAATATTCTCAAAGACTCTAACCCTCAGAAGTATCCAGCAAATGCCTTTCAATCTCATAATTCGGGAAGGGACTTATTTCTGTTTAGGTCACACTTGTTTTCTGCTTCTGTCAAAGTTCAGGAGGAAATTGCAACTAGTAAAAGCTTATCTCCATGCTTCTGCAAGAATTACCTCCTGTACCATAACCACTTACATCACCTCTGTAGGTCAAATTGTGTCTTATGATATTAATAACCACATTATCTAATTGTGCGCAAAAATGTCAAAAGCCTGTTCAATTTGTATAGCACTTCCTAAACCTAGGTGTAAGTCTTGGGTGGAAAATTTCTTAATAACTTTAACACAACTTGCAGTTGTTGTCAATAATGTAGTGTCTAGTCCATGCTCAGGCAGCTGTCAATTTTCATTGTTCAGTTTAAGTCCTGGCTCCTGGGCAGTTCTCATTACTGTGCTCAACAGTGTATCTTACTCTCCAAATATATGGATGTCATCCAATAAACCTTCAACACCTTCAGAAATTTAGTTATTTTGTACCAAACCATTTTTGACCCAAGTATAATTCAAATCCCAGGAAACAGAACCTACTGAATAGAGTAATGAAAGTTTGTGAGCACAGCACAACTAGATGCAATGATATTTATCAAAACTAGAATTCATTAACTATCTTTTTGGGCCTCCTTATCTCGAGAGACAATGGATACGCGCCTGGAGGTGGTCAGTGGTTTGTGAAGCAGCGCCTGGAGTGGCTATAAAGGCCAATTCTGGAGTGACAGGCTCTTCCACAGGTGCTGCAGAGAAATTTGTTTGTTGGGGCTGTTGCACAGTTGGCTCTCCCCTTGCGCCTCTGTCTTTTTTCCTGCCAACTACTAAGTCTCTTCGACTCGCCACAATTTAGCCCTGTCTTTATGGCTGCCAGCCAGCTCTGGCGAATGCTGGCAACTGACTCCCACGACTTGTGATCAATGTCACACGATTTCATGTCGCGTTTGCAGACGTCTTTATAACGGAGACATGGACGGCCGGTGGGTCTGATACCAGTGGCGAGCTCGCTGTACAATGTGTCTTTGGGGATCCTGCCATCTTCCATGCGGCTCACATGGCCAAGCCATCTCAAGCGCCGCTGACTCAGTAGTGTGTATAAGCTGGGGATGTTGGCCGCTTCAAGGACTTCTGTGTTGGAGATATAGTCCTGCCACCTGATGCCAAGTATTCTCCGAAGGCAGCGAAGATGGAATGAATTGAGACGTCGCTCTTGGCTGGCATACGTTGTCCAGGCCTCGCTGCCGTAGAGCAAGGTACTGAGGACACAGGCCTGATACACTCGGACTTTTGTGTTCCGTGTCAGTGCGCCATTTTCCCACACTCTCTTGGCCAGTCTGAACATAGCAGTGGAAGCCTTACCCATGCGCTTGTTGATTTCTGCATCTAGAGACAGGTTACTGGTGATAGTTGAGCCTAGGTAGGTGAACTCTTGAACCACTTCCAGAGCGTGGTCGCCAATATTGATGGATGGAGCATTTCTGACATCCTGCCCCATGATGTTCGTTTTCTTGAGGCTGATGGTTAGGCCAAATTCATTGCAGGCAGACGCAAACCTGTCAATGAGACTCTGCAGGCATTCTTCAGTGTGAGATGTTAAAGCAGCATCGTCAGCAAAGAGGAGTTCTCTGATGAGGACTTTCCGTACTTTGGACTTCGCTCTTAGACGGGCAAGGTTGAACAACCTGCCCCCTGATCTTGTGTGGAGGAAAATTCCTTCTTCAGAGGATTTGAACGCATGTGAAAGCAGCAGGGAGAAGAAAATCCCAAAAAGTGTGGGTGCGAGAACACAGCCCTGTTTCACACCACTCAGGATAGGAAAGGGCTCTGATGAGGAGCCACCATGTTGAATTGTGCCTTTCATATTGTCATGGAATGAGGTGATGATACTTAGTAGCTTTGGTGGACATCCGATCTTTTCTAGTAGTCTGAAGAGACCACGTCTGCTGACGAGGTCAAAGGCTTTGGTGAGATCAATGAAAGCAACAACAACAATAACTTGCAATTATGTAGTGCCTTTAACATTGTAAACCATCCCAAGACACTTCACATGTGTGTTGTCAAATATGATTTGTCTCTGAGCCACATAAGGAGATGTTAGGGCAAACGACCAAAAGTTTGATCAAAGAGGTAGGTTTTAAGGATTGGCTGATGTGTTTCCTACATTACAACAAACCCTATACTTCAAAGGTACTTCACTGGCTACAAAGCATTATAGGGGTCATGAAAGGCACTATATAAATGCAAGTTCTTTCTTTCATTTCACAGTTTCATCCAACCATTTCAGATCCATACAGATGAAATTTTGCCTTTTTTTTTTACAACTTGTACTACTGGTACATACTACTCAATGCTCAGTGACATCAGGAGCTGTCCTGCTTCATTCTTTTTAATTCCTTTTACATTGTTGGAAGTCTTGAAAAATTATTTTTTTTTATTTCTTTCATGGGATGTGAACATCACTGGCCAGGCCAGCATTCGTTGCCCATCCCAAATTGCCCTTGAAAAGGTGGTGATGAGCTGCCTTCTTGAACCACTGTAGTGCATCTGGTGCGGGTACACCCACAGATGAATTTCATGACATGTATTCGTGCTGCAAGAGAAAGCATTATTCTTAAGAACTATCTTCATCAGCTTGCACTTTAATAACCCAATGTCCACAAAGACATCTTTGTTAAATTTCTCTGCCTACTATTTTAGCTCCATTATGCATGCTGAACTTTGACCTCACCATTCCTAATGTAACCCACCAATCACAACATTCCGAAACATTGGATAAGGAAAGAAAAGGAGGCTTATGGCAGATTCAAAGCGCTGAAAACAGCGGAGGCCCGAAAGAAGTATAGAAAGCACAGTGGGTTACTTAAAAAAGTAATTAGGACAGCGAAGAGGGGACATGAAAAAACACTGGCGGGCAAGATAAAGGAAAATTCCAAGGCGTTTTATAAGTATATTAAGACCAAGAGGATAACCAGGGAAAGAGTAGGGCCCATTAGGGACCAAAGTGGCAATCTGTGTGTGGAGCCGGAGGACATAGGTGAGGTTTTAAATGATTACTTTTCATCAGTGTTCACTATGGAGAAGGACCATGTAGGTGTAGAAATCAGGGAGACGGTCTGTGATATACTTGAACACATTAGCATTGAAAGGGAGGAAGTATTAGCTGTTTTAGCGAGCTTAAAGGTGGATAAATCTCCAGGCCCAGATGAGATGTATTCCAGGCTGTTATGTGAGGCAAGGGAGGTGATAGCAGGGGCTCTGACACAAATTTTTAAATCCTTTCTGGCCACAGGAGGGGTACCAGAGGACTGGACGACAGCGAATGTGGTACCATTATTCGAGAAGGGTAGCAGGGATAAACCAGGTAATTACAGGCCAGTGAGTCTAACATCAGTGGTAGGGAAACTATTGGAAAAGATTCTGAGGGACAAGATTAATCTCCACTTGGAGAGGCAGGGATTAAGCAGGGATAGTCAGCATGGCTTTGTCAGGGGGAGATCGTGTCTAACAAACTTGATTGAATTTTTCGAGGAGGTGACTAAATGTGTGGATGAGGGTAAGGCAGTTGATGTAGTCTACATGGACTTCAGTAAGGCTTTTGATAAGGTCCCGCATGGGAGATTGGTTAAGAAGGTAAGAGCCCATGGGATCCAGGGCAATTTGGCAAATTAGATCCAAAATTGGCTTAGTGGCAGGAGGCAGAGGGTGATGGTCGAGGGTTGTTTTTGTGAGTGGAATCCTGTGACCAGTGGTGTACCACAGGGATCGGTGCTGGAGCCCTTGCTATTTGTAGAGTGCATTAATAATTTAGATGTGAATTTAGGAGATATGATCAGTAAGTTTGCAGATGACACGAAAATTGGTGGTGTCGTAAATAGTGAGGTGGAAAGCCTTAGATTACAGGACAATATAGATAGGCTGGTAAGATGGGCGGAGCAGTAACAAATGGAATTTGATCCTGAGAAATGTGAGGTGATGCATTTTGGGAGGAATAACAAGGCAAGGGAATATACAATTGATGGTAGGACCCCAGGAAGTACAAAGGGTCAGAGGGACCTTGGTGTACTTGTCCATAGATCACTGAAGGCAGGAGCACAGGTAGATAAGGTGGTTAGGAAGGCATAGGGGATACTTGCCATTATTAGCCGAGGCACAGAATATAAGAGCAGGGAGGTTATGATGGAGCTGTATAAGACGCTAGTTAGGCCACAGCTGGAGTACTATGTACAGTTCTGGTCACCGCACTGTAGGAAGGACGTGTTTGCATTGGAGAGGGTGCACAGCAGATTCACCAGGATGTTGCCTGGGCTGGAGCATTTCAGCTATGAAGAGAGACTGGATAGGCTAGGGTTGTTTTCTTTAGAGCAGAGAAGACTGAGGGGGGACCTGATTGAGGTCTACAAAATTATGAGGGGCATTGATAGGATAGATAGGAAGAGACTTTTTCCCTTAGCGGAGGGATCTATAACCAGGGGGCATAGATTTAAGGTAAGGAGCAGGAGGTTTAGAGGGGATTTGAAGAAAAATGTTTTCACCCAGAGGGTGGTTGGAATCTGGAACACACTGCCTGAAGTGGAGGTAGAGGCAGGAACCCTCACAACATTTAAGAAGTATTTAAATGAGCACTTGAAACGCCATAGCATACAAGGCTATGGGCCAAATGTTGGAAAATGGGATTAGAATAGATAGGTGCTTGATGGTCAGAGCAGACACGATGGGCCGAAGGGCCTGTTTCTGTGCTGTATAACTCTAGGACTCTGTGCATTCTTCACCCTTGCATGTGGCCATTGATTCTAATTGTTCTTTTATCTTCAGGTGTACACATTCAATTTGCTTATGTTTTCTGCACATAACCAACCAAGGTAGTACAAAGCTGTTTCAGATAATTTATCACTTCTTTGATGACTTTCTCAAGTTTCTCTCCTATTTCCCCTCATGCCCTCTCCGAACTCATCTTGTCCATGAAACCCACCTCGTGTTGTTTCTATCCTATTCCCATTAAGCTGCTGATCACCCAACTTCCTTTCCTGGTCCCAATGTTAGCTGATTTTGTAAATGGCTATCTCTCTTCAGGTTTCGTCCTTCTCTCCTTTAAATCTGCTATCATCAACCCTCTCCTCAAAAAAACAACCCTTGCCCCCACCACCCTTGCAAACTATCATCCCATCTCCAACCTCCCTTTTCTCTCCAAAGTCCTTGAATGTGCTCTCACCTCCCAAATCCATTCCCATCTTTCCCAGAACTCCATGTTTGAATCCCTCCAATTAGGTTTCCATCCCTGCCACAATGCCATAACAGCTCTTACTGAAGTCACAAATTACATCCTATGTGACTATGACAAAGATAAAGGTTCCCTGCTCATCCTTCTCGTCCTGTCTGCAACCTTTGACCCATCCACCTCCAACGCCTTTCTACTGTCATCCAGCTGGGTGGGACTGCTCTCACCTGGTTCCATATTTATCTATCTAATTATAGCCAGAGAATCACTTGCAATGGCTTCTCTTCCTGCTCCCACACCGTTACCTCTGGTGTCCCCCTCGGATCTACCTTTGGTCCCCTCCTATTTCTCGTCTACAGGCTGTCACTTGGTGACATTATCTGAAAGCACAGCATTAGTTTTCATATGCACACTGACGACACTCAGCTCAACCTCACCAATTGTCTCAATTCCTCCACTGTTGCTAAATTATCAGACTCCTTATTTGACAGCTAGCATTGGATGAGCAGAAATTTTCTCCAATTTAGTATTGGGAAGACTGAAGCCATTGTTTTCAGTCCCTGCTCCAAACTCCATTCCCTAGTTACCGACTCCATTACACTCCCTGGCAACAGTCTGAGGTTAAGCCAGTCTGTTCACAACATTGGTGTTACATTTGATCCTAACATGAACTTCCAACCTCATAGTCATGCCATCACAAAAACCGCCTATTTCCACCTCTGTAACATTGCCTGACTTCGCCCCTGTCTCAGCTGATCTGCTGCAGATACTCTCATTCATGCCTTTGTTACATCTAGACTTCACTACTCCAACACACTCCTGGCTGGTCTCCCACATTCTACTCTCCGTAACCTTGAGGTCATCCAAACCTCTGCTGCCTGGATCTAAACTTGCTCCAAGTCGTGTTCCCCTATCACCTCTGTGCTCGCTGACCTATATTGGCTCCTGGCCAAGCAACGACTTGATTTTAAAATTCTCATCCTTGTTTTCAAGTCCCTCCATGGCCTCACCCATCCCTATCTCTGTAATCTCCTCTAGCCCTACAACATTCCAAAATATCTGTGCTTCTCCAATTTTGGCCTCTTGTGCATCCCTGACTTTAATCGCTCCACCATTGCTGGCTTCACCTTCAGTTGCCTAGGCCCCTAGCTCTGGAATTCCCTCCCTACACCTCTGCACCAATCTTTCCTCCTCTAAGACACTCCTGAAAACCTACCTCCTTGACCAAGCCTTTGGTCATCTGATCTACGATCTCCTTTTGTGGCTCTGTGTCACAATTTTTTTTATCATGCTCCTGTAAAGCGCCTTGGAACATTTTATTACATTAAAGGCGCCGTATAAATGTAAGTTGTTGTTCTTTGAATCTGCCCATTATCTTAAAGTTTTCCAGTTTATTATACTGCAAGCATTTCTGAACAAGTGCTTGATATTCTTTTCTCTTGGAAGTGTTACAACTGAAATACGAGACTGAGTACAAATCTAACTCTACGTTAACTTTTCAGTGCTGTACTGGGAGACCACTACATTGTCAGGATTAAATGTGAAACCAAAGCCTCAATTTGTTGTTCAGATGGAGATAATGTTTCCATGGCAATTTTTGAACAACTGGGAGTTCTCCTAATATCCTGGCCAACCTTCGTCCTTCAACCAATACAACCAAAAAAAATGGTCATGCATCTCATTGCTGCTTTTGAAATTTTACTGCATGCAAAATGACTTCCATAGTGACAACTCTTTAAAGTAACCAATTGTATGTAAAATTTTTAGGAAGGTTTCTTTGAGACAGGATGAGGTAGACCAGGCAGGAAAGGGTGCAAATAGAGTCATAGAATCTACAGGCCAGTAAAATTAACATCAGTGACGGGTAAGGTTTTAGAAACAATTATCAGTGACGAAATCAACAGACACTTGGAAAGGTTTTAGGTAATTAAGGATAGCCAGCACGGAGTTGTAAAAGGCAGATTGCGTTTGACTAATCTAATTGAATTTTTTGATGAAGTGACAGAGAAGGTTGATGATGGGAATGCAATGGATATTGTCAATTTAGATTTTAAGAAAGTGTTTGACAAAAAAGGCTGTTGAACAAAATTGAGGCTCATGGAATAGGAAGATCAGTGTCAGCTTGGATAAAAAATTGACTTAAGGACAGAAAACAGCGAGTCGTGCTAAATAATTATTTTTCAGATTGGAGGGTGGTGTACAGTGGTGTTCCCCAAGGTTCAGTGCTAGGAGCATTGCTTTTGCTAATAGATGTAAATGACTTGGATATTGGAATAGAGAGTAACATTTTGAAATTTACCAATGATACCAAATTTGGAGGAGATTCAAACAGTGAGGATGACACAAATCGATGACAACAGGACAAAGATAGCCTAGCAGACTGGGCAGACAAGTGGCAAATGGAATTTCATACACAGAAGTGTGAGGTGATGCATTTTGTAGATAGGATGGGGAAAGGTCATATAGACTTAATGGCACAGTTGTAAAGAGTGTGCAGGGACAGAGGGACCTGGGGGTGCATGTGTATCAATCTTTGCAGGTGGCAGGACAGATTAAGAGTAGTCAGCAATGCATATGGGATCTTGGACTTCATAAATAGAGGCATCGAGTACCAAAGCAGGGAAGTTATATTGAACCTTTATAAAGTTCTGGTTAGGCACAACTAGAGTATTGCATCCAGTTCTGGTCACCACACGTTAGGAAGGAAGTGTGGGTCCTTCAGAGGATGCAGTGGAGGTTTAACAAAATGGTTCCAAGGATGAGGGATTTGAGCTACAAGGTTAGGTTGGAAAAGCTGGGGTTGTTCTCCTTGGAGCAAAGGAGATTGTGGAGACATTTGATTGGGGTGTACAAGATTATGACAGGTTTGGAAAAAGTAGACAAAGAAAACCTGTTCAAACACTGATCGTGCAAGGACTAGGGGGCACAGATTTAAGGTTTCGGGCAAGAGATGCAGAGGGGATGTGAGGAAGAACATTTTTCACAGCGAGTGGTAATGATCTGGAACTCGCGCCTATGAGGGTGGTGGTGGCAGAGACAATCAATGATTTTGAAAGGAAACTGGAAGGACACTTGAAGGAAATAAACTTGCAGGACTAGGGGATAGAACGGGGGAGTGGGACTGAACAGATAGCTCTATGGAGAGCTGGCATGGACTCGATGGGCTGAATGGCCTCCTACTGTGCCGTAAATGACTCTATAACTCTATGGCATCATGCCTACAATATGACAGTGCATCTTGGTATAAGGCGATGCTTGTTACATCTTAAAAGTGTTCTCAAAATGGATTCAGCTGTCAGTAATACAAATGGTAGGAAAATAAGGGGGTAATGCTCGTTAACTCATAAAGCTTTATACAAAGCATTCATTACAAAAAGAATAAAAGACAAATCATCAACACTACAGAGGCAGAGACGGCTCATTAGGTGGGGCATTATTATAAGCTCACCGATATGAGACAATGGGCTCAATATTCTGCCCCCCCCCCCCACCCCGCCCCTCCCAAGGTTAGGAATGGAGGTGGAAGAGCCTTAAAATACCAGTGCTGGCTGGCTTGTCAGGTTCAAGATGTCGTTCCCTTACACTGGCAGTGTTCACTGGGAAGGAATGGAGGGCGGGACAGTGATCCCATTCGCTTCCCAATTTGTGGCCAATTAAAGTACTTAAAAAGCTTGTGAAGAGCTTGTTAGAGTTGGAGGATGGAATTTTAATGGGGCCGCATAGGTTTCAGAAGCTGCCGGTTGTCGATCAGCTGAAGGGAGGCGGGTACAGAGTAGGGAGCCAGTCATCACCCTGGAAAGCACCCAGGCCACATAAGAGGATCAGTGGGGCAAAGATAAACTCGCCGTTTGTTAAGGAGGTGCCATTGACGATGTGGAGGGGGCGGGGAGAATGGACACTTAGTGCTTGGGCGTTGAACAGAGTCATCATCCCCTGGCACCGTGAGGCCAGAAGAGCTGGGGGCAAGGCAGCCAAGGACAACTGGGTGGCCACTTGTCCAAAACCAAGCCTGCAGCTGGCAATGGGGGAAGCAGTGGCGTAGTGGTAATGTCACTGGATTTATAACCCAGAGACCCAGGCTACTACTCTGGGAACATGAAGTCGAATCACACTGTGGCAGATGGTGAAATCTGAATTCAATTAATCTGGGAATTAAAAGGCTAGTCTCAGTAATGGTAACTATGAAACCATTGTTTGTTGTAAAAAAATATCTGGATGACTAATATCCATTAGGGAAGGAAATCTGCCATCCTTACCAGGTCTGGCCTACATGTGACTCCAGACCCACAGCAATGTGGTTGACTCTTAAAAAATGCCCTCTGAAATGGCCTAGCAACCACTCAGTTCTAGGGCAATTGGGGATGGGCAATAAATGCTGGCTTAGCCAGCGATGCCCACATCCCACAAACAAATAAAAAGGTCAAATTTTGGACCCAGTGGTGATGAGGGGCAACACCCTCTGCAGGAAGGGTGGAACCTCGAGCAGCAGGAAGTCACGGGAGAGGAAAGAAATGCAGGAAGGACATGGAGGCTATACCCTCACCCACAGTATTTACCAGGGGAAGAGGCTAATGGGTTTCACCATCATTGCTGGATTCCCCCAGGTGCAGGGCATCATCAATTGTACCCATATGGCCATCAAGGCATCCAGTGACCAGCTACTCAGATTCATCAACAGGAAGAGCTTCCACTCTCTCAACGTTCAGCTGGTCTGTGACCACAACAATAGCTTCTTTCATGTATGTACATGCTGTCATGGAAGCTGCCATGACTCTTTCATCCTCCACCTGTCCAGGCTGCCTCAGAGCTTCATTCCAACCTCCAAAGTGCTTGGATGGATCCTAGGGGGCTAGAGACATCCCTTGAAGACATGTCTACTGACCCATCAATGGCAGTCCGAGACAGAGGTGCAGAGGCGCTATGACCAAAGCCATCTGCTTACCAGAACCACCTTTGAGATCACCTGGCTTCTCAAGACTGGTCCGGCACCCGGACCGGTCAAGTTGTGTCATGCAATGCCCTCCTGCAAGGGTTTGTGTCATTGTGGTGATCCACTTCATTCTCCATAACATAGCTCTCCAGAGAGGTGTGGACCTTGATGATTAGGCCCTGGAAGGAGACAGCTCATCGGGGGAGAAACGGGAGCAGGAGATGAGAGAAGAGAAGGAATTGGAGGTGGAGGGAGATGTGTTGAACAGATAGATGCCCCTGCTGCACAACAATGTGACTGGGCACAGCCCGGGGCATGAAGGTCTCGTGAAGATGCCATGAATGTCAGGGATCTCCTGAGTCAGGAATGTTTCAGCTGAGCCCCTCTGAGTCAGATTGAGGGACATGGAATGGATGTCAGTCTGAGATACCTCTGCTGACATATGCTTGGAAGCTGGGAGGAAAACTGTAAATAGAGACAGTAAGAACACATCCCAGTGATCCACTCAGTGCTCCGCATGTCCTGGTGGCATTTTCCTGCCACCCTCCAGGAAGAGGGGCCCTCCTCTCCTTCACGGCCTCCACCATTAGATCCATATTAGCATTAATAAAGAGAGGAGCAGCTCTGCACTGGGTGCCAGGCCTTCTGCTCCCCAGTGACATCTCACTTCCCTCTGGTGCAGTAGACGGGTTTGGCACAAGCTCCAGATCTCTCCCTCAGGACAACCAGCATCCTCAGTGATGGCTGCTGTAGGAAGTCTAAATTAGTCCCAAACTTCATCTGGCACACCTCCATTCCAACCTCCACTGGCTCGAATTGGACAGGGAATCCATTTCTATATCCATTAAGGGCTTACCACATGAAAATCAGGGCTTTAATCAGTTTTTCACCAGGTGGGTTCCTGACCTGAAAACAATCCTGACTCCTGTTTAATGCCTCTGTGGCAAAAATTCAGCCACATGTGTAAGCAAAAGACCCAAGAATCTGGACAGTAAACAAAGGACTTGGCATATTTAGATTTACTTCATTAACTTGGAGGTTGTCGGAGGTTCAAAAGGATTATGCAAGATAATTGACATCTGATTGGCTATTTTTTTGAAAAAACATGACACTGAATGGTAAAAATAATTGAGGGTCTTTTTAAAATTAAGAATATATAAGATGATGTTTTTGACACTGAACTCTTTAGTCAGCAGTAATTAATTCCTCATTCAAGTTCTTTTAATAATTTTTGTCATAGTCTTTGTGGTAGCTGTAGAAGTTTTTTTTAATCTTGTATATGTACAAGGATGTCTCTATGAAATAGGAAAGTGTATCTTTAACAGTGAGGGCAAAGGTTACTAAGGTGAATATTGTATGTTTATAGCAGCCAGACAGAGACAGGTATAAACTTGTCACTTGCATATACAATTTCCTTGAGATCAAGATAGATTAACTGGTACAGATGCATGGTGGAAGGTGAATTGACCCAGGAGCTGAGGATAGACATTCTGCAGATGGAAGTTCATCACTGACATCTCAGAAGGCTAAAACCATCCTCCCAAAGGAAGGTGAGGCAATCAATTCATCTAAGCCAGCCCATCAGGATAAGGTAATATAATTTCTGGAACCTAGATGGGTGAAACCAATCTACACCTTCAGCAAGGTTTTGGTCTGCTAGTGTAATTTCACCCCCAGAAACTTTAATATACTCAATACCTAATGCTGTTAACTTTTCCAACATTGACTACTGACCCTCCTCAAGTTCTCAAACAACTTTAGTTTTTTTCATTGCATTTCATGCATATCCAATTTCCAGGAGTGCACACATTGAAGCTGCAATTAGAATCATAGAATGTTTACAGCACAGAAGGAGACCATTCAACCCGTCATGTCTGTGCTGGCTCTCAACAA
Source organism: Heterodontus francisci (assembly GCF_036365525.1). Classification (NCBI taxonomy): domain Eukaryota; kingdom Metazoa; phylum Chordata; class Chondrichthyes; order Heterodontiformes; family Heterodontidae; genus Heterodontus; species Heterodontus francisci. The sequence continues at coordinate 161,167,624 of NC_090374.1, read as the reverse complement.
GAGCAATTCAGCTAATCCCACTTCTTGCCCTTTCCCTGTAGCCCTGTAATCTGTTTTTCCTTTCACATGCTTTTCCAATTCCCTTTGAAAAGCCACATTTGAATCTGCCTCCACCACATTCTCAGGCATTCCAGATCCTAACCACTCATGGCATCAAAACATTTTTCCTCATGTTGCTGTTGCTTCTTTTGCCAATCACTTTAACTCGGTCTCCTTTGGTTCTCAAACCGTCTGCCGGCGGAAACATTTCTAATTTGTCTGAACCCCTTGTGATTTTGAATACCTTTGCAAATCGTTATCACATTCACTCTTTCAAAGGTTTCACAAATCAAATGGTTGTAACATAAATCTGTCACTTATTGAAACCCAGATGAGCGTATACATGAGCCATTAGTAACTCCTTATATTTTGAGAAATGCAGCAGTGTGGAGTGACCTGCTACTCAGCATTACAAAAATGAAAATGCTGGCCATGCTAGCTAACACATCAGTACCATTTTGAAATCCATGAGAGCATCACATTAGCTACATTGTTATGCTGGTCACATTGAGCCACAGGTATAATGGTTGAACTTTGAACAGGTGACAGTGACATCTACTGGTTTAGCTGTCGCTCTGTTGCAAATTGGCTGCAAGTGACAAAACTCTGCAACTGAATACTTGTGGACCTGGAACTGACTGAGGCAGTTAAATGCACCATGGTCTACAGATATAATTCCTGCTGATGTCCATGGTCCACCTTCTTTCATCTTTTACCACCTCAACCATGAAATTCTGTATTTAATACACTTTGAAAACAAGACTATTACAATGAATACAACCCAAATTACCACCCAAATATTTTTCATAAAAATAATTAAAAATTCCAACAGATTATTAAAACATCCAATAAGAATTAAACCATGCTAATAGGTGCTGTAGTCATTGCAAAGAAAAAAAATCCAGAGGTTGTGCCACTTTCAGAGCTTCATTGCCCATGGAGTTCCTGTGGCTCCCATTCTAAATAGAAACATCAAGGAAAACAAGCAAACTTTAAGTCAGTGCCAATGATTGTGCTAGATATGAATATACAAAAATGATGGGAAGGAAAAGTCCAGCTGGGCCACCAAGCCTGCTTCACACAAGAGGCGTGTAGCATCATGACTAGATGCTTCCTACTTCTCCTGCAGCAATGCAATCTCCTGGGAAAAGTTAAAAAAGAGGAAAAAAATCCAGGGCCAATAAGGGTAAACAAAATCTGCAAAATTCCTCTCCAACCCCCTCATGGGCAATCGAAACAACTCCAGGAGATCACATTAACCATGTGTACGTTCATCTACTAACCTTCTATATGATGCAATCTTCACCCTCGCCAAGAATAATGTTTATTTAAATATTTTTGCATAAGGCCTGGGGCTGGAACATGATATAGGCTGCAACACTCTGTTGTGTGTTGCCTTAACCTCTGTGTTCGCTGCTACTATACACAAAGCTCTGACTGACCATTCAAGGCGGGATCAGTAGTGCAGTAACATGGACTCTTTATTTAAGGATGATTCTGCATAAACAAACAGATCTTCACTGTACAGGTACTTACTTAAGACTGCCCCCTACAGCAGAAGTCACATGGTGTGTTACATCACAGCTGTTACACTGTTGGCAAGATAACATAGCCACACCTCTTAAAGGTGTACACATAACATCTCCCTGTTCCCAAACAAAAACATATCCCCCATAAATAAGTACAGGTGAACTATATACAATTCAACAACAGTAATAGGAGCTAAACATATATGATACATAACAGTAGTAGAAATATGTGAGTACATCAGTCTCGGTAACATAAGGGTGGTTTGATCAAATGGCCTGATTTAGAAACAGGATAACAGTTATTGGAATCCAGAGCAGATGTGTGTGGACTCGGCGCTATGGGAGTGGTATGTGTAGACTCTACCGGGGACGTCGTCTTCGATCTTGTCCGGTTTGAGATAGAGTCTTCCATGGATCTGGGATCATGAACTGTTCTGATCTGACCCCTATTCCTATGCAACGTAGCACCATAGAAATAGTAACCTCATACGAATGTGGTTCTGGTCGAACCCTGGAAACTTGTGCAGTATTGCATGTACCAGTTAGAGGATTTTGTATCACGTCCTGTGGCCTATCTCTAATTTAGAAAGCTCACTCCGAGCATAACTATCGTGCACCTATTTCATCTTTCCCATTGCTCCAACTTCAGGGTAGATTTTGTTCACGGGGGTGTACTTTGTTTTGCGTGCCTCTGCACTGGGCTGGAGCTGGAGATGCTGTAGACTGGGCAGTAACAGGCTGTCCTTCTTCCTCAGTCTCTTCTTTGGATATCTTGAAGCCATAATATGGGCAAAAGTTGAAAACAGCTTTTATCTTTTGGCCACAATATGGGCAAAATTTAAAGATCATTCTGAGACTGCGGCCTTCCTCATTCTCACTTGTTTCAGGGTCTTTCCAATTCGGTGTCTGATGCCTGTAGGGAGGCGGTGCTTGGCACTGTCCAATACCATGTATCGTAACCAGGCTCAAACCCTTGCATGCCTGTAGTCCAGCGATAGCAGGTCCATTCGTTTGAATGATGTAAAAAAGTTGGAGCTTCCAATCTGAATCATTGTATTTTCGTTTAATCTTGATGGGTCCTAAACACGGGATTGAGGACCCATCGTATGCAGTTAGTTGGGCATTTGTTAGCGTCACCATGGCTCACCATTAACCCGGACACATGCCTTTTAAGATGCGTAGCGGTAAAATATTTGTGCTGGCACCTGTGTCCGCCTTCACCCAGAGCACATGCGTGCCCTCCTTTTTCAGACATGGAACACGAATAGATGCAAACGCCTCCAGTGGAGTGATCGAATCAATGCGTTCAGTGACATTGACAGCGTGAACTGACCGTTCCTCTCACCCACTTGGATTTGGACTCTCACCATCAACATCACTAGTGTGATTTCACCTGCAATCTCATGGATGTATCAGTTGTGATGTGAATTACACTATGTAGCTTGTCAGGGCATGAAACCTTCTTACGGTCAGGACTCTTACCAGCAGCATCTATCTTGGCTTTCCAACAGTGACGTTTCCAGTTCCCTGACACCACAAGCTTTGCAGATGTTAAATGCTGGGCAACCCTTAGGCGTACGTAAGAGCTCGCACTTTGTACATGATTTCCTGTATTTGGAATCCATACTAAGTGCAGCAATGGTATTTGCAGCACACGGGGACTGTAAACTCTGTTGGCCCGTAATGATAGACTCAAATTTTTGACCATCTTTGAACAAGGCGTCCACAATATACCATTTGCGCTTCTCTAAAAGATCCCTTTGGTGTGCCTCTACTGTTATGGATGCAATCACAAGCTCGACAATGTGGTCTGTCAGCTCAGTCTCAGTGAAGTCACATTCACGGCCTTAGCTTGACTGACAAACTAATCAATGGACTTAGTCATGTGCTGTCAAAAGGACATGAATTCTAGTCAATGGACCCGAAAATTGAGTTTGACGTGAAGTTGATCCTCCAATGTGGACCAGATTTTCGGGGGTTCTTTCTGCTCTTCTTTGGTAAGACCAGAAGTGTTAAGGCAATGTCTTTGTTGCCAATGACCATGCATATTTTCACTGCCTGCTTCTATGGATCCGCGACTGCTAAGTTGTTGAAACATAGCTTGCGCTTTGCTTGAAAAGCTGAAATTCTGATATCTGGTCAGATGCATTCCACTTGAGGTAGGGAACTGTGCTGCCATCCTTGTAATGACTCACTGCCGTTGCACTTAAGTGAAATCTCATGCTATACAGGAAAACAGAAATAACTGCCTGCAATTCCACTTGTGAACATACTTGGAGGGTGTGACGCTGTCTCCTGCTATACAGGCAGACAGAGAGCTGGCTGCAGGTCCACTTGGAGGATGTGGCACTGTTGCCTGATTTGCATAGTTTTGTTAGGCCCCGCACACATCTGACCAGCAATCAGAATTTCAGTCAACCTGGGAAAGGACTCTGCAATGGCAGCCCAGCATTATTTTATTTTTGGCTCAGTCAGAATGGACTTTGGATGGTGCAATCCTGGAGCATCCTGCAGCAAACTTAGACAGTGTGATCCTGGACTGACCGGCTTCTTTGTTTTGACTCCCATTTTGGCAATTTTAAAATCTGGTACTCACACTTTTAAAGAGACTATGCCTTTTTGTGTGTGTGTCTCTTCCTGACTTCAGGCTGGCTCCTTTCCATGACCTTATGGTGAAGTAGAACACCACAATCCCTATCTTCTGTTCCAGGTTTCAACTTTAAATTTGTTAAGTTCTGTAATGTGGTCCAGTCTTCAAACATGCACCGCTGACACCATATTGGGTGTTCTCTGAACCTCTATGTTAGCTGCTACTATACACAAAGCACTGACCACTCAAGACGGGGTCAGTAACGTGGACTCTTTATTTAATGATCGTTCTGCATGTGCAGATAGGTCTTCACTGTACAGATTCTTACTTAAGACTGCCCCCAATCCAGAGTAGCTTGTTACATCACAGCTCTTCAACTGCTGGCAAGGTGTACAAACACAACATACTCCAACACACAAAATGCAGCAACTGCAATATTGCAGCCCAGTAGGAGATCAGAATCAACTCCCAATGCAGCAAATCCCTTTCACCCATAGGGCAGCTGCTATCTCTGTCCGCAGCACTGCAGAACTGGACCCATAACCTTTTGGATGTTTTAAGTCATTTTACATTTTAGATTGTATTGCATTTCCTATCTGTGGCTCAGTATACAATAGAGCAACAGTCACAGTAAATATCTGAAAAATTGCTTTAATATGCTATAAAGTAATATATTCAAAACCAATGACACTTCAAGACTATATAGACATGGTTGGGAGGGGGGGGGGATGATGCAGTGGGGGGACATTCTTCTGATCAGTCACTGTAAATTTGAGGTAAGACACCCTGGAAAAATGGGACAAACGCTATTTTTGCCATTTTTCTATCGTTTCTGCCAACTGTTTCAATATAACTGCTGACAGCTGGAAGAAACCCTGTGGAAATTCAACCCCATGGTTTGCAGCCTTGAAATGAAGAAATTGAGGGGCGACCCCATAGAAATATATAAAATTTAGCAAATGAAATAGAAAAAGTAAATTTGAACACAAGTTCAGAAAATATTCAATGACTGTTCAAAAAGGGGCACATCAAATTGATGAAAATAAATTCTAGGATTTAGAAGACAGTCACACAAAGAGTTATCGACACATTGGATGGACTTCCAGTAAACAAAATTAGAACAAGTCGGAATGACTCAGCAGGCCAGGCAGCATTTGTGTTGAAACAGAAGTCAGTCAGTCAATGTCTGGGTCATAGACCCTTGCTCAGGATGGGGAAAAGGTTGTAAATGTCAACTGACTGACTTCTGTTTCTCCACAGACGATGCCTGGATTACTGAGTATTTCCAGCTTTTTATGTTTCTGTTTTCATATTTTTAGCATCTGCAGTATTTTGCTTTTGAACGGCTTTTCATGTTGCATAGTGGAGGGAAAAATACCTGAAATTATTTAAGAAATAAATGGCTGATATGATGGGGATTTTAGATTTATTTTTTCCAGATGGATAACCGAAAATGAGATGAATGACCTTTGCCATTCAGATCTATTGAAGTGAACGCTTAGAAGACCCACAATAAAAATTGATACAAAATAGTATTTTATTTTCCAGATTTAACTTGTTACATTCAGAAACTTTGTGCACATGCCCATTGTTAGACAATGTTCATCTGTAGTAAAGTCTGTGGAAAAAAAGTTTATTAGCTGCAAATTTTTGCAAAAATATGCTCACACGAATTGAACAAACTAACGCATTTCAATTATAAATATGGTGTTACAGTTTTGAATTAATTTTCCAATTTATAACTAAAAAATCACAGCCCTTAAGTTGTTAATGAATGGATGTCTTCACAAAATAATTTGCTTATTTGCAATTATATTACTAGATTATAAATATTTTAATATATGTGACTATTCGTATAAAAACATTAATTTCAAAATTGATAAATTGTGTGAATTTACAAATATATGAAAGTGTAAATTAATTATGAATTAATTTTTAAATTATTGATTTGACTTTTTTTCCAGTTTTTAGAAGCGAATTGAGATGAGTCGGGGCAATTTTTATGAGGAGGGGCATGGTGGGAGGGTTGGAGTGGGAGGAATGACGAGAGCTTCAGGCATGAAATAGGAGTGCATTGCATGGGGAATTTGAGCCAGTCGGAAAAGGATAACAAATTATTTTTGCTGCAGGTACCTTACGGTAGGATGTGCGCTATATGCAAGGCTTTTAATAGGAACAAAAAAACAGATGTAGGCCATTCAGACTCACGCCTATTCCATCATCAACTCAATTTACCTGTCTTGGTTTCATATCCCTTATTATCCATACCTAACAAAAATCTACCTATTTCAGCTCTGAAATTTTCAACAGATCTAGATGTAACAGGTTTTTGAGGGACAGAGTTCCAGATTTCCGCCACCATTTGTGTGAAAAGTGCTTCCTGCCGTCACCCCGACAGACCGAGCCCTAATTTTAATGTTAAACCCCCTTGTTCTAGACTCACCCAACAGAGGAAATAGTTTCTCTCTCTGTCTACCATATCAAATCCTTTATTCATCTCAAAAGCCTCAATTTCGATCACCTCTCAATTTTCTATGTCCAAGGAAATCTAAGTATAGTCTTTCCTGGTAGCATTCTGTGCTGTATTCGTTCCAAGGCTAGAATATCCTTCCTGAGATGTGGTGGTGCCAAGAGCTCAACACAGTGGGCTGAAATTTATACTCGTAAACAATGGCAGGCTGCACATCGCGGAGCCGCCGCGATATTAATGCGGCGGCTCGTTTGAATAGCTGGGGCAGACCGCCCACCTCAATGACTGTGGAGGGGGTGGGCTGTGCATCCCTGGCAATGGTGTCAGCTGCCTTTGCGCAGGCACTGATGCGACTTTTAAAGGGCTTTGAGCCCTAAGTTTCAATTTAAATATTTAAATCTAAAATGATTTTAAAAATTAAATAAATTGATCTTGATCTTCTCCCATCACCCCCCCAATAACCATAGAATTAATTCCTTGTCCTCTCCCCCCCCCCGCCAAAAAAAACCTATCTTGTGCAACTGACCTTTCCCCCGCGAAGTTCATAAACTTTGCACTGTAACCCTTCCCACCATCCCGTACACCAATGAAATTGCTTTGATGCCGCTCTCCCCCACCCTGCACTGAAAAACTTACCTGCTCGCCCCACCCCATCAGTGTTGTGCTTCAGATCCCGGACGGGGATCTGAAGACGCATCAGTGTTGGCCACTGGCACCAATATCGCTCCGGGACAGATGGCGGGAAGGCATTTAATTCATTCATTTGCATTAATTTAAATATTTAAATTTGGCTCCTGTCACCGAGTGGCAGGGTGTGCGGGGTGGGGGGGGGGGTGGGGGGGGTTGGGGGGTGTGGTGGGGGAAGGCCACCATGAGGCCTCGCCACCGCCGGCAATATTGGGCTGGGTCTTCCCGGCATTGAGGCCCATGGCGGGCCTCTCCCAGATGCATTTTCCGGCCCTCCCACCCCGGCACGACCACCAACATCGGTGTGGGGGGTCTTTAAAATCCGGCCTAGTGCTCCAGATAGGGTTTGACGAGAGCTTTATACATATTTAGCTTATCTTACACCTCTTTGCATTCCAGATCCTTGAGATAAAGTCTAACCTTCTATTAATCTTTTAATTATTTTTTATTCCTGGCCATTAGCTTTTTGTGATTTCTGTACTTCGACCCCTAAATCTCTGTATTCCTCCGCAGATCCCAGGGGACAGCAGTCGTCACATCCTGCAAATTGAAGTACATACCCATTATCCTTAATCACTGTCTCCTACCTTCTAACCATTCCCAACCATACCAATAGATTGCCTCCAATTCCATGTGCTTTTGGGCTTTCATTTTTGTTAACAGTCTGCTTTGTGGAACCTTATTGAATGCCTTCTGAAAGCTCCTGTAAATAACATCCATAGACATCCCTTATCCAGAATGTTAGTAACCTTCTCAAAACATTCAACTAGGTTAGTTAGACATGATTTATTCTTTACAAATCCATGCTGGTTCTCTCCGATCAGGTCCTATTTGTCCAAGTGCTTAATCAATCTCTCTGTAATAACAGATTCTGTATCTTCTCACACTAATAAGTCTTTTTTTGTTTTCTTTTCTCTCCCGTATTCTTAAATAAATATTTGTACAATTTCCTCACCTATTTATTTGAATGCAGGGTGGAAACGATCAGGTCCTGGAGATTTATTTATCTTTACATAGAATTGCAAAGAATATACAGCACAGAAACAGGCCATTCAACCTAACCAGTCCATGCCAGTATTTATGCTCCACTCGAGCCTCCTTCTATCCTTCTCGATCAACATATCTCTCTATTCCCTATACCCTCACATGCTTCTCTCGTTTCTTCTCAAATACTCAAGAACACTTTAAAATAACACATTATCTAAGTGATCCTTAGCATTGTACATTGAAATCACTTTCTGTCCAGACACTTTCATCCATATATTTTGAAACCTCTTCCACCCCCAAGTAAAATTCCTCTCCTCCCTGGTGATGGTGGTGAAACATAGAAACATAGAAAAATAGGAGCAGGAGTAGGCCATTCGGCCCTTCAAGCCTGCTCCGCCATTCAATACGATCATGGCTGATCATCCAAACTCAGTAACCTGTTCCCGCTTTCTCCCTTATCCCTTGATCCCATTAGCACTAAGAACTATATCTAACTCTTGCTTGAATATATTTAATGATTTGGCCTCAAATTCTTTCTGTGGTAGAGAATTCCAGAGGTTCACCACACTCTGGGTGCAGAAATCTCTCCTCATCTCCGTCCTAAATGGCTTAACCTTTATTCTTAGACTGTGACCCCTGGCCCTGGACTCCCCCGCCATCGGCAACATCCTTCCTGCATCTAGTCCCTCCATAGCAAGAACATCCTCAGATTCAGGATCATCAAGTTCATTTGGGATGTGAAGGGTTTCATTTGACTATCTATGTCCTGCCAGTGAGTGAAGTAAATATGTTTACAGTATATATTAATCAAGTGTAAGAGCTCAACTTCCCATGGTGCTCATAGGCAGACATGGTTAGGTCAGGAGCAGTACTTTGGTATGTTACGGCCAGGTGAGGAGCGGGGTTCCAGGCTCCCCTCTTGCCCTTCCTCTTATTGCCTGCAACAGGGTTTATTTATTTGGAAACAGTGGTTGTGCTTAACAACACAGTGAGTGTTTCACCTTTTACCTTTAACGTGATTTTTAAAAATTCATTCATGGGATGTGGGCGTCGCAGGCCAGGCCAGCATTTATTGCCCATCCCTAATTGCCTTTGAACTGAGTGGCTTGCTAGGCCATTTCAAGGGCATGTAAGAGTCAACCACATTGCTGTGGATCTGGAGTCACCTGTATGCCAGACCAGGTAAGGACAGCAGGTAAGGACCAGGTAATGTCCTTCCCTAAAGGACATTAGTGAACCAGATGGGTTTTTACAACAATCGACAATGGTTTCATGGCCATCGTTAGACTAGCTTTTTAATTCCAGATTTATTAATTGAATTCAAATTCCACCTTCTGCTGTGGTGGGATTTGAACCCATGTCCCCAGAGCAATACCTGGGTCTCTGGGTTACTAGTCCAGTGACAATACCAGTACGGCACCGCCTCCCCCATTGTGAAAGAACCAATTGGACAGGTTTTCTTGAGTTTAAACAAGAACGAGGTGAGTTTATTGTTCTTAACAATCTAAACCTGATCTAAATAAAAACAAAAAGCTACATATTCACATACACATTCACAGGAGAATCACATACACACACAAATAGATTACAGAGTGAAAAGTAGATTTTGTGGTTCTATTAGAGTCCAGCATAAATGGAAATTAAATACACAGTCTGAGATGTTGGATGATCCGGATGAAGTTGTACCCTTGAAGTCTTTGGCAGCTCAAGGTGCATGTTGTAACTGGCCCACTTTGCTCAGGGCTTTTTTGGAGGCAGACTCATAGGTGGCTCTCTTCCCCTGATCTTTGTCTGAAGCAATCTGTAGGCTTGGAGGGTCCAAAGTCACAAACTTGTGGTGTTATCTGGGGGAAGAGAGAGAGAGAGAGGGAGGCACACACCCTTGCTGCTTCTGCATCTGAGTTACTGGTTTTGACTTCCTTTGCTCAAGAAAACTCCCAGTTTTCACAGAGATGGACAGTCACATGACTGCCTTAGGGTTTTCTCTGGAACCTTCTAATGAGATTCAAGGTCCAGGACCCAGGAAGCCAATATTTACACTTGGAGGGGTTTGCTGTTTCAAAGTCAAGGTTTTAGGATTGCCTTGAATGCCTTGCTAATGAAGCAATCTTAGATAATTCAATCACTTAGAGCAAGCCATTGTTCCGGGTCCATGCTCCTCAGACCTCTGTCTCCAGTTGGAATGTGAAAAGGTGTTTCAGATGCAAATTGTGGTGGCCAACTTGGCTGCCAGTTTTTTAAAATTTAACTGCAGGATTTTTTCCATTAAAAGTTTAATGTAAGATGAATTAAAATTCCTTATTTGGCACATTGTTTCACTTGACAGTTAACACTTGTGTAGGCTCTCCAGAGAGTTATTGGCCCCAGTCTTGACTGGGCCTGGTTTTCTGAGCAGAGGGAGAGGTGTTGTGGTCGAGTACTGTGGAGTTTTATCTCTACAGCGTGTCTTTTTATCCCTGGAGGTTCCCAGCAGAGAAGCCATCCTTGGCTACCTGTCAATCTGGGAATGCTCTGGAAAGAGCCACAAGCCAGGAGCAGGCATGGAGCTTGCAGCTGAGTAGTGATAATGTGCAGACTGAATTTTTTTGGGAAGGGATTCTGATCCTGGGGAGAATCTGATAGTGGATTGGGGGAGTGGTGATGCTGGGGCTGGTGGGGAGGTATCAGTGATCGCGGAGGAGGAGTCATTGATCATGGGAGGAAGGGTGTCGCAAATCTTGGGAGGGAAAAGCAGGTTTACTTTAGGGGCCCGGTGGAAGCACTTCTGCTTCTCCTGACCCACAGGCAGTGCTGGAAAGGCACTTGCTTCTTCCATGCAGCATTCCTTACCTCCCTTTAGCTGTCAAGTTTCCTGAGGTCTTTGGGGCACCCATTCAGCCAGGGTGAAATCTGGAAGAGAGATGAAATCTGGGACATACTACCTCATTATAATATTTAAATGGCCAATCCTGCCACGAGGCCTCGCTGCCACTGGCAATATCAGGCCGGGCCCTCCCTGCATTGGGGTGTGTTCCTCTCCTGGAGGCACTTTCCGGCCTCCACCCCCCCCCACCCCACACTGGCCCAAACCCCAACGTCAGGACCTCTGTAAAATTCAGCCCATTGTTATGGTCTTAAACGAAGTAGACTGAGTTGATTCAAAGAGTGAAAATTGAACTTAGTCTGCCACCAAAATATGCTAACGGAGCAGTGTAAATATAATTGTTCAGTACAGGGAGTGGAGAGTTGGAAAAAAATACAAAGATTGGAATTCCAATGTTTTTTATACCACACAGGTAGGACACAGATTCATAGCTTTTCCAAATTTGTGTCTATGTTCCGTCATTGAAGACCAATCTGTGGAAGTTTTTTTTGTTAGATCATGCTGCATTCACGATCCTAAGTGGAGACGGGCCTACCCTGCAACATCTCAAATAAAATGAGTTCTTGATAAAATAAAAACAGAAAGTGCTGAAAATACTCGGCAGGTCAGGCAGCATCTGTGGAGAGAGAAGCAGAGTTAACCTTTCAGGTCTGTGACCTTAGACCTGAAACATTAACTCTGCTTCTCTCTCCACAAATGCAGCTTGATAATTCAATGTCCATTTGTGTAGCCTTGAGTATATACTTGATTCAGTATTGAGTAGCATTTAGCCTAACTTCGCTGTATTGGATCTACAATGCATCTGAATTTTGTCTCTTATCTGCTTGTCACTTTGTTTGCTTGGTAGGTCCATTACACCACAGTTTGGCTTTACATTGGTGCAAACTGTGAAGTCATTCAAATCAGATTTAAACAAGTACGGTAAGTTCATCAGCAGTAGGTATTCTCATACCACTTTGTGCTGGTTTAGAAAGTGCAGCTGGATAGTCAGGACAGTAATCCCATCACTAACAGTGCACGTCTGCACACAGGTATAAGGACAAATGCATAGAGCTCCTTTACACTGGACAGAGAGCAACATGGAGCCAGCACTGATCTCAGTTCTACAGGGTCCATATCAGTCTAATCATAGATTGGTCTCATAGCTGCTTTAAAGTTTCTTAGGACACAATCAAACATGAGAAGAATGGTTTAGTTTGTCTCTGACTACATAGAAAAGTAGTGGATCATCTTCAATTTTGAACTTGATTCAAGAGATTTTTCAGTATTTTTTATAGGAACAGTAGAACATTCAATTCCTCAAGCCTGTCCCACCATTCAATTAGATATTAGCTGATCGGTAAGACAGTGCTATATCCCTTGATACTTTACCTTATCTACCTAAATCTGTTCTCCTCAGTCATGACACAGCATCCACAGACTTTTGGGGTGGAAGGCCAGGGCAATTCCAGGTTTTCTCTACTATTTGTTTGAAAAAGTACTTCCTGATTTCACTCCTGACTATCCTAGCTCTAATTTTCAGATTGTGTCCCTTTGTTCTGGATTCTCCCAGCAGATCAAATAGCTTCTTTGAATCATATCTATCAAATCCTATTATCGTTTTAAACAACTCAATTAGGTCATACTTCAATCTGCTAAACTTAAGGGAGTGAAAGTCAAATGTAACCCTTTATGCCTTGGCATTATTCTGGGGAATCTGCCCTGTACCCCTTTGAAGACCAATATAGCTTTCCTGTGATGCAGTCCCCAAAACTGACGCATTACTCTGAGATGGTGGCTGACCAAGGCTCTATGCAACTAAAGCATAACTTAATTTCCTTTGTAATACAAAACCCTTGAGATAAAGGCCAACATTCCATTTGCTTTTTTTTCATTACTTTTTTCACATGTGCATTTGCTTTTAGTGATTTTTGTCGCTGAACACCCAAATCTCAACCATAGTTCCTAGTCTCTCGTTATTTTGAAAATTTTCCAAATTGTCATTTTTAGGTCCAAAGTGGATGACCTCACACTTCTTCACATTGAATTGCCACAGCTTTGTCCACTAAATTAATCTGTCTTTGTCCCTTTGTAACTTTCTGTTCCCATCTACACAACTTGCAATTCCCCCATTACTTAGTGTCATCTGCAAACTTGAATATGCAAATCTGTATTCCTTGGATGAAATCATTGAAAAATAAGGTGAAAAGCTGAGGCTCCACTACAGATCCCTGAAAACACCACTTGTCATATCTCTCCAATCAGAGGAGATTCCCTTTATCCCTATTTTCCATCTCTTACATTTCTACGAATTAATCATCCGTGTTACAAGGTTACCCCCAATTCCTCGCACTGTTTTGCTAATAATCTTTTGTCAAATGCCTTCAGGATGTTCATATAGACAACATATAGAGACACACTCCTATCCACCATGCTACTGACCTCAAAATTTTTTTAACTAGATTAGTCAGACATGATCTAGCATTCACAAATCTAAGTTGACTCTCTTTGATCTGCTCATACTTGTTCAAATGCTCAATCAGTCTGATAATAAATCCCAATAATTTCCCCACAACTGACAGTAAACTAACAGCTCTGTAGTTACATAGGGGCTGAAATGAGTCAACGCCAGCAGTATGAAAAGCATTTCTAGCAAATCAACAGCCGATTTTTTTATTTACCATGCTTGATCTTCTTTCCACTGAAGTTCCCAGAACGATAGTTCAAACTCTTTTTGGCAACTCGTTTCCTGGTCACACTGTCACTTTAACTTGGTTTGAAATTTAAAAGCGTGCTACAATTTTCAAAGTCAATGGAAAATAAAAACTGGTGTCATGTTTAACAGGCTACAAACTACAAGCCTGCTTTATGCTGCTAGCTTTGTTTCTCTCTCCCACTCTTCTTAAGCAATGGAGTGACATTTACGATTATCTAATTAAAAGGGACAATTCCCAAATCCTCAAACCTGGAGTTTTGAAAAATTATGATGAATGCAATTTTCCCATCTGTTTCTTTTAATACGCTAGGGTAGAAACCATCAAGTTCTGGAGATTTCTCTATCTTAATACCATTTTTTACTCATATTAAATGCAGTAAGTTCTTCCCCTTAACATATTTAGGTTTACTGGTACTGCTTTTAATTTGTTCTCCTCCTCCTCTATTGTGAAAATGTGTTCAAAGTGTTCATTCAGAAATTCTGACATTTCCACATTATCCATTATTGTATCACCTGCATCTATCTTTAATAGGATCCTATTCCCTTCATTTTCTCTTTCTGTTAATATATTTATTAAACTTATACTGCTTATTTTAATATCTCTCCCTCCTCCTGATTCCCAATTCTCTCCCTCTTCCTGATATTGAGCTCTCTCCCTCCTCCCGATACTAGGCTGTCTTCCTCTTCCTGATCCCGAGCTCTCTCCCTCCTCCCAATACAGGACTCTCATGCTGTTCTCAATCCTGGGCTCTCTTCCAGCTCCTAATCCAGAGCTCTCACTCTTCCTGACCCCAGTCTCTCTCCCACCTCCTGATCCTGGCCTCTTTGGGTTCTCTCCCCTACTCCTGATCATGTACTCTCTCCCCAGTCATGATTGCAGGCTGTCTTCCCCTCCCAATCACATGCTCTCTCTCCCCCCTTTCAATTGCATGGCCTCTCCAACTTACCGATTGGTCGGTACCATCTCCAAGGGAGTCCGGATATAGCCTCATGTTGCTGGTGTGTCTTCCCAATTGCCAACCAGGCTGTCCTTTTGGAACTGTTGAGTTCGGCAGGACTTTCACATCCCTTGCTTTGCCAGATCTTTCAGCCATTTTTAGCCTCACCCAACCCTTTGCTGCCTCCCTGTAAATATTAGGGCCTTGGTTTCTGAATCTTACTTATCTCTCGCAAACCTCACATCAAATCCAATCATTCAGTCACTATTCTCAAGAGGTTCCTTTACACTCAGATTGTTAACACTAATTTTGGTTCATTACTCGTGGTTAAATCTAATATGGTGTTACAACCAGGTGAGAAAGGTGAAGAAGTGTGGGGTCTTTTACCGTCTTCACCTGGTCTATTGTAACAGGGTTTGATTTTTAAACACACTGTGTTTTGAGCTCCCCCTTGCTGGATCCTTGTTCACCACTTTCCAATTAAAAGGCAAAAAAATGAGCACACCAAGTTTTCTTTAGGTTTAAAGAAGGAAAGTGAAATTTATTAAACTTAATCTCTAATACGGTTAACACCTACAGATATACAATGCGCCCACGCTAGCATGCACATGCGATACACACATGCAAATAGGGACAGAAAAGAGCAGAAGAAAAATAAAATGGAGAGGTTTGAGGCAGTCTCTAAAGGGGGTTTCTTGTTACTGTTTCTGTGGTTCCAGCTCACTGCAGAGTCCTTGATTGTAGACAGCTCTTACTTTTCATTGGGTCCCAGTGTAGACTTTTCTCTTTTGGTGTTCATATGTTTTCAATGGTTTCTGAAGCTAGTGAGAGCTAGATGAGAGCAGACAGGAGAAAGGTGTTCTCAGTTCAGGAGCTAACAGCTTTCTGAGTTTCAAACACTCTGTGGCAAGTTCAAAATTCAAACAACTCCAGCAGTTAGCCAACCATGTGATCAAACCGGTCCGACCATGTCTGTTTGTGTATGCGTCCATTTTGGCAGTTAACCTGGAATGCTATTCTTTCCACCTTCAATGCCTAATAATCAAAAGTCCATTGTGGATTAAGTTGAAGTACTGTCTGTGGATATGCTAATGTATCTCTTCAGCCAAAGTTTCCAATTTTTTTTCAAAGCAAGTTCTTTCTTCACCAACTACAGTCCAAAATCAATGTTCACGTGGTGAAATTAGTTTTCCTCATTCATGGCAGGTGGGGGCTTGCCTGACAATGGCCTTACCCCATGTCAGTTTTAAAACATATTATTCTCGAAAGCAGTTCCAAATACATTCTAGAAATTCATTGCATTTACTACTCGAGCAACTTGGATTTCCCCAGTCTATTTGCAAGATAAAATTTCCCATTTACAACCACTTTGTTTACGTTACATGCTTCTCTGATCTTTATTTATACATCTCCCCACTACATCACTACTATCAGGAAGTCTGTAGGCAATTCCCACTGAAGCGTTGCATCCTTTACTGCTCCTTCATTCCACCCACTGTTTCCACTGCCTGTTCAACCTTATTGAAGGCTTCAAGATAAATTACACATTAGATTGGAAGCCTAAGAGAGTGATTAATGAGTCTAACTTTGCAGTAGCTCAGAGTAAAATTAGAATGCACAAAGGCAGAGTGGTACATGAATAGAACATTCACCTCCCCTTCCAAAGCTTAGTTAGATTTGATTGCTTTGGTCAGGCTAACTGTTCTAAATAATAATTACACTGAATGAAATGTTTTATTTCTAAAAATATTAAAAATGGATTTAGAAGTTTTTATTCTGCATGTTCAATTCTATGAAGTATTTGTGAATCTTTATGATTGGGGAGGATATTGAGTTTTTTGAAGTTAATGCGGTGATACAAAATATATGATAAATTTCTAATCTACTATTGATCTCTTGTGACCTGATTCTGATCTACCTCCATGCTGCAATCTAATCACAAATTTCTCTGCCACGACAGTGATGGTTGGCAAAATAATCATGCTCATCAAATCCATGGGGGACCAAGATGTGCCTGCTGTGCACCTCGACCACTGACCCCGCTAAGGGCTGTGTGACCAAGGGGTCCGCTAATTAACATTTGAATGGTAGGAAAGCAGGAACTTTCATGCTAGGGAATCCCTTCCCCTGCCCTGCCTGCTCTTAAAATGGTTTGGAGGAGGTGGAAACTTTAAAAAAAAGGGCTAGAAATTTGTTCACATTGTGCCGGAAGACATTGAATCCATGCTATCTCAATGCCACACAGCCCAGCCACCTGATGTGATGCCAGGTTTCCAAATTTGGACAGCACAAGTGGAGGCAGCCTCTTTATTGTTCACAACAAGCATACTCACCCTCCAGTGAGCTAGCAAATGAACTATCCCTTATCCCTAGCCAGGCTAGAGACCACTCACACCCGGATTACACACCACAAACTGATCCCAATGCCATAGTAACCTCGAAGTTATGTGTAGTACCAGTATTTGAGCTGGTGGCTACAAATGTCAGATCAAGTGTTGGGGCCTCTCCATGAATGCTATTCTTGTTGCGCTGTTCCTTCCTTTCCTTCACCTATGGCTGCTATGGCTGGGTATGCAGTGGTTCTTTGGTGTTTGAAAGCAGCAACTCAGAAGTGGAAGGTTGGTATGAGGGAAGCTGGGGTGGTTGGGAAGCAAGAGGTCCATGGTCATACCATCATCAGCAGTGTTGTTTGCAGACCACGTGCTCTTAAACGTAGGCCGTCTCTTAAAGGGAAGCTGCATTGAGCAATATTGCTGCAATTTAAATTTAACATCAGCAGTTTGCTCATCATGCCAGATCGCAGGATGAGGGTGGCTGGGAGTTATGAAGTGGCAAAAGGCAGAAACATGTTGTCATCCTCAATGTTCTCTGCAATGTCAGATGCCACAGGCCTTTTTGCAGCTGGCCCCAGAACGAAGACAACCATCTCCTCCATAGGGTTCAGGAGATGCAGGCATCCTTGTCCCCTGCCAGTTCTGCTCTGCTCCCTTCTATTGTGTGTTGCCTTGTCCCGCAAGATAGAGGGCAAAATGTCAGTGATTGTTTTGCACTATGTTAAGGCGATGTACCTGCCACAGCTGAATGGTTGTAGGTATGTGCAGGAGCGATAAGTGGGTGTGAGGCAGGCAGCATTGATAGATGTGTGAGGGTGATGTAAAGTATCTGGATGTTAGATGTGAGTCCTGAGAGCCAGAGACTGTTACTGGGTGAGTAATGGGGGTATGGTGTATTGAGCGGGTGAGAGATTGGTGCTGTGGTGGTTGGAGATGTCATGTGAAGATATATTCACTGACATTTACCATGCACATGTGGTGATTAGATTCCTTGTGGCATCGCTTTCAGGTCCACAGGTCTGTTGTGGAATGACCTTAAAAGGACCATCTTAAGAAGCCGTAAGTGAAGATCACCAACAGAAGAGATGTTACATCACAAATGACCAGTGAGTTGTAGGGGTAGCCCAACAGAGTGAGGTGTGTGTAGATGTGCTCCTGCAGATATATATGTTCTAGTTAATTTATAATAAAAACTCACATTTTCTTTTGATATTGTAGTCCTGTGAGTCTTGCAATAGTTCACATACCAAAGGAACAAGTAGTATAATATGCTGGCATTAGTGGGATATATTTTTCTGAAGACCACTAAATATTACATTGTGCCAACGTTTGATTTTCTTCTGACGAACACACCAAGAGTGAACAAGGAACAGCCAATTGCCTATCTGGAGTGGCTGAAGATCCAGTCTGAGAGTAGTTGGCAGGAGATCCCACAACAGTGCAGCAATCTAGGACTGCAGAGAAGACCCTGGGAGATGTTGAAACTCTGAGTACAGCAGGCAATTGCCAGGAGATCAGAGCTTTCAACTTATCTGGCAGTGAGTTGAAAAATTTGAAATGCAGTAGCTGAAGCCATAATCGTGTAGCTTTCCAGGTTTTATTTTTCTTTGTGAAAGGCCTAAGCCAAAAAAAGTGGGAAGTGCTCAACAATGCCACTGGAAGTCTAGCACAAAGTAAAAGGCTGATTGTGACAGATGCCGGTACTGCAATTTGCAGCTCTCTGCAAAAAAAATTGCTACCTGAGCAGAAAAAAAATCAAACATGTAAGCAAAGAACTGTTCTCTCAGTTTAAAAATAAAATGAGTTATGTAAACAGAAGAAGCTGTAGTCTCTAACTCTTAAAAGGGGCAGGCCTGCAAAAATGAACCTGTCTAAAAAAGGAAGCAGAATGCTCTGTCTGTAAAACAAAAGACCTGTTAAGCAGAGAGCATGTAAAAGAAGTGTTCCTGTAAAAAAGAAAACCCGTGAAAAAGCCTATATTTGTGAAATAGCAGGATCATCCAAAAAATGGCTTTCAGGTATCCCATCATGGATTGGAAGGCATCGGACATAGTATCTGATTTTAAAATGTTTCGACAGTGGATGGAGCTGTGTTTCCTGGATCAAGAAGTGAGCAAACCAGAGAAATAAGCTATAAAAATCAAGATCTCACTGGGCAATGAGAGCCTGCAATAGATCAATATATCAGAATTGTCAGCTGTGGACCAGAAGACCCTAGCAAGCTATGGACATTCCTGGAGGAGCAACTCAAAGTAAAGGTCCATTTACAAGTACATATACTTGAGCTTATCACCTACCAGCTAAGCCAAGATGAGTCCATTGGCCATCTTTTTGCCAGGTGCCCAGACAAAACTCAAGAATGTGACCTCAGATATTGAATTGTCGGAATGGGTTTAGAACAAATAATTGTGTATACTCCGATACAGGCCTTTCAAAAAGACCTGTTATAAAAGAAGAAAGGGCACACCATAGATGCACTACTTAATGATGGAAGGAAATTTGAAGCCCTCATGACTGGATGCCGACAATTACAAACATTGGGGGCAGCTACGGTAATTGGTATGGTAACCATACCTCAGAAGTCTGCTTAGCCTTGTGGCAAATGTGGCTTGACTCACCCAATTCGGCAGTTGTCTGGTGTACCTGGACTATTGCAAAGCTTGTGGCATGTGAGGACATTGGGAAAGACAATGCAGAAGGTCGAGCTCAGATACTGCACACAGGAATGGTGGCAGATCACATACAGAGAGAACGTCTGCAAGACTGGATGGCAAATGCAACAAAAGATATGCCAACATAAAACAAAAGCACAAGCAGGTACATCAGGTCAGCAAAGTGACAGATTGACAGGAGGACACAGATGAAGAGTGCACTCATGTGAACAGAGAGCAAGCATTCCACATAGTTAATTTGGATCGACATGTCAATGCTATCATGCAATCTGAGGCATTTACCATGATCAGGATTACATGCCCACAGAAGAGTGGCAAGCATAAGCTCAAAGTAAAAATCAAGACCAGAGCAAGTGCAAATATTTTACCCATACATACACTGAAGGACATGTACTTAAAGAAATGGGAATCTATGGTACCACCCACCCAGGCTGACTGACTACAATGGTTCTCTATTCAGATGCATCAGAACAATAAACTTGCAGTGTAGTTATGGGAGCTCAGAATGGCTACCACAAATGTTTTATATTGTAACCATAACTGGACCAGCTGTCCAGTAAGACTTCCAGTTTGCCAAGGTTTACGAACTGCCAGAACACATTAAGTCAGTAATGCAACGAAGATGGCACAAAAGTCCCAGGTCGAGTGTATCTGGTCGCTTCATGTAAAGGACGACACAAAGGCTGGTAGTTTTGACATGAAGAGGTGATATGACCGGGAGTCTTCCCTTGAGCTTCACTTCGTTGCAGCACGTACCTGGAGGCCAAGGGATTGCCGGTGATTAATGATGTTGCCAGTCATCATTTTTTGAGGCTTTCCAAATAAGGGAAGATGAAGGCATTGTATGACAGGCAAACAGGACCTGAATTGGCTTGATTGCTAGTAGAACAGAAGGTCAGAGTCCTCAATAGTGCATCGGGAACTTGGTATCCTGCAGAGGTGCAAGGATATGCGACCAGCCCAGATCGTACAAGGTCCAGACACGCAATGGTGTGATTCTCAAACAGAACCAAAGTCAACTCAGAGAGCTGTACTTCAATGCTGCATGTTACAATCCTGTGGCATCGCGGACACGTTCAAAGACCAAATTCTGAAGATGAATGTACAAAGGCTATAAGCACAGAGGAAGAACATGCTAACCAGAGCTCTGAATCACCAGCGTCTCGGAGGAGTCATCAAGATGAGTTCAGCTCATGGAAGAGGTTTACAATAACAAGATTGGGATGAATAAGCAAACCTCCTCCGTTTTAAAGAGCGTAAACTTGTTTACTTGCAAATCGCATTTTGTTTTCATGTATAGTTAGTCCAAAACGCAACATTGTTGTGTATTGTACATATGCTTTTATCTTTGGAAAAAAGGGAGTTGTTGTGGGATGACCTTAAGAGGACCACCTTAAGAAGCTATATGTGAAGGTCACTGAAAATCACATCACACAAGAACAGGGAGTTGTGGGTATAGCTCGACAGAGTGAGGTGTGTTTAGATGTACTCCTGCAGCAGCTATGTTCTTGTTAATTTGTAATAAAAACCCACATTTTCTTTGTATATTACTTGTAGGTCTGTGAGTCTTACAATAGTTCATATACCAAAGGAACAAGCAAATTTACAAGGTTCAGACTCCAGGAGTTGCCCTTCCTGGCCACTTGCTCCCACTCCCTTCTGAGGGTGGTCCTTGAGATCCTCCAGCACCGCTCCCCCTCCCCCCCCCCACCATTGGATTATGGTGTCTCACCTCCTGCTAACCAGCAATGCGGTTGACTCTTAAAATGCTATCTGAAATGTCCTGGCAAGCCACTCAGTTGTATCTAACCGCTATGAAGTTAATAAGGAATGAAACCGGACGGATCAGGTCAAACATGGTCTCAGATGCTGCCATCTCAATGGCATTATGATCACTGAATCCCCCACTATCAACATCCTGGGGATTGACCAGAAACTGAACTGGAGTAGCCATATAAATACCGTGGCTACAAGAGCAGGTCAGAGGCTAGGAATCCTGTGGCGAGTAACTCAACTCCTGACTCCCTAAAGCCTGTCCACCAAGTCATAAGACACAAGTCAGGAGTGTGTTGGCATACTCTCCACTTGCCTGGATGGGTGCAGCTCCAACAACACTCAAGAAGCTCGACACCAATCAGGACAAAGCAGCCCACTTGATTGGCACACCATCCACAAACATTCACTCCTTCCACCACCGATGCACAGTGGCAGCAGTGTGTACCATCTACAAGATGCAATGCACCAAGGCTCCTTAAACAGCACTTTCCAAACCCATGACCTCTACCACCTAGAAGGACAGGGCAGAAAATGCATGGGAACACCACCACCTGCAAGTTCCCCTCCAAGCCACACACCATCCTGACTTGGAACTATATCACCGTTCCTTCACTGTCGCTTGATCAAAACCCTGGAACTCCCTTCCTAACAGAACAGTGGGCGCACCTACCCGACATGGACTGCAGCGGTTCAAGAAGGCAGCTCACCACCACCTTCTCAAGGGCAATTTGGGATGGACAATAAATGCTGGCCTAGCCAGTGAAGCCCACATCCCATGAACAAATAAAAAAAAGTAGAGCAATGAAAGCAAACCATTGAAACACACCATGAAACAGACAGCTCATTCTGGGAGTTTGAATATTGTATTGATTTAAAAAAGAACAATAAAGATTATATACCTCATTCGCCAAGAAGTGGAGGGATGCAGTGTTCATTTGATATGAATTGTATTGTTTATTTGAGGCCACTGTATGTGCTTGGTGAAGCATGCACACTGTGCCACTAGGGGGAGTCAATAATAAAATTTCAGATTCTAGCAGCAATCTGGAAGTTGGTGCCATGTGTTTCTTGCAATGAGTTCTTACAGTTTCAACAAAGAATTAGTTGCCCCATTGGACACTTATAGCTTAAGGTGGATTTTGATAGGACAGTACAATCCTGTCAATGGAACATTTGGCCCACTTTAGAAAGAAAGGTATAACGGTCATTATAAGGAATGATTTTGTGCCGTAGCTTGGAAACTTGGTTAGCTGCTGAAGAGTACAATCAACAGGAGGTGACTGTTCACTGGGTAATCTTTTGTATAACCTCTTGTAACATATTTCTAACTAACTGATGTATTGTATTGCTAAAGGGCATAGTGTATTATTAATGCGGGTATTGTATTGTTAACTATATTCCTACCAAACCTAATAAAGACACTGGTGTTTAACTTGGGCTTTATGTTGTCTCTTTATTTCTTGTAATTCTCATATTTGAATCATTGAGTAACCTGTCAAGGGTTGAAGGTTGCATCTTACACCTTTGATCAAGCTTTTGGCCATCTGCCCTAACAACTCCTGAAGTGGCTCGACAACAATTTTTTTTTATACCACTCTGAAGCGCCTAGGGACTTTTTATGATGTTAAAGGTGCTATATAAATGCAAGTTGTTTTATGCATGATGCACAATGCTGTACCAAAGCTTTCTGAACACTTAGACAATGACATTGAAGAATCCAATGTATGTTCTTATAGATGTGCTGAATATTAAGCAATATTATCAAAAGAGGCAAGAGAAACAAATTCCCTTCAGAGTGAGACTGAAGATCACAAGGTGGGACTGCTGAACACTGTTTTCTTCAACTAACTAACTATTTCTGCAGAGCAGGTCACATCTGTCTGGCTATATTGATAAGTCACATGCAATGTTTCCTCTAAGGTGCACATGCGTGCTGCCGCACAGAATTCTGAAATGTACCATGCATTGAAATAGACCAGGCATAACAAGCTCGAGTGAGGGGGCAGGGCAGTGCATCAAACCCCCAACAATAAATGCGCAAATGGCTGAAGAGAACATGGGAAAAAGTGCAGCTGTGATTGGAGGTGCAGTGAATGCGGGAGAGAGAGTATCTGTGATTGGAGGAGCAGCAAGTGCGGGAGAGAGGGAGTCAGTGATTGGAGGAGTAGCGAGCATGAGTAGTGTATATGGGTGCCCGGAAGTGAGCAGCACGCAGCAAGAAGGGCTGGAGGTGAGGAGCCAGACAAGAACTCAGAAACTGGGGACGGACTGAGCTTCAGAAGGTGAGAGCGCTTTGGATTCATTGATCAAGTATTGTGGGAGTGGGAAAAACTCCGGAAAATTACTCGGTAGCTGGTTGGCCTGTGAGGGGAGGGGCTAAGCCAGATGAACGTGATGGGGCTCACACAGCATCTGGTTCCCAGCTCTGGATTAGAGCAAGACTTTGGAACGTTTCTTCCCATTCAGCAGCTTTCAATGGCCCAGGACTCAACCTGGAGCCAAATGGCCCAGAAAAGTCCACAGCAACAAAAGGTCACAAACAAGTGGTCATGGGCCATCAAGGTCAGATAAATACACACAGTCTGGGGTGAAGTTGATCAATAGATTGAGTTTCAATGACTGCCTCATGTTTTGTGAAGGATAGGTTTATGATGTAGATTGTGCTATTGGTCATCTATGTATATATGCCAATGAACATCTATCTTTAGCATTGACTGATTCACATAAACCAGACTGGAAATCGCAGGTTAATTGGAGCTGTCTAGGTTAATGGATAAGGGATGAGAGATCAGATTATGTGAGTTTCATTTCATTGTTTCACAAGATGAATGAATTGTTATGGATATATATGGTCTAAGCCCAGGTTTTCAAGCTGTGTGCAGCCTATGTGCTCCTTTTGCATTTCATCGACTCTCCTGAAAGTCCAAGCTCTCTGTCAGGAAAGGGGAGCAAACAGTCTAGGTGTGGAATATGTGAGGAAAGGTAGAACAGGACAGCTGTGAGGTGGGGTAGAACAGGATGTGGGAAGGTAGGGAGAATGCATCCAGTAAATGAAGAGATATAATGGGACATAGAGTAGAGGTAGAATGGGATGTTTGAGAAGAGGCAGAATGGGACATGTGAGAAACAGTAGATTGAGGCATGAGAGGAGAGGGAGAATGGGACCAGTGAGAAGATAGTTGGATTGGACATGAGAGTACAATGTGATCTGTTAGAGGAAATGTGAACTGGCCCCAGTGAGGGATGGAGGTGAAATGGGACCATTGAGGAGAGGAAGAATGGGACCAGTTTGTGAACAGTCATGTTCCTTCTAAGGGGCATGAGTGCACAGCTACACAGCAATCTGGAATGTACCACACATTGGAATAAACAGGGCACTCACAAATGCATGGCATTTCAATGGCTTCAAATGTAAGCTGCCCCGGACAAATAATTAGTGCTCAGAGGAGTTTGTAATCTGCTCAGTATGAAGAAAATTTAGAGGGAGCATTAGCTACATGTACCAAGGGCAGATAAATTTACTGAGTTTAAGCTAATTTAAAGTAATTGCAGCAGCAAGGAGATAACTGGGTCAGTGGTTTCAATTGACTGCTGATCACTGTAGTCATTAATGATGAATTAATCTGCCCATGGGTTCTTATGCACATGAGAATCTGGGCACAATATGATGAATACCCCCCCCAAACAAGGGTAACCACAGAAACTTGCAATGCCAACCTGGGGGACGTGATCAGTCTTGTGGCTTTGGGTGAATTAGCTTATGAACTAGGCTAGAAGATGATTATATGCCAGTGCAAGTGCTTATGGAAGCAACTCACTTATGCTTAAAATTCTTCAATCTTTATTACCGTTTCATTCAATTTCCCCCATACAGAAACTCCAGCCCCAAGTGGCTAAATGAAAAAAAATCCACAAATAAAGTAATCATCTAAGATGGAAGAAAAAGGACATTGATGTGGGAAGTAGAGTTAATCTCATCAGATTTCCTTTCTGAAAGCATTTTTTAATACATTGCCACTCACAGGATATGTAAAAAATCTAAATCAGAAAGTTAGCAAATGTTAATGGAATAGTTGGAATAAGGGCTACATTTCTTGATTATTACATAAGTGTTGTTAAAGAAAGAAAGAACCTTGTATAATGTCTTTCACGCCCTCTGGATCTTCCATAGCCAATAAATTACATTTGATGTCTTGTCACTGTTGTTATATAGACTAATATGGCAGCCAATTTGCATACAGCAAAGTCATTGAATACCAAATTCAGTAATTGAACAGCTAATAGCATAGATTTTCCTCTTTGTTGCTATTCCCTAGACACAGTGAAGCAGTAATGGGGGCAGAGGTCCATTTCATCAATCACCTGTCCTCATTGCATTGCTCTGTGATTTCCTGGGGTTTCCCCAGTGGGCATAACAGCATGCACCTGTAGTACCCAGAATAGGCCTTTCTAATGAGGTAAGAGGCCAAGAAGCTACTTGGTATAAGGGCCTACCCCAGGCTCCCTTGCACTAGGAAGATCTAAAGATGTAGGGGCCTGCTGGCAACTGCTTTAAGGCCTCAGCCAGATGGCTGAGTGGTAGTCAGGAGCAAAGGTACCGTTACTCCTTCCTGATCGATAGATCCAGGGTCCAGCCAGTTGGAAGGCCTACACTTAAAATTCTTCGACTACATGCACAAGGCCTGGGCAAGTTAATTGCAAGTAGTTGATTGCTCTCGGGTACCCATAGGAGAAAATATATCCTTATATGTTTTGGTAGTGCAGGTTTGATGGATAAATGTTGGATAGATAACCTGGTGAACTCACCTGCTCATTTTTGCATAGTCCCATGGTATATTTTATCATCGCCTGAGAGGATACCTGAGCTTCAGTTTAATTCCTCATCTGAAAGACTGCACTGGGGCTAGAATTCGAGAGCTGACAACTAACTTGCTTTTTAAAAATCTTGCAGTAATGTTGCCTCAGTTGTAAGTCCTTCAGTACGAATGTTGTCAGGCCGCAAGTAGTACATAACGCACCACTTATCAGTGTTAGCATAAAGGCAGATTAAATTGAATACAAGCACCCAATAGCAAAATTATCCTGTATTTATCTAAAACAGTAACCTAATCATATGGTTCAGACAGCATAACATCCACGCTTGGTTTTGATATAATTTCAAACCCTTCTTTAGATTACTGCTATGCAATCACTTCTAGAAATTCATTCTCCTCCATAAACTACCCCACATAGATTTTGTTGCAGATTGTTATATTAATATCACTAAAATATGGCTAAAATAATTTACTGTTTAGAACTTTCATCTTTTATAAGTGAATAATATACATTTCAATTTTTCTTCTTTTGGGCCTCCTTATCTCGAGAGACAATGGATACGCGCCTGGAGGTGGTCAGTGGTTTGTGAAGCAGCGCCTGGAGTGGCTATAAAGGCCAATTCTGGAGTGACAGGCTCTTCCACAGGTGCTGCAGAGAAATTTGTTTGTTGGGGCTGTTGCACAGTTGGCTCTCCCCTTGCGCCTCTGTCTTTTTTCCTGCCAACTACTAAGTCTCTTCGACTCGCCACAATTTAGCCCTGTCTTTATGGCTGCCCGCCAGCTCTGGCGAATGCTGGCAACTGACTCCCACGACTTGTGATCAATGTCACACGATTTCATGTCACGTTTGCAGACGTCTTTATAATGGAGACATGGACGGCCGGTGGGTCTGATACCAGTGGCGAGCTCGCTGTACAATGTGTCTTTGGGGATCCTGCCATCTTCCATGCGGCTCACATGGCCAAGCCATTTCAATTTACTTTGTTCTATTATATGGTTTTTGGGGGCTGGGTTGTTGAGAAATATCCATGGGTGGACAATGAAGCAATTTTACTGTTGCTGTAATAAAATCACCCACTCCCAGGGTCAGCTGTGGGATGTAAGCGGCAATTTGTGCTGCCTACAGAGTTCCATGTATATTGGGAATATGGGCATGAAGATCAGGGCTCCTGATTCATGGCCTGCCTGATTTTCATCCAACAATGTTAATGGACAGGGGCTTCTGTCAGCCATGTATTAGGTACAGCTCAATCCCTGAATTCTGCTCCCATTGCGTGAAGCTCTGTGCTAGGACTGCAAGCTGATAAAATCACCCAATGGCATCTTCAGCTCTTTGCCAACAACCACAGCTGACAATATCACAGACTCCGAACATATTTTAAGCATTTGTCTGCTAATATCACCAACAGTAACTTGATGTGTCAGCCTTGGCTCGGTGGTAGCACTCTTGTCTAAGTCAAAAGATTGGGAGTTCAAGCCCCACTCCAGAAACACGCATGTATAATCTAGATTGGCAGTTCTGTGCAGTTGTAAGGAGGTGCTGCACTTAAACAAAACGTTAGTTTGGATGAGATGTTCAATCTGCTGTCACAAAAGATCCAATGGCATTATTTGAAGAAAAGCAGGGACGTACTCTTTGGTGTCCTGGCCATTATTTCACCCTGAACACAGATGATCTGGTCATTTACATTATTGCTGTTTGTGGGAGCTTGCTGTGTGCAAATTGGCTCTGTGTTTCCTGCATTAAAACAGTGATGACAATTTATAAGTACATATTTTTTTGTAAAGCACTTTGGGATGCCCTAAGGTCATGAAAGGCATTATATAAATACAAGTTATTCCTTCATCCATTATCTGGCCTAGTGTGTCTTAATGTCTAACGCAGAAGACCATTCCCAACCACAGCAGACTGCACATTTCCATTTTCCTCACAGCTTTCCTTATGCTAAGTAAAGCTAGCAATTGGTGCCAATCATGCTGTTTTTGTTTTGTTGCTGGAAATGGATTGAGACTGCCCAAATTCAGGTCAAATCTGGAGGACATATTCAATGGTAGAGCAATAGGGGAAAAATTCTGTTCAAATGTTCAGCATGATTTTGTGCAGGAGTCTATTTAAAATAAGAAGGCAGCTCTAGTTACAAATAATAAAATATATTCTGCTCTGAAATATGTGATGTGTCTTTATTTTATTACAGAAGTAATGGGCTAAGTCGTTGATCATTGATATGGTCATTTGCATTAATGATTTACTTCAATGAACAAAATGATGGAAAAAGACACTGAAAAATGCTGAAAACAACCTGTTGGCCTGTCAGAATCTAAAGAGAGCTGAAATAGATTAAGGTTTCCAATTTGGATCTTTTGGCAGAAAATTATAGCTTAAACCTTTTCTAGGAAGGATCTATATTGGCTTATATTGAGGAAAAGCACTGCCTAGAACTTAATTATAAAAACACAGGAAGCAGGAGTAGGCCGTTCGACCCCTTGAACATTCTCCGCCATTCAATAAGAATTTGACTGATCTGATTGCGGCCTTAACTCCACTTTCTTGTCTGTTCCCCCTACCCCTTGACTCCCTTGTAGATCAAAAATCCGTCTACCTCAGCCTTGAATATATTTAATTATCCATCCTCCACTGTTGTCTGGAGTAAAGAATTCCAAATATTAATGAACCTCTGAGAAAAAAAAAATTCCTCTTCATTTTCATCTAAAATGGCAGACCCCTTATTCTGAAACTGCTCCCTAGTTCTAGATTCCCCCATAAGGGGAAACATCCTCTCAGCGTCCACCCTGTCAAACTCCTTCAGAATCTTATGTTTCATTCTTCTAAACTCCAATGAGTATAGGCCCAAGCTGCTCAACCTTTCCTCATAAGACAACCCCTTCATCCCAGGAATCAACCCAGTGAACATTCTCTGACCTGCCTCCAATCCTTAAATAAGGAGACCAAAGCTGTATGCTGTTTTCTAAGTGCAGTCTCACCCATGCCCTGTACAGTTGTACTAAGATTTCCCAACTCCATCCCCCTTGCAATAAAGGCCAACATTCTATTTGCCTTCCCAATTACTTACTGTACCTGCATGCTAACTTTCTGTGATTCATGTATGAGGACACCCAGATTCCTCAGTACCACATAATTCTGTAGTATCTCTTCATTTAAACAATATTTTGCTTTTCTATTCTTCCTGGTAAAGTGGACAACATCACATTTTCCCACATTATACTCCATCTGCCAAATTTGTGCCCACGCACATAACCCATTTTTTTCCCTTTGCAGACTCTCTGGGTCCTCCTCACAACTTCCTTTCCCACATATCTTTGAATTGGCAGCAAATCTGGTTATAATACACTCTGTCCTTTCATCCAAGTCATGAATATAGACCTCAGCACTGATCCCTATGGCACTCCACTAATTACAATTTTCCAACCTAAAAATGACCCATTTATCCCGACTGGAAGTTTCCTATTAGTTAGCCAATCCTCTATCCATGCTAATTTATTACCCCCTACACCATGAGCTCTTATCTTGTGTAGTAACCTTTTATGTGGCACCTTTTCGAATGTCTTTTGGAAATCCAAATACACTACATCTACTGGTTGCCCTTTATCCACCCTGCTCATTACATCCTCAAAGAAAACTCTAATAAATCTGTCAAACATGATTTCCCTTTCATACAACCATGTTGACTCTACTTGATTGTATTTTGATTTTCTAAATGTCCTGCCACTACTTCCTTAATGATGAATTCCAGCATTTTTCCATTAACAGATGCTAGGCTAACTGGCCTATAGTTTCCTGCTTTCTGTCTCACCCTTACTTGAATAGGGGTGTTACATTTGCAGTTTTCCAATCCACTGGGACCTTTCCAGAATCCAGGGAATTTTGGAAGATTACAGCCAATGGATTCATTATATCTGGAGCCACTTCTTTTAAGACCCTAGGATGCAGGCCATCAGGTCCAGGGGACTTGTCAACCCTTGTCCCATTAGGTTTCCTAATACTTTTTCTTTAGTGATAGTGATTGTTTTAAGCTCCTCCCTCCCTTTTGCCTCTTGATTTTCTGCTATTCTTGGAATGCATTTTGTGTCTTCTACTGTGAAGACAGATACAAAATACCTGTTCAAAGTCTCTGCCATTTCCTCTTTTCTGATTACTAATTTCCCAGTCTCATCCTCTAAGGGACCAATGTTTACTTCAGTGTTCTTAGCTAGTTCTCTTAGCTGACTTTGATTTCTTCTTAGCATTGCTCCGTTGGGGGCAGTTAGTTCATAAGATCGTGGTTTGTTGTAGACTTTGGACACTTCTGCAGGGAACCACACTTTTTCTTCTGGATGTATTACACTGATTTTCTGCCCTATCTGTAACAGTGGTAGTTCCACACCCGTGTGCTTGTCATGCATCATCTTCATTTTTTTCTTGTTTTGCTAGGAGCCTATCTTATATTTAGGAAGATTTCATGAGCTGGTGACTTGGAAGTGTTGACATATCCTGTCTTCCAAATATGATTGCTGCAGGGGCCGGCAGCCCTGTGTTGATTGGTGTCACCCTCAGGTGTAATATGGCTATATGTAGATCCTGTTTTGTTTCACGACACTCTACAATCAATGAGTCAACTGTAAGTACCATTTTCTCTGGTAGGTCTTTCGACCTATGGCAATGCTGTGAAGAAGTGATATGGTTTACACCACATCTCCTGCATCTTTCTTGGAATGGCATGGCAACAGAGAACAGACCATTGTCCGATAATATCTCTTCTGGGGGACCTAACAAGCTAAAAATTGCACTGATGATAATGGCAACTGATGCACTCAAAATGTCCTTAATTGACATATCATCAGAAATTTAGAGTAGTAATCGGTGACTAATAAATAACCGTCGCCTTTGATTGTGAAGAGATCGGTGGCTGTCCTTGGCCAAGGATGTGACAGGATGTCATGAGGAAGGAGTGGCTCTTTATGCTGGAAGGTTGATGCTGCTGGCATGCATCACATGACCTTACCACTCGCTCAATGTCACTGTTCATACCAGACCAGTAGACGGTGTCGCGCACAAGTCTTTTAGCCTTCTCAACACCTATATGGCCAATATGGAACTGAGAGAATATCAGGGCAAAGCATCTGCGGAATCATTATCTGCCTGCCTGTGAAGATAACACCACTAGAAATGCCCAACTTATCCCGGTATGGCCAGAAAGGTCTGAGCTCCACAGGAACCTCTTGTATGCTGTCAGGCCATCCTTTAATAATGAGTTGCCATAGCATCTTCAAGACTGGGTCTTTTGAGGTTTCTTCGCCTAATTCTTCAAGCTTCTTCTGCCCGAAATGCATCAAATCGATCTGGTAAACATCCTGTCGCTGGACGTTTAGTGGAACATCTTTGCACTTTCTGGGATTAGGTAATTGCTTAAAGTGTCAGAGGTCACCATGAGATTCCTTGGCTTGTACTTGACTTCACTGTCCTATCTTTGCACCTTTGTCAACAGCCTTTGCAGCAGTGGAGGTGCACTTGCAAGCCGCTTCTGCCAGATCATCGCTAATAGCTTATGATCTGTTTCAGCTACAAAGTGTTTCCCAAAGAGAGTGTGAAATGTTATGATTCCGAACACCAGTTCTAGTGTTTCCCTTTCTCTATTGAAATAGATGGCCTGTGTGGGGGATAAACTTTTTGAACCAAAAGCTATTGGACGTCCGTCCTGCAACAAGCATGCTCCCAGGCCTTTTTGCGAGGCACCTACTTCGAGAATGCTGTCCTTGTCGGAATCATAGTATTGCAAAAATGCATTTGTTGATAGTGACTGCTTCAGCAAATCGAGTGCATGCTGGTGGTCTTCACGCTCCATAAATGTGTTTCCTTTCTGAGGAATTTCCGTAGAATCGATGACTTCTTGAAGAAATTTGAAATGTAAGGAGCTAAGAAATTGAAAAAACCAAGACATCTTTGCAAGCCTTTGTCTTGTGAGCTTGGCATGGACTGGAAATCCTCTATATTGCTGGGATCTGGTCTTATGCCTGTATCTGAATAAATAGAGCCAAAGAAGTTAATGTGTCGTGTTTTTATGGCACATTTCTTACTGTTAAATACGAGGCCTTCTTTCCTGGCTCTTTCTATCAGGATATGTAAATTCCTATCATGTTCTTTTTCTGTGGCACCCTCAACTGTGATATCATCAGCAATACATACACACCCTGGCAAATTTTCTGTAATGTGAATCATGTATTACTGAAATAAATCCTGGCTTACTGATAACCAAATGGTAGGTGCAAGAAGAAATATCCCCCAAATGGAGTCCTGAAAGTCATCAAGTCTTGAGAACTTTCAGATAGATGGACTGACCAGTACCCGTGCTTTGTATTTCATTTTGAAAAAAACTTGGGCCGGAAGAACCCCCCCACACAAGCAGGCTGGTGGCAGGGAGGGCTGTAAAAACTGAGTGGGAGGTGAGGGGGGTACCATTCCTGATGCTTTCCCTCCCTCCTGCAATTTTAAGCGGGGCGGCGGCGGCCAGAAACAACGTGCCGACCCCAGGCCAATCAAGGCCCTTCGGTGGCCAATTAACTGCCACTTAAGGACATCCTCCCACTGCCACTGGTATTTCACCAGCGGTGGCCAGGCAGCAAAGGCTCCCAGAATGCCCATGTCGAATTGCCGCCGCCCCCGGATGAGTTGTGCTGCCCTGTGCATGTTGGACGACAACAGGAGAGATCGCTGGTTTCGATGTCCTGCTGGAGATCGCTGGTCCTTGTGAGTACCATTCCTGAGCTTCTCTGCAGTAATGTTACCTTGGAGCTATCACCAAGTTGATAATGATGTGCTGCTTCAGAGACCACACGCTGCCACAATGTCATTGAGACTGTGATTGTTCAGAGACCACACACTGGCACGATGTCATTGAGGGTGTGATTGTTCAGAGACCACACACTGGCACGATGTCATTGAGGGTGTGATTGTTCAGAGACCACACACTGGCACGATGTCATTGAGGGTGTGATTGTTCAGAGACCACACACTGGCACGATGTCATTGAGGGTGTGATTGTTCAGAGACCACACACTGGCACGATGTCATTGAGGGTGTGATTGTTCAGAGACCACACACTGGCACGATGTCATTGAGGGTGTGATTGTTCAGAGACCACACACTGCCACGATGTCATTGAGGGTGTGATTGTTCAGAGACCACACACTGCCACGATGTCATTGAGGGTGTGATTGTTCAGAGATCGCACACTGGCACGATGTCACTGAGGGTGTGATTGTTCAGAGATCACACTGGCACGATGTCACTGAGCGTGTGATTGTTCAGAGATCACACACTGGCACGATGTCATTGAGACTGTGATTGTTCAGAGATCACACATTGGCACGATGTAATTGAGCGTGTGATTGTTCAGAGATCGCACACTGATACCATGTCAAGGTTGGTGCACTTCAAAGTCAAAAAATCTTCAGAAACCACAGGCTACCATCACTGCCACCATATTGTGATAGTGCTTTTATGTCACAATAAGGTACCAAACAATCTTAAGATGAGTGGTCATAAACTGTGGGTTCTTTATTTGTAGAGTAACACATTTACAAGAGAGCTCTGTCTGACACAGGTGACTAGGTGTCTTGCTCAACTCTGACTAACTGATCACATGTTGAATGACATCACTTTCTGTGTGGAGTAGTTGTTACATTGTTAATGCGATATGCAGTGACATTAACAGCAAGATATTATTTCCATTTGTTTCAACTTTCTGAAGCAAATAGTATAAATTCTCTTTACATAAATATAAAAACTCTTTTCTTGCCAGAGTTGTTTTTGCATGGTTAAAAGACAGTCAATGCAGAATGTGTTCCATCACAAGGGCTGAAATGAAAACTTGTAATGAACATGTAATTGCAAAATGACAAAATTATGGATACAACTTTCAATGTGTTCTGATAAATTTGTACGAGGCAATGACTAAGCCACAGTTAGAGTACTGTGAAATTTTAGGTGCCACTTCATAAAAATGACATTAAATCCACAGCAAGTGTATTATGTACATTCCTACAATGAGCGGCATTAGTTACAAAAAGCCTTTAGAACAAGCACTATTTCCATTTTTAAAAATTCATTCATGGGATGTGGGCGACGCTGACCAGGCCAGCATTTATTGCTCATCCCTAATTGCCCTTGAGAAGGTGGTGGTGAGCTGCCTTCTTGAACCGCTGCAGTCCATTTGGGGTAGGTATACCCACAGTGCTGTTAGGAAGGGAGTTCCAGGATTTTGACCCAGCGACAGTGAAGGAACGGCGATATAGTTCCAAGTCAGGATGGTGTGTGACTTGGAGGGGAACTTGCAGGTGGTGATGTTCCCATGTATTTGCTGCCCTTGTCCTTCTAATTGGCAGAGATCGCAGGTTTGGAAGGTGCTGTCTAAGGAGCATTGCTGCGGTGCATCTTGTAGATGGTACACACTGCTGCCACTGTGCGTCGGTGGTGGAGGGAGTGAATGTTTGTCGATGGGGTGCCAATCAAATGGGTTGCTTTGTCCTGGATGGGTTCAAGCTTCTTGAGTGTTGTAGGAGCTGCACCCATCCAGGCAAGTGGAGAGTATTCCAATACACTGCTGACTTGTGCCTTGTAGATGGTGGACAGGCTTTGGGGAGTCAGGAGGTGGGTTACTCACCGCAGGATTCCTAGCCTCTGCCCTGCTCTTGTAGCCACGGTATTTATATGGGTACTCCAGTTCAGTTTCTGGTCAATGGCAGCCCCTAGGATGTTGATAGTGGGGGATTCAGTGATGGTAATGCTGTTGAATGTCAAAGGGAGATGGTTAGATTCTCTCTTGTTGGAGATGGTCATTGCCTGGCACTTGTGTGGCACGAATGTTACTTGCCACTTATCAGCCCAAGCCTGGATATTGTCCAGGTCTTGCTGCATTTCTACACGGACGGCTTCAGTATCTGAGGAGTCACAAATGGTGCTGAACATTGTGCAATCATCAGCGAACAACCCGACTTCTGACCTTATGATTGAAGGAAGGTCATTGATGAAGCAACTGAAGATGGTTGGGCCCAGGACACTACCCTGAGGAACTCCTGCAGTGATGTCCTGGAGCTCAGATGATTGACCTCCAACAACCACAACCATCTTCCTTTGCGCTTGGTATGACTCCAGCCAGCGGAGGGTTTTCCCCCTGATTCTCATTGACCTCAGTTTTGCTAGGACTCCTTGATGCCATGCTCGGTCAAATGCTGCCTTGATGTCAGGCAGTCACTCTCACCTCACCTCTTGAGTTCAGCTGTTTTGTCCATGTTTGAACCAAGGCTGTTATGAGGTCAGGAGCTGAGTGGCCCTGGCGGAACCCAAACTGAGCATCACTGAGCAGGTTATTGCTAAGCAAGTGCCACTTGACACTGTTGATGACACCTTCCATCACTTTACTGATGATTGAGAGTAGGCTGGTGGGGCGGTAATTGGCCGGGTTGGACTTGTCCTGCTTTTTGTGTACAGGACATACCTGGGCAATCTTCCACATTGCATGGTAGATGCCAGTGTTGTAGCTGTACTGGAACAGCTTGGCTAGGGGCACGGCAAGTTCTGGAGCACAGGTCTTCAGTACTATTGCCGGAATATTGTCAGGGCCCATAGCTTTTGCAGTATCCAGTGCCTTCAGTCGTTTCTTGACATCACGCGGAGTGAATTGAATTGGTTCAAGTCTGGCATCTGTGATAAACAACAAAGAACAAAGAACAGTACAGCACAGGAACAGGCCATTCGGCCCTCCAAGCCTGCACCGGTCTTGACGCCTGCCTAATCTAAAACCTTCTGCACTTCCGGGGTCCGTATCCCTCTATTCCCATCCTATTCATGTATTTGTCAAGATGCCTCTTAAACGTCTCTATGGTACCTGCTTCCACCACCTCCCCTGGCAGCAAGTTCCAGGCACTCACCACCCTCTGTGTAAAGAACTTGCCTCGCACATCCCCTCTAAACTTTGCCCCTCTCACCTTAAACCTATGTCCCCTAGTAACTGACTCTTCCACCCTGGGAAAAAGCTTCTGACTATCCACTCTGTCCATGCGCTTTTAACTTTGTAAACCTCTATCATGCCGCCCCTCCACCTCCGTCGTTCCAGTGAAAACAATCCGAGTTTATCCAACCTCTCCTCATAGCTAATGCCCTCCAGACCAGGCAACATCCTGGTAAACCTCTTCTGTACCCTCTCCAAAGCCTCCATGTCCTTCTGGTAGTGTGGCGACCAGAATTGCACACATTATTCTAAGTGTGGCCTAACTAAAGTTCTGTACAGCTGCAGCATGACTTGCCAATGTTTATACTCTATGCCCCGACCAATGAAGGCAATCTTGCCGTATGTCTTCTTGACTACCTTATCCACCTGCGTTGCCACTTTCAGTGACCTATGGACCTGTACGCCCAGATCTCTCTGCCTGTCAATACTCCTAAGGGTTCTGCCATTTATTGTATGCTTCCCACCTGCATTAGACCTTCCAAAATGCATTACCTCACATTTATCCGGATTAAACTCCATCTGCCATTTCTACGCCCAAGTCTCCAACCGATCTATATCCTGCTGTATCCTCTGACAATCCTCATCACTGTCCGCAACTCCACCAACCTTTGTGTCGTCCGCAAACTTACTCATCAGACCAGCTACATTTTCCTCCAAATCATTTATATATACTACAAACAGCAAAGGTCCCAGCACTGATCCCTGCGGAACACCACTAGTCACATCCCTCCATTCAGAAAAGCACCCTTCCACTGCTACCCTCTGTCTTCTATGACCGAGCCAGTTCTGTATCCATCTTGCCAGCTCCCCTCTGATCCCGTGTGACTTCACCTTTTGTACTAGTCTGCCATGAGGGACCTTGTCAAAGGCTTTGCTGAAGTCCATATAGATAACATCCACTGCCCTTCCTTCATCAATCATCTTCATCACTTCCTCAAAAAACTCAATCAAATTAGTGAGACACGACCTCCCCTTCACAAAACCATGCTGCCTCTTGCTAATAAATCCATTTGTTTCCAAATGGGAGTAAATCCTGTCCCAATGAATCTTCTCTAATAATTTCCCTACCACTGACGTAAGGCTCACCGGCCTATAATTTCCTTGATTATCCTTACCACCCTTCTTAAACAAAGGAGCAACATTGGCTATTCTCCAGTCCTCTGGGACCTTACCTGTAGCCAATGAGGATGCAAAGATTTCTGTCAAGGCCCCAGCAATTTCTTCCCTTGCCTCCCTCCGTATTCTGGGGTAGATCCCATCAGGCCCTGGGGACGTATCTACCTTAATGCTTTGCAAGACACCCAACACCACCTCCTTTTTGATAATGAGATGACTGAGATTATCTGCACTCCCTTCCCTCGGCTCATCATCCACCAAGTCCTTCACCTTGGTGAATACTGATGCAAAGTACTCATTTAGTACCTCGCCCATTTCCTCTGGCTCCACACATAGATTCCCTTCTCTGTCCTTGAGTGGGCCAACCCTTTCCCTGGTTACCCTCTTGCTCTTTAAGTACATATAAAAAGCCTTGGGATTTTCCTCAATCCTGTTTGCCAATGTCTTCTCATAACCTCTTTTAGCCCTCCTGACTCCGTGCTTAAGTTCCTTCCTACTGTCTTTATATTCCTCAAGGGCTTCGTCTGTTCCTAACCTTCCAGCCCTTATAATGCTTCCTTTTTCTTTTTGACAAGGCTCACAATATCCCGCGTTATCCAAGGTTCCCGAAACTTGCCAAACTTATCCTTCTTCCTCACAGGAACATGCCGGATCTGGATTCTAATCAACTGACATTTGAAAGACTCCCACATGTCAGATGTTGATTTACCCTCAAATAGCCGCCCCCAATCTAAATTCTTCAGTTCCTGCCTAATATTGTTATAATTAGCCTTCCTCCAATTTAGCACCTTCACCCGAGGACTACTCTTATCCTTATCCACAAGTACCTTAAAACTTATGGAATTATGGTCACTGTTCCCGAAATGCTCCCCAACTGAAACTTCGACCACCTGGCCGGGCTCATTCCCCAATACCAGGTCCAGTACGGCCCCATCTCTAGTTGGACTATCTATGTATTGTTTCAAGAAGCCCTCCTGGATGCTCCTTACAAATTCTGCCCCATCGAAGCCCCTAGCAATAAGTGAGTTCCAGTCAATATAGGGGAAGTTAAAATCACCCACCACTACAACCCTGTTATCTTTACATCTTTCCAAAATCTGTCTACATATCTGCTCCTCTACCTCCCGCTGGCTGTTGGGAGGCCTGTAGTAAACCCCCAACATCGTGACTGCACCTTTCCTATTCCTGAGCTCCACCCATATTGCCTCGCTGCATGACCCCTCCGAGGTGTCGTCCCGCAGTGCAGCTGTGATATTCTCCTTAACCAGTAATGCAACTCCCCCACCCCTTTTACATCCCCCTCTATCCCGCCTGAAGCTTCTAAATCCTGGAACATTTAGCTGCCAATCCTGTCCTTCCCTCAACCAAGTCTCTGTAATAGCAACAACATCATAATTCCAAGTACTAATCCAAGCTCTAAGTTCATCTGCCTTACCTGTTACACTTCTCGCATTGAAACAAATGCACTTCAGACCACCAGTCCCGCTGTGCTCCGCAACATCTCCCTGCCTGCTCGTCCTCTTAATCTTACTAATTATTTACTTATTTACTAGTTCCCCTTCATTTATTTCACTTGCTGTCCTACTGCTCTGGTTCCCACCCCCCTGCCACACTAGTTTAAACCCTCCCGAGTGACGCTAGCAAACCTCGCAGCCAGGATATTTGTGCCCCTCCAGTTTAGATGCAACCCGTCCTTCTTGTACAGGTCCCATCTGTCCCTGAAGAGATCCCAATGGTCCAGATATCTGAAACCCTCCCTTCTACACCTGTTCAGCCACGTGTTTAGCTGCACTATCTTCCTATTTCTAGCCTCACTGGCACGTGGCACAGGGAGTAATCCCGAGATTACAACCCTAGAGGTCCTGTCCTTTAACTTTCTACCCAACTCCCTAAACTCCCCCTGCAGGACCTCGTCACTCTTCCTGCCTATGTCGTTGGTACCGATGTGTACCACAACCTCTGGCTGTTCACCCTCCCCCTTCAGAATGCCCCCTGTCCGTTCAGAGACATCCTTGACCCTGGCACCAGGGAGGCAACATACCATCCTGGAGTCTCTTTCACGTCCACAGAATCGCCTATCTGTGCCCCTGACTATAGAGTCCCTTATAACTATTGCTCTTCTGCGCTTTGTCTTTCCCTGCTGAACAACAGTGCCAGGCGTGGTGCCACTGCTCTGGCTGCTGCTGCTTTCCCCTGATAGGCCATGCCCCTCAACAGTATCCAAAACGGTATACTTGTTCGAGAGGGGGATAGCCACAGGGGATTCCTGCACTGACTGCCTGCCCCTTCTAGTGATCACCCATCTATCTGCCTGCACCTTGGGTGTAACCACTTCTCTAAAACTCCTGTCTATGACACTTTCTGCCACGTGCATGCTCCTAAGTGCATCCAGTTGCTGCTCCAACCGATCCATGCGGTCTGTGAGGAGCTGCAACTGGGTACACTTCCTGCAGATGTAGTCATCCGGAACGCTGGAAGCGTCACGGACCTCCCACATCTCACAGGTGAAGTACTTCACCCCTCTGACTGACATTTCTAGCACTATTTAATAAATAAAAATAAATACTTATTAAATCCTATCTAAATTGTTATAATTAACGATATGGTCCTTAGTGCTAGATTCCTACTATAAATATTCAATGCTGACTAAATACAGTCATCTCCTCCCTCTGGTTTAGTTACTCTACTTATTAAATAGTTAATTCGGGTTTTAATCAATTTTTATCAATGTTTTATTTTCAAATTCAGTACTAATTCCCTACCAGCCAATCAGGTCACAGCTTTCCTGTGACATCACTTTTCAGTTTTTTTTTACCCGAGGTAAGTTTTTTTTTATATACTTACAGGTCTGGAACTCCGCCCTCCGAGTCTTCTCCGTGAATGTGATGCTGGGGACTTCAGGAGGAGGCCGAGATGGATCATCAACTCGGCACGTCTGGCTGAAGATTGTTGCAAATGCTTCAGCCTTATCTTTCGCACTGATGTTCTGGGCTCCCCCATCATTGAGGATGGGGATATTTGTGGAGCCACCTCCTCCAATTAGTTGTTTAATTATCCACCACCATTCATGGCTGGATGTGGCAGGACTGCAGAGTTTCGATCTGATCCGTTGGTTATGGGATCGCTTAGCTCTGTCTATCGCATGCTGCTTACGCAGTTTGGCACGCAGATAGTCCTGTGTTGTAGCTTCACCAGGTTAGCACCTCATTTTGAGGTATGCCTGGTGCTGCTCCTGGCATGCCCTCCTGCACTCTTCATTGAACCAGGGTTGGTCTCCTGGCTTGATGGTAATGGTAGAGTGGGGGATATGCCAGGCCATGAGGTTACAGATTGTAAGTAGAGAAGGCTAACAGGGGATTGAATGGAGGTTTTTAAAATCATGAAGGGTTTTGAGAAAACGTATTTTCTCTGATAGTGGAGTCAGGAACAGGGATCATTAAATTAAATTTGTCACTGAGAGAAACGAAAGAGGTTAGGAGAAGTTTCTTTATGGAGAGTGTATGAAATGCTCTGCAACCGAGAATGTTTGTTTGAGACAGAGGCCATTGCATCCTTTTAAGGGAAGAATAGATAAATTGTCCAAGCATAGGAAGATATCGGATGAGAGCTGGGTAATGGGATTAGTCAGCCAACAACAGCAACTTGCATTTATACAGTGCCTCTAACATTGTAAAACATCCCAGCATGCTTCATAGCAGCTGAATCAGGCATAGACAAATGACATTCAGTGAAAGAAGCAGACGTTACGACAGGTACGGTTTTGCTTCTGGCTATAATCTACTGCTCTTTGCTCTGTGATTTGTAGGAAAGATCTGAAAAAATATGGATCTAGATCTTCTCTCAAACTTGGCTTCAAATTCCTAGACTTCTCAAGAAGACATTTCTGCTCTGGACTACACTGGCTACACTGTAAGGCCAAACTTTTATCTCTGATCTGCTGTTCTTTTGCAACACTTAATTTTAAACAGCCCTTTCCCCACCACTGCTGGGATTGAGAGACTGCTAAACCTGTGATAGACCACTGGTTATATTGGTTTTTCAGCTTCAGTTTTTTTTTCCCTGGACTGAAGAACAAACCTCTGCTGCTTCTGGATTTCATGGTGTCCCTCAACTTCATCATTTTTCCAACCTGCAGATGAATCTGTACAACTCCTGGATCTTCATTCCTATGAAAGTACCTCCATCTGTGTGTCCTCCGATACTCTACCCTCAAATAGCTTCTGGACTTCATTCACTAAATCTGTCTCTGAACTTGGATAGTTCATTGATGCTTCATGCTGACCCCAGACCCCTCTCTTCTATTGTCATGCCTCCTTTCACTTCTCCACTCTAAGGTACTCTGCCCTCCCAATTCCATACCTCAACCCTTCAGTACTCCTTGACTTTCCTGCTCTCTTGCCACCATCCCAGACTTAACTCCTGTCCCATGGTGTCAGCTGTGGCTCAGTTAGTAGCACCCATGCCTCTGAGTCAGTAGATTGTGGGTTCAACATCCACTCGAGAGATTTGAGCGCAAAAATCAAGGCTGAATTTTCAGTGAAGTACTGAGGGAGTGCTGCACTGTCAGAAGTGCTGTATTTTGGATGAGACATTAGATGGAGGCACCATCTGTCCTCTCAGGTGGACGTAAAAGGCCCCATGGCATTATTTTGAAGAAAATCAGGAGAGTTATCCCTGGGGTCTTGGCCAACAGACTAACTGTCAGTATCACATTGCTGTTTGAGTGTTTATTGTGTGCAAATTGGCTGCTGCATTTCCTACATTATAACAATGTCTACACTTCAAAAGTATTTTGTTGGCTGTAAAGCGTTTTGAGACATCTGGTGGTTGTGAAAGTCTTTTTTTAAATAAGCCTACAGCTTCCCTCTTG
The DNA here is from genome assembly GCF_036365525.1 of Heterodontus francisci. Lineage (NCBI taxonomy): Eukaryota > Metazoa > Chordata > Chondrichthyes > Heterodontiformes > Heterodontidae > Heterodontus > Heterodontus francisci. The sequence goes on along the minus strand of NC_090374.1, from coordinate 161,125,241 downwards.
GCATCCTCCGAAGGGCTCATATGAGCAGCAATTCCAATTGCCACATCTCACCCAATGCACCCACTGGGGCTAATCGTGCCAATCTCCTTCCCATCCAACTCACCCCTCCTATTGCTGACACTGCACTCTGCCAGCGGAGCATCTGTCATCACCCCTCTATGCATCTCCATCCTTAATGTCTGTTCATTTGTGAACAAGGCCCTTGCCATTCATGAACTTTTATTATGGATGATTGCATCAAGCGGAAACCTGGCTGAGGGGTGATGACACCTTTCCTCTAAATGAAGCCTCCCCACCTGGCTATATGTTCCACTGCTTGCTTTATCAAGATTATCTGGTGGCCAGATCACATCTTGGCCTGACCCTTTACTCCTCCAGCACTTTCTGCTCCTTTGAGCATCACATTTTGTTCTACCCCTCTCACCTCTCTTTTAAAATTCTCGTTCTCTACCACCTTTCCAAGCACAATACAAATTACGACAAAGATAAACTATCCCTCCTCCTCCTCCTACCCAAACTGTATTCAGCCTTTTACATGGTTGACCACACTATCCTTTTCCAATGCCTCTGTACTGTCGTCCAGCTGGGAGGGACGGCTCTCACCTGGTTCCATTCTTATCTAATCATAACCAGAGAAATGTCATCAATGACTTCTCTCCAAACTCCCACACTGTTGCCTCTGGAGTCTCAAAAGGATCTATCCTTAGCCCCCTCTTATTTCTCATCTACATGTTTCCCCTTGGTGACATCATGCACAAGCACAGCATTAGTTTTCACATGTATCTTGATGACACCCAGCTCTACCTCACCACCACCTCTCTAGGCTCCTCCACTGTTGCTAAATTATCAGACTGCTTATCGATTATCCAGTACTGGATGAACAGAAATTTCCTCCAATTAAACATTGGGAAGGCTGAAACCTTTGTTTTTGGTACCTGCTCCAAACTCCCTTCCCTAGATACTGACTCCATTCCTTTTCCTGACAACTGACACCCCGGGATAAGCTTCTGACCGCATATTTGCGGCACCAACTGGTTTCCTTCATGTGCTGGCACCATATAAATATAAATAGTTTCTCGTTATCAACAGACTGTTCAAACACTTGCTAAATTCCTCATCTTGTTTCCATAATATTTCCACCTCCATAACATCGCCCATCTCAGCTCATCTGCTGCTGAAACCCTCATTCATGCCTTTGTTACCTCTAGACTTGATTATTTCAAAGCATTCTTGGCTGGTCTCCCAGATTCTACTGTCCATAAACTTGAGGTCATCCAAACTCCTGCTGCCATGTCCAAATTCGCACCAAGTCCCATTCACCCATCACCCCTGGGCTCACTGATCTACATTGGCACCCAGTCAAGCAACATCTTGATGTTAAAATTCTCATTGTTGTTTTCAAATCCCTCCATGGCCTCACCCCTCCCTATCTCTGTAATCTCCGTTTTTTGAGGGTGTAACTGATAGGGTAGATAAAGGGGAACCAGTAGATGTAATATTACCTTTTACATGGTTGTTGGGAATAATATATGAGCGTGGATGGAGGATTGGTTAATGGACAGGAAGCAGAGAGTGGGCATATATGGGGCATTTTCAAGTTGGCAGGCAGTGAATAGTGGGGTGCCGCAAGTATCAGTGCTGGGGCCTCAGCTTTTTACACTCTATATTAATGACGTGGATGTAAGACAGAGAGTAATGTATCTAAATTTGATGATGAATCAAAGCTCGGTGGAAAGGTAAGCTACAGAGAGGACATAGAGAGGCTGCAAAGAGAAATAGACAGATTAAGTGAGTAGGCAACAAGATGGCAAATGGGGTAGAATGTAGGGAAGTGTGAAGTTGTTCACTTTGGTAGTAAAAATAGAAAAACAGAATATTTTTTAGAAGGTGTGAAACTGGTAAGTGTTGATGTTCAGATAGACGTGGGGGTACTCGTACAAGGAACACACAAAGTTAACATGCAGGTGCAGCAGGCTATTAGGAAGGCAAATGACATGTTGGCCTTTATTGCAAGGGGATTGGAGTACAGGAATAAAGAAGTCTTTCTAAATTTGTGCAGGGCTTTGGTGAGACCGCACCTGGAATACTGTGTGCAGTTTTGGTCTCCACATTTAAGAAAGGATGTACTTGCACTGGAGGCAGTGCAGCGAAGACCTACTAAATTGGTCCCTTGGATGAGGGGGTTGTCCTATGATGAGAGGCTAAGTAAATTGAGCATATATTCACTGGAGTTTAGAAGAATGAGAGGCAATCTAATTGAGACATACAAGATTCTGAAAGGGCTTGACAGGGTAGAAGCTGAGAGATTGTTCCCGCTGGTCAGGGAATCTAGAACACTGGAACACAGTCTCAGGATAAGGGGCCAGTCATTCAGGAATGAGATGAGGAGAAATTACTTCACTCAAAGTGTTGTGAACCTTGGGAATTTTCTACCCCAGAGGATTGTGGCTGCTCCATCATTGAATACATTTAAAGCTGGGATAGATAGAATTTTGGTCTCACAGGGAACCAAGGGATATGGGGAGCAGGCAGGAAAGTGGAATTGAAGCCCAAGATCAGTCATGATCGTACTGAATGGCGGCGCAGGCTTGATGGGCCATACGGTCATCTTCTGCTCCTATTTCATGTGTTCATGTGTTCATTTGTTCCTGATGGGTAAATGAAACTTGTTATGAGTTAGCAAATGGATAGCACAGACATAATGGATTCCTCCTGTAGTTCTACATTCTTCTTCAGCAAGCCCTTTTATGCCCTCTTTTAAATCCTTTCTTCTTCAGAATATCATTTTTACTCATAGATTTATGTTGACCAAGAATTTGTACCTTTGTAAAAGTTTGTGTCTTTTTTTCATTTTCTTCAAGTTATCGAGTCATTTGAGTTATGATGAACAAAAAGAGAAATTGATGACTGTCAACCGGTTTCCATTATGTGCTGGCACCATATAAATATAAACAGTCTCTAGTTATCAAGAGATTTTTCAAACACTTGCTAAATTTCTCATGTTTCCATAATATCATACTTTAATTGTGATACAACAGAATATTCAATGGGAACTGCTGATTCGAGAAATGGTCTCATCCATAGTCATACACACATTTGAACCATTTAGAGGTTGTTTAGTCCCTCTTATCCATAGAATATATTCTGCATACAATGTATATTATTTATGTGTACATTACTGTACCGGAAGCCTGCAAACACTCTGAGAAGTATTAAAAATCATCAACTTGTAAAATTGATCAAACTGAGCTTCATCTTTGAACAAGTGGGTGAATTAAATCTCTTCTCTCTATGTGTATCTAAGAAAGAACACAAGAACAGCAGAGAAAAGGATAACTTACAGCAGGGCGATCTTGGAAGAACTGTACCAGTCAAATAAGGAAAGACGTTTCCGATGACAAAAGCTGAATTTTGATATGGGGCTCAAGATGCCATAGTTGTACTGGCAGATTCCTGCTCTAGGCCCAGCCGAATGGACACAAATTCTGCTAGAACACAAACATATTGGGTCCCAGCATTACAACAACATTTCAAGGATGACTTAGTTGAAATTGAAAAAGTAAATGCATCATCATTCAGATTATTTTGCCTTTACTGCATCATTTGTATCAATGATCATATTAGACTCTGGCAAAGACAAGACAAGAGCCATTAAGTCACAGTGTATGAAAGAATAAGATACAACACAATCACAAATATCATGATCATGCAAAATAGAATTTTTTTATTTACGAAACACAGATGTATCATAATAATAAACAGAAAATGCTTGAAATACTCAGCAGGTCCGCCAGCATCTGTGGAGAAAGAAGCAGAATTAGCATTTCATGTCTGTGACCTTTCATCAGAATAATCTTTTGACATCATGCTGAGGGAATATTAGTTTACAAACTTTAATGCACTCAAATAAAATTCCTCTATTCTGCAATGTTAAATTAGGAACCTACCCACTTTAGACGGATCAACATCCCCATTAAAATGATGAACATCATTACATGTACATTGATGTAAAGGATGGAAGGGTCAGAGGTCAGAATTCCCTAAATCCTAGACCCTTAGACAGTACTTGGCTTCCAATCAGTACAAACACTGCTGGATTTATCAGGAGTACGTTTTGCTGAAAAAGGCAGAAGTGGGGCTGTCTAGTTTAGTCCATGCTGGGGTCAGAGCCTGAATCCCTGAAGATAAGGAGCCCGGGACATTCTCTTGTTGGCATGTTTGAAGTGGATTAGAGAGGATTCTTCGGGACAGGATTTACTCCCATTTGGAAACAAATGGACTTATTAGCAAGAGGCAACATGGTTTTGTGAAGGGGAGGTCGTGTCTCACTAATTTGATTGAGTTTTTTGAGGAAGTGATAAAGATGATTGATGAAGGAAGGGCAGTGGATGTTATCTATATGGACTTCAGTAAAGCCTTTGACAAGGTCCCTCATGGCAGACTGGTACAAAAGGTGAAGTCACACGGGATCAGAGGGGAGCTGGCAAGATGGATACAGAACTGGCTCGGTCATAGAAGACAGAGGGTAGCAGTGGAAGGGTGCTTTTCTGAATGGAGGGATGTGACTATTGGTGTTCCGCAGGGATCAGTGCTGGGACCTTTGCTGTTTGTAGTATATATAAATGATTTGGATGAAAATATAGCTGGTCTGATTAGTAAGTTTGCGGACGACACAAAGGTTGGTGGAGTTGCGGACAGTGATGAGGATTGTCAGAGGATACAGCAGGATATAGATTGGTTGGAGACTTGGGCGTAGAAGTGGCAGATGGAGTTTAATCAGGACAAATGTGAGGTAATGCATTTTGGAAGGTCTAATGCAGGTGGGAAGTATACAGTAAATGGCAGAACCCTTAGGAGTATTGACAGGCAGAGAGATCTGGGCGTAGAGGTCCACAGGTCACAAACTGGCAACGCAGGTGGATAAGATAGTTAAGAAGGCATACGGCATGCTTGCCTTCATCGGTCGGGGCATAGAGTATAAACATTGGCAAGTCATGCTGCAGCTGTACAGAACCTTAGTTAGGCCACACTTAGAATATTGTGTGCAATTCTGGTCGCCACACTACTAGAAGGACGTGGAGGCTTTGGAGAGGGTACAGAAGAGGTTTACCAGGATGTTGCCTGGTCTGGAGGGCATTAGCTATGAGGAGAGGTTGGATAAACTCGGATTGTTTTCACTGGAACGACGGAGGTGGAGGGGCGACATGATAGAGGTTTACAAAGTTATAAGCGGCATGGACAGAGTGGATAGTCAGAAGCTTTTTCCCAGGGTGGAAGAGTCAGTTACGAGGGGACATAGGTTTAAGGTGAGAGGGGCAAAGTTTAGAGGGGATGTGCGAGGCAAGTTCTTTACACAGAGGGTGGTGAGTGCCTGGAACTTGTTGCCGGGGGAGGTGGTGGAAGCAGGTACCATAGAGACGTTTAAGAGGCATCTTGACAAATACATGAATAGGATGGGAATAAAGGGATACGGACCCCGGAAGTGCAGAAGGTGTTAGTTTAGGCAGGCATCAAGATTGGCGCAGGCTTGGCGGGCCGAATGGCCTGTTCCTGTGCTGTACTGTTCTTTGTACGTCTTTGAAAGTTGGCTGAGTGAGGGTGCCCAAAGCACTACTGGGGGGGGGGTGGGGTGGCGAGGGCTGGAGGTGGCTGAGAAACTCAGCAACAAACTGTGTTTATGGGTCTTTATGGGGGAGACACATGATCCTCCAAACTTGGATTTCATCACCTAACCCTGTGAATTTCATAGGGATCTCTAGTGTTGACCATGGGTGGGCACATTCCCAGCACTTATGGTTCTCCTGCAGATTCTCAGGGCTATAATACATAAGCAACAGCTCATTAACAATTGTACATACTATTTCAGAAAGTTTCAAATTAAAATGTTGTTTAGTTGTGCAGCTGTTCCTGACTGGAAAAAAAGGGAAGTTTGTTCATTCGATAATTGTAAGCAAGGTTTTGGATGCTCCTTGCTCTCTGAAATGTATTATAATTTGTATTTTTTTTTAGAATGATAAATTTTATGCCTCGAGCCTTGAAATAGGCTCATTAGGAATTGTTCGGTAAATTAAGCAATATCTACGAATTCTGGTTTGCTGAGAATATGTTTATTTGTCAAACAAACTATTTATTTAACAATTGACAGTCAGCCAACAGGACAAAAACACTTTAGTAGCAAATAAGTTATTGGTCCAGAAATTGTAGGATTTTTTTTGTGCAATTTTGGTGTCATTCTTACAGGGTCAGGGTCAGGGTCAGGGGAGGAAAATGAACCTGCCAAGTTTTTACACTTTTTATACTACCCAATAAATTGCATTTGTGGGTAAGGGGAAAATGTTGTTCTGCCTTTCTCCTTTATGTCATGGCAAGACTTTGGGGACATGTCTGGGGTCATTCTCAGGCTACCCAGGAAATTCCAGCAGAAGTGCCGCAGAAGACCCAGCAGAGCCTATGCTTCATAAGGGCAGACCTAGTTTCCATTGTGGGCATGCACTGAGGAATTTCATACTAAAACATTAATTCCTTTGTTACCAATATCACAGAGCCTACTTTCAAACCAATAGTATTTAAACATTTTAACCTTAGTAAAGAAAACCTGTCCCATCAGCTAACATCAAACATTCATTCAAACAGCAGTGTAAGTTGCCAACCTTTTTTTATTTGTTCGTGGGATGTGGGCATCACTGGCTAGGACAGCATTTCGTGCCCATCTCTAATTGACCTTGAGACGGTGGTGGTGAGCTGCCTTCTTGAACAGCTGCAGTCTTTGGGGTGTAGGTACACCAATAGTGCTATCAGGATTTTGACCCAGTGACAGTGAAGGAACAGCGATATAGTTCCAAGTCAGGATGGTGTGTGGCTTGGAGGGTAACTTGCAGGTGGTGGTGTTCCCATGCATCTGCTGCTCTTGTCCTTCTAGGTGGTAGAGGTCGAGGGTTTGGAAGGTGCTGTTGAAGGAGCCTTGGTGAGTTGCTGCAGTGCATCTTGTAGATGGTACACACTGCTGCCACTGTGTGTCAGTGGTGGAGGGAGTGAATGTTGAAGGTGGTGGATGGGGTGCCAATGAAGTGGACTGCTTTGTTCTGGATGGTTTTGAGCTTCTTGAGTGATGTTGGAGCTACACCCATCCAGGCAAGTGGAGAGTATTTCATCACACTTCTGACTTGTGCTTTGTCGATGTTCGACAGGCATTGGGGAGTCAGGAGGTGAGTTACTTGCTGCAGAATTCCTAACCTCTGACCTGCTCTTGTAGCCACAGCATTTATGTGGCTAGTCCAGTTCAGTTTCTGGTCAATGGTGACCCCCAGGATGTTGATAGTGGGGGATTCAGTGATGGTAATGCCATTGAAAGTCAAGGGGAGATGATTAAATTCTCTCTTGCTTGAGATGGCCATTTCCTGGCACTTGTGTGGCGCGAATGTTACTTGCCACTTATCAGCCCAAGCCTGGATATTGTCCAGATCTTGCTGCATTTCTACAGGGACTGCTTCAGTATCTGAGGAGTCATGAATGGTGCTGAATATTGTGCAATCATCAACAAACATCCCCACTTCTGACCTTATGATTGAAGGAAGGTCATTGATGAAGCAGCTGAAGATGGTTGCAGCACCTGCACCACCAAAGCTCAACAAAGAATGACAACCACTTCAGAGGTACCCAAGGGCATTGGCACGTGTGGAACTGTACCTCAGGCTTTCAATGAATGCCGAGTACCTTTCAAGAATTGAAGGGGGAAAAAAAATCATCTTTTGGTGTAAATGTATTTGTCGCTGACAAAATTGGAGACAAATTCATCACTCGCCATGCAGATGAAAATTGTATTTATTAAAAGGAGGTTAAATTGTTCAACACCTATTAATCCTTTTTCTGCAGGTTCAGTACAAAGGTGGACTGCAATACAATATGTTACCTGGAGATGGCGAGATTGCTTTACTTCGACCTGTCTCCACTAAGCTGGTATCAGAGGTGGGATGCACTGAGATCAAATCAGATTACACAAGGATAGGGGTGACTGGTAGTGCTGGAAGGAGGACGGGGGAGGTGAGGATATGAGGGAAGTGAGCATGAGATGATGTGTATGGAAGCGGTACAATAAGTGCTGCTGAATGCGAAGTGGGTGTGAGGAGTGTCGTGCATACAGTACAATTGACAAGACAGAGTGACAGGGGAGCACTGCATGATGTAGGGGTATCTTTGTTTGATGACCTTTCCTGAAAAATTTGAAGCATTATGTCCAGAACCTCACAGTGACACTCCTACTACTAACTTCTGCCAACTCCAACTATACCTTCTTTATGGTGGGAGGAGATATTTCCTTGTCACTATTGGGAAACAGGGCATTCCTGCTATTCCTTACTGCACCCAATAGAACATCCAGGAAACTATCCACAAACCTAAGACCAGCCTTTTCTCTCCTTGCAGCCAGCTCTAACTTCTTTTTCCAGTGCAGACACTTCTGACCTCCAAGCCTCCTTCTCCTGTTTCATGTCTGAACTGGGTCTTTAAGTTGGTGAAGGGAAATCAGGTCTGTGTCCTGCCTACTCAGACACAGTGGAGTCATGAAACACAGAATGTGAAAATGATGCAGAGCTGCTAAAATAGGCCAGGCCTACATGTCCTGCAATGTTCAACGGCTACTATCACCCCCACCCCCACCGGTCCTTTCCGATCTCTGGGTTAATATTGGGGCCAATTATGCTTATACTAGAAATGTATCAATGCCAAATAACAGAGCACAAAACCAACTAATTAGAAACAGAAAACAAAAACAAAAAAAAGAAAAAATCTGAAATAGTTTGAAAATAATGCCTCATATATATTGCAGGGAATTTTAAATCCACTTCTATAAATGACACTGTGCCTAACAGCCATGGAACCCTATTTTTTTCGGTAAAAGCAATAGCTGACCACCACACCAGGAAATGGTGTGACATCGGCGGCACCTAATTTTAACATAATTATTAGTGGATGATACAAATCCCAAACCTAAAATTAGATGGGGCGACAAAGGGGTTGAATTATAACAGGTATTGGCCCACTTTTACCATCGGTTCTGCCCACTTTGTGCCCATTCATTGTGTTTAGCTGGATGGAAAATCAATTTCTTCCCCCCAACAAGTGTACTTCCAGGTCAGATAATGGTATGATTGTATCTATTTTCTTATCTAGTTCAGCAGTGTATACAATCTCCCAGGAATACATTCTTTTCACACATGGCGAGTGACATTTCCATACTAGCCATGTTATCCCCTCTCCGAAGCAGACAGTTAACTTAGGAGCAGTTTTGTGTCGTGGGTCCTTTGCCACTTGGAACTGAGTTGTGAGTATCCAAAACTCAATTAATGCTCAGCCCTTAAAACTCGTAGACAAACCAGATTCTGTTGGATCTGACCTGCAGGTGCAAAATTGAAGGGTCAGGATGCTAAACCACTATGTCACCCAGATGTCTCCCCTTCCAGTTTGAAGGTGTTGGGTAATGTGCAAAATTAGTCGACGCAGAAGCTGACAATTATTTTTGAACAAATAACTTACTTTTGAAGCAAGTAATTTGCGTCAGATGTTTACTGATTTTTTTTTTTACTGATTCATATGGCTTTTCCATATTATGAAAACAGATCGCATAAAAAGATATTTGGTTTCTTTCGGTAGTATTCGTTGAAGGATGGGTGTTCATCTATAAATTACATTTATAGAAATGACTGGAGTCTGGATTCGATTTCTGGAGCACATTACAAATGATAATGTTCAAATTTGATTTTCTAAAATTGAGTACATACCAGTTACATGCACCAACAAGGTCAATATTGTCTGGGTCATCAGTTTTGGACTCAGAGTGGCTTCTCACAGCTCAAAAGTGAATTAAAAGAGGAAATAGCAAAGCCTCTTGAGTGGTGTTTAGTGCTGAAACATAATCAATAAAACTATATCACTAGATATTTCTGTTTTTGCCTGATTCAGCATCCTTGTGCAATTTCTCCCATATCTTTCTCCATTGTGTAGTCTCAATGGCCCCAGCAACTATTAAGGATCAAATCCAATTTCAGTTGCTGCATGTTTTTTTTACATCATAAACAATAAACTAAGATGCATAAAACACCAAACACATAATTCAAGATTCTGTATTTCTGAGAAAGGTTGAATGTTATGAATATTGTGAGATAAAGCTGAACTACATACTTTCATTTCTTTGAGTGTTGGTATATCACTTACATACAGGTTATGAAAAGACTATGGAGCTTAAATTCACCAGACTTTTAGTAGAGAGAAAGGGCAGCATAGAGACTGGAGCAGTTAGAGTTTTTTTCACTAGAACCAAGCAAGTTAAGGAGTAATCTAATAATAGTCTACAAAAGTATAAAGAGTGATGGTAGATGGTAACAGGAGAGAATAAATTTCAAATAATCACATGAAGAATTAAAGGGGAGATTAGAAAAAAATGTCTTTACATAGAATGTGGAATTCATTGCCACAGGCTGTCATCCAAGAAGATCATAATTTCTCTAAAAGAGGAACTGGGCAGTCGCTTGAAGAAGAGGAATATCAAAAGGTATGAGGGCGCAAGTAGGAGAGTTAAATTGGACTAGATGGCTTATGTGGCGAAATTAACTGAAATGGACTTGATGGGCCAATGACCCCTTTTTGGACTGTTAACATTCCGTGAATCTTGAATTCTGGGTCGCTTCTGTTCTTAATCTATTCTCAATGATAAGACAAAAAAATTACATAGACCTCAAAATTCCATGCTAGCAGAGTGGTTCTCCAGTGTACGCTTGTGACAACTTGCTTTTTTAGCCAGCAAATTGGATGGGTGGGGTGGGGTGGGGTGGGGGGGGGACCATTTCCACCAATTTTCCACAGCAAAATCTATCTGGCTAAATTTTCAAATATAATTTGACCCTTCCTGCAATCCACCCAGCAAGCCACCGTGTATCTAATTTGAATATATTTTACAGAGCGCCTGCGGTTCTGAAGCTTACATTTCCTGGTTTTACACTTGCAATACACTACGGGTAATTTAGAATAGGAAATGAAAGACGCTAAGATTAGCAGAGGTGAGGAAAAGCACTGCCTATAAAATGACAAAAATAAAATTTCTTTAAAATGACAACTGAATGTAAGTTACATCTGGAGAGCTCCATAAAGTGGGACCTGTTTTATAGAACTTTGCTTACTCGACTTACTTTTGTAGCTAACAAAAGGAAGTCCCCCTGCAAGGCTGCTGACCACACCACCATGTGATAACTTTCCTGGTATCTCAGACTCCCCACAGAGCATGTAAGGAATTTGACAACGTTTCTGTAACCTTTGGGAAATCAACAAAAAAACATATCGTGGAGCTGAGAGTTGGCCATACCCAAAACGACAATCGGCTCTGCCTGTTGGTTGCTTGACATAGACACTGATAATATTGGATAGTCCTTAGACGAGAACAAACTATCTCCATAAATGACCCTCAAATTTTTATTCACTTTAAAATATTGCAGTTGGACTCAGCTGAATGCTGGGAGTTGGTCGTAAAGGTGCCTCTCACATTGTAAACTCCTTCACTGGAATCTTCCTATGGCACTGAATTGCCCTTCAGCTCTGAGTTGTATTTGACCCTGAGTTAGATTCTTGGGTTTCTTCAAACATGACAATGATTCAGTATTGAGGAATATTTTTGTAAAATCTCACACGAACTTTATGCTTTCATTGATGGAACACAATGCCAGGACCTTTTCCCCAGCAGCAACTAAAAACTGAAATTTGCGCAGATCTTGGGCAATGGAGGTGGGTCATAAAATCAGGATGACGGACATCAGACGTCATATCTCAATTTTAACCATGGGGCAAACATGGAGGTCGGAGTTCAGACAGCGGTGCAGCGGACAGGCAATTAGGGTA